>NC_140480.1:11074434-11499434 GCF_051167445.1 Perissodus microlepis | reverse complement strand
AAAGCCAATGAGACTCTACAGTATATTAGCTTATGCGATGCAGGAGCAATCTTGCATAATCCTTGACTCTCCTTGAGTCCTTATCCCACCATACACAATTGTGATATTTCAAGAATTCTCCCAAAACAAAATGAAGTAAAGCAGGGAAATGATGAAAAGCCTAAGAGCGTATTTGTGAGCACGTACTTCAATTTCTAAAATGCTGACTAGTTTTTGCCTGTTTTGCAGGAGGCTTTGATTTCTTTCAGGTGCTGTTTCAACACTATGCATACCTACTGCATGGCCTCCCAGAGTTTTTCTTACTGAGCACTAGAAAAGCTGCTGCTGCTTCAATATTTTTATTGATGTCTGGTGTTGGATGGTGATTACGGGCGTTTCTTGTGTCTTCACACGATTACATTGAGTTTTTATAAATACAAGACATCCAGTAGTGTAAATGAGATGCTCAGATGCTAAATGAATGATTATGTATTAAAAAGAGTAAAGTTGTAGTTACATTACAGAGAGTTCCAATCAGTGCCTTATCTTTCCTCAATGGTTTAAAGTTGCATATCTGTGTGGAATACAATATGAAGTGTATTTTTCTCTTGTGTGTCACTGCACCTTCTACCACACAGCAGAAGCTCAAACTGTGAATGCAGATGGTGTGTGCGGTTCAGTTTGTGTGCATGTGTTCCTCAAGGCAAGGAGCAGAGAAATTGTGATCTTTACTTTTGATTCTGCTCACTGATACAGCCTCTGGTCATATTACCCCAGTGCAGTTCATATTGTATGCGTCCACAGTGCAACTGCTTTAAAGAGTGTAATATATCTCCATAAGACAGAGTTTCCAAGTGAGGCGCAGCTCAGTGAGATGGCACAACCTGAGTTATGGCTTCTTTTTCCCACCTGGCCCTACATATGTTTACATTCAGAGTGAGTAAAGCCTTGTTAAATAGCTGGAGTGTGCTACGCTGCTGCTGCTGCACTGCTCGCAAATATAGTATGAACTCTGGTGTCTCTTTCTTAGCATAACAGGATGGAAGCGCACAGAAGCATCACGGCACAGCTTCGTGCTGGAGTCTGTGTTACATATGTTACCTCCATATGTGAAATTTAATAAG
Organism: Perissodus microlepis; assembly: GCF_051167445.1. Classification (NCBI taxonomy): domain Eukaryota; kingdom Metazoa; phylum Chordata; class Actinopteri; order Cichliformes; family Cichlidae; genus Perissodus; species Perissodus microlepis. Next base: position 11,498,331 of record NC_140480.1, on the reverse strand, counting down.
CCGGACTGCTTAAAGAGAGATCTGCTCACACAGTGGTGCGCAAAGCCTTCCATTAGAATAACTCTTACTATCAGAGACTAATGTGGGAAACGAAAACTGGAATCTTGGCATCAGTATGTAAAAGAAACATGCCGTAAAGGAGGTCTGCTTGATAAAATGTCATGGTCAAATATGTGATGATATGCATCATGGCGGTAAATGCATTTGAGCTGTGCTGTGAAATGACATTTCAAAGTGAAGCACTCATCTTGGATTTCCAAGTAAGGAAGAAAACAAGTCAACAGAGAAGATAAAGAAATCAGGTTTATCTTCTGTCTGTGTTTGCTGTGGTCTTATCAACAGCGTCTTTTCTGCTGCCGTTATCCTATCTGATCTGAAATGTTTTTGATGTCTTTGCCTGATCCCAACCAAGCTCCATCTGTTGAATTTGGCTCACTCAAAATGCCCAAAATAATGGTTTTCCAAGTAGAAGCAACAAAAAAAGCACTGAAAATATTTAAATAAAAATATATGACTATATTTGAAAGACTGCTGCATATCTTTCTTAAAAATACACATCCCCCCCTGAGGACCAACAGTAAAAACACCATTCAAACTAGAAACTAGAGAGATGGAAGCACAAGCTTTGGTTGGGATTTTTACATCCCATCTGCCGAGCCTCCTTTTCTTGGGAAAAGCGTAAGGTATTACCGTGATAATCCTGTTTTTCATTATGTGCAATATTAGCTGTTTAATCTAGATTAAAAGCCTTTTCCTAAATAAGAGAGAACTGCAAAAAAGTGACAGCTCTGCTGTACCTGTGTGCTGCACAGACTTCAGAAGAGTGCTGGGGTAAAGTGAAGTGTGAGATGTCTCTGCTGATTTCTCTCCTGGCTCATTAAAACTTGATGAACCTGAACACTCCCTCTAAAAGCAGCAGCTCTTTGACAGAGCAGGGCTTGCCTCTGTCCATTAGCATAATGTGACAGAAATGGGTAAGATCATGAAGAAGACAGGATTTAAGAAAGTATGATTTTCTCAAAACCTTCATAGCAAGGGAACGAATAGCTCGCATTTTTCCAATTCCACTATTTTTTTTAAGCATCTAATCTGATGATTAGCAGCGTGCTAATGAAGACTTTTATTTTCGCAGTGTGCATGTACTGTTTGCCCTATTGAAGGAACTGCTCATAACACAAACTCAACCCTGCAGTTTCCCTTGAGCTGTATGGGGCATTTTAGCGTGTTTGAAATCAGTGTTTTGGTAATTTATTTATTTATATATTAGCATTATTAACAACAATCAAATACTAAATGGACATACTTTTCCTTTATTTACTGTTAATGAATCAATGTATGACTAAACATACTTTTTCTGACAAGGTCTAGTATTGTGTTCATATGAATTGTTTATGTAAAACGCATCATTTCCTGCATGACAGCAGCTTTTTTCGCAGAGTTCAGAACATCAAATGAAAAACTTTCTACGATTAGATATACACTCAATAATTCAGTACATAAAATCAATGGTGTGCAGACAGGAGCTGCAAAACAGGCATGAATTTATATGAAAATGTTGCAGATTGTGACTTTTAAAAATTTAAAAAGTTTCTCAAAGCTGCATCTAGGGGAGTTAAATATGCATGACTGTTTGCAAAATTCAACTTCATGGGGACTCTGTGAAAAGCCTCCAAAGACATCAACAGTACCCCCAACCTTCCACTGAACAGTCCTGGATTGGATCATAATTCACCGTGTATCATTGTTTACTCCATATGTGCTAGTGTATACAGCAAAAAAGTCAATTATAATCTGGTTTGGTTTGCATTCAATTGTATTTGGTCATGAGCAGCAGGGAAAGCATAGTTATCGTCTCATACTTAAGTTGGCTTTATGGCACATCCTTTGACAAACACCCTGTTTGTTTACCTGCACTGGCTAGAGGGTGTGTTGATGCACATTAATGACAATGTGTGTGTGTATGTTTTCAGTCCCTGAAGCTAGCTGCTTCCTCCATTACCATATCTCATCTTTTGCAGGAGGACTACTGTGACCAATCTAAAACTGCCCCAGGAACAGAAGGTGTGTGTCCATGAGTGTGTATGTGTTTGTTGGCTGCCATCCGGCCCCATCTCTGGTCTGCCTCAGTGCAGGAGCTCCTGACCTGTGAGGCCATCTTTCAGGACTCCTGAACCTGGCTGCCATTTCTAACACCTTCAATTCAGATTCTCTTCAGACAGGCTACTCAAGGAGAACCCCCCCCCAGGACTGTTATCTGATTGAAAGACAAAAATAGGGAGCTTCATATCATCACCAAACCCAATCCCTGTTCCTCTCAGCTATAATGGAACTGGTTGGTGGGGGCTGGGGAAGTGATTGAATCGTAACGTGGCATCAGATGAACCCAGCATGGTGCTGAAGTAATTGCACATTCTTTTTTTCCCCTTTGCTTCTCCCGCTTGCACATAAAAGTCTCATTTTGAACAAAAGGAAATATACTGCCTCTCAGGGGATTGATGTGCGTTACATGGCTCTGAGTCTGAATTAAACTCCACCCCTTTGTAGACATAAATGCCGTGACCACATGCTGCGCCTAAACACAACTCAGGACATACTCCAATGGTCATCCATTCAGCGCGGCGTAACTCAGCCATGCAATCGTTAGCTTGATTTTTGATTGCTATGCACGCTTTATTGAAAGTCAATGGCTGATGTTGGCCTTTGAAAAGACGGAGAACAGCTGATCTACTGACTGAGCGCTGCAGTGTGGGACCTCCTCAAAAGAGTGCAGGAGAAAGTGCAGCCTATAAGAAGCACCGACTGGAAAACCTGTTTTAATTAAATTTCTCTATCTGCGTCTAACAAACACTCGCACACTCACGTTTACTCTCATACGCACACTGAAGGTGCTAAGTCCCCCCCTCCTCCAAGGGCAAAGGGGAAGGGATTTCAGAGGAAGCAGGGAGAGGGGGGAAAAAGGAGGTAAAGGAAGATAAATCGAGGAAGAACTTCAGTTCATGTCAATTCTGAATGATTTTAACTTAATATTCACAGTATGCAGGACGGTGGAAGTGCTTGTATTTAAGTTGTTCCCCTGCCATGCCCTCGCTCTCCCAATTTCTTACCTGCCCGTTTACCTATTTTTCTGCTTTCACTCTCCTTCTCCTTATCTGTATTTTCTTTCGCCATTTCCCCCATCCTTCCTACTTCCTTCCTTTCCTATTGTTTTCTCCCACCCTATTCACTTGACTCTTACTGTTTATTGTTGTTTCTTTTCAGTGGTGTGCTCATTGATTTTTAGATCTGTTACCAATGTGGCTCTCAACAGTTATTGCTCGTGAACCCTTAACTAATGCAAATTCAGGTCTCCTTGTGCCCAGAGTTTACATATAGCAGTGTGAAACAACCAAACAAACAACTGATCTCTGGAAGTAATAAGAAATATACAAATATTCATTTAATCCTGATCCCTACATTAAGAACTGCTGTTTTCCAAGCTGCTGTCAATGTAAGCGCTGGCACTTCCTTCCTTCGTCCTCCTTTACATACTTCCAGACGGCCTGTGAGCCACTGTTAAACTAAATCAGCTCTCCCACAGCAGCACTGGTGCATCTGCATGCCTCCAGTTTCCTCCATCTAAGTACCATGCATGAGTAGCATCCACGACTAATGGACTGAATTAGACACACACTTTTTTCACTCTCAGGAGCCCGTACACATGCATATGTATTGTGCAACATTTGCTGTAGACAAAAATGCAGTGGAATGTTGTAGCCACGGTGGGAGGGTGGGAGTTGGGGGTTGATGCTCGGGGTACTTTGGTACTGTTCCGTATGCGTGTATACAGTATATGGAAGGAAGGGCTGTGTCTGAGGCTTGAGACTGTATTTTAGTCTCTGGCTGTGTATGTGTGTGTGTGTTTCTTTTCCAGGGAGCAGCATAAAGAGAGGAAATGATAACGAACAGAGCTGCACGGTACTGCAGCTGATTAAACACTGATTTAACCTGTCAGACAGTACCTAAAAAACAGGAATCTAAAACACCGCCACTTATGATTGTGTCCTTGAATTGAGCTACGGCATCTTAATGAAGCGGAGGTGGATCAGTCCGATACTTGATTTAGGAAATTACTGCTACTAATATTAAGCTCCAATTTGCAGTGTTGTACTTTTGATTTGAACACTCTGAGATAACTCATTTGTTACTGTAGAAGAAGTCTTTGCAGTGTTCAGTGTGGTAGGAGACAGCTGTGGGAGATAGGAGCTGTCCGACACCAGTGGGAAATGTCACTGCTAATACATATCACATGTGGAGGGACTTACACTAGATGCCTTGTTTCCTACAGGAGTGTGTGCGTGCCTGTGCGAGACGTGAGCTCACTCACAATGAATTTCCACATGTGCGCAGCACATGTTGACTGCATGTGTGCGCACGTCTCATGAAACTGAATGTTCTGCTGTTATTGGAGACACGACGCGTTGAACCATATATCAAGCAAGACGCAAACGTATAACACACTTTCACTTTGAGGCGCGCTCGCGCCTGTGCTTGCAGTTGTGTCGTTTGTCAACAAAATTAAAAACAACTGTATTGCTACTGGAGCGATGGACGCACAATTTTTCATACTGCAGGTGCGACAAATTCACATAAAAATGCATTTCATGGAATATTGACTTTTACCTCTTTTAAAAATATTTAAAGAACTCCAGAGATTTATTGTTGGACTGCCAAAAAGATGTGGTGCTAGGATGAGAATCACATCTGCAATAATAATAATGATGCTACAATAATGCTGAATCCTGTGCGCACGAGTAATAAACCCTTTCAGTATTTCTTTAAATGCTATGAACTGCAATATACTCTTGAAATCACAGACAGACAGACAGATAGATAATGGTTGCTGGAGGGTTCTGCAAGTCATTGTTAAATTGATTGCTAAAGCCTTATTCATGCAGGCCTAGAAACCATTTGTCACGGTTCTGGGTCCGTTAGACCCAGTGTTTTGAGTTTATTATGTTTTGGTTTAATTTTGCATCATGGATTGTTTTCTTGTTCTCTTGTTGTGGTTGTGATGATTATTATTTGAGTTTCATGTTTCCTTTATCCATGTTTTAGGAATTGTGGTTTCATGTATAGTTCAGTTCCATGTGTCATTTTCTGTCTCTCTGTGTTGAGTCCGTGTCTCTGAGTTGTGATTCATGTTTCCTGTTTTATTGTGAAAGTCTTTGTGTTATGTTAGTGTGTGCACCTTTGTTCCCCATGTCTCGTTAGCCCTGATCTCTCCCAGCTGTGTCTCCCTCCTGTTGCCGATTCCCCCGTTACTACCCTGTGTATATAAGCCCTGTGTTTTCCCATGCTCGGTGTTGCGTCGTACCCTCAGATCCTGTCTGTGTGTTCCAGTTAGTGTTTTCATGTTTGGTTTCTGTTTTGTTGGTGCCAGCAATAAAGCTGTGGTTTTCAGTTATATTTCCCTCTCAGAGTCCTGCACTTGGATCCACATCTCCACCTGCCCGCACACAGAGCCCTGACACCATTCAGTGACCCCCATGCCCACAGCAAGCACTCGTTCAAAGGTAAAAGTGTGTATTCCACCACCGATTGGCCAGTGGTAGCTAGAAGTTGCTATCAGTCATTAGCATTAAAATGGTTGCAAAACAGTATGTAGCACTATACCAAAAACTTTTCTCATATTTACAGCAGCCTTGTCTCAATCTGCGTGATGATTAATTATGTTTAATCTGACATTAATCTGTGTGACTAAACTTGCTAGCATCAGCTAATAACTGCACCCTCTCATCCAAATATGGTCACTTATGAGTCTGTGTCCATTTCTGTATACAGTCTTAGAGTACAACTATCAGCCAATGAGAAAAATTAGTTAAATCCCCTCTTTAAAAACCACTAGCTTACCACCCGCTTCACAGTTTAATAGGGAAAAAGTTTTTTGAGTGTCAATATATGTTTAAGATCTTCTTTTTTTCTTCTTCTGCACAACACTTAATTCTGACCTTAAATGGAGTCGGGGCAACCATCCATTTATTGCAAATGAAGCAATGTCCTCAAGCTCAAATAGCACACACAGCACACGCGGTCGCAAACACACATACACAGACAGTGTTTGCCTTTAGTGACAACAGACCCTAATTATGGAGTTACAGAGAGCACTAGGGTGCATGAAACTCTAGTGGATAAACAAGCAAAACTGAATGAGTGCAGACATACAGACACACACCAGCACGCCTGTTGGTTATTATTGGAAACCTCTGACATTTTTCAAAAAACTTTGTTTTTCCTGCTCATCACAGCGCGTGAGTGCAGAAATATGACTGTTCGCCCAACATAAAACCTATTCAAATAAACAAATTACACATTTCGAGGCTTACATGCTCATTCACTATAATCAGCAAACACATAATAACTTCAATCTTTCTTTCGTTCGAAGACTAAAGACAACAGCTAAAGTGTTCAAATTATCCACAATTCTTTGTTCTATTTCTTTTTTCTTTCTTTCTCTCTCTGGTTATGGAAATGCACCAGTGGGCGAATGTGAAGTTGTCAGAACACAAAGCACACTTTATTTGTGCTTCTTTGTGCTGACACATAGGTGTATGGCTAAGAAACAGGGTGAGGTAATGTAATTATTTTAATGTATAGAAAATACATTTTCAAAAATACAAACAAAGCCGGGTCTGGAGGAAATGAATTTGCCTCAAACATGAGCTGACCCAACATATATATTGACACTTAGCCACGTTTCCATACCCATGTGTTTAATCTTCATGCTCAGGTCTGCAATTTATGACTCTGTTGATCGTATGAAACTCCAAGCATGGCAGTAAAATTCCTCACTAGAGTCATTGTGACTTGCTGCCTATAAAGCACAGAAGCTATTTGATATCTAAAAATCTGAAAGCATTGTTGCTAATATCGTTGATTTTTCAACTTTCAAGTTGTAGAATCATCTACAATTGGCTGTTTTTTTTGCAAGAGACATACCATTAAATCTGAAATCCATCACAATGCTATTTTAAGATGTCGATGCAACAAATTTAATTTATATTACGCATTTAATATGCGGTATCATCCATCAATGTCATTTACGTGGAGCTTTGTGTTCAGCCCTGAGCAATGCTGCAAAGTTCTGAGTAGGCAGTTCATTAGGGAAAAATGTTTTTCATTCAAAAACGTGGCTCATGTGCAAAATAACGTCCAGTAAATGAAAGTTGTATGCAAAGACTTTTATGTCTGACTCATGCAACCATACAAAAGTAAATACCCCTCAAAAGTCAGCTTTGTTATTATTCTTGCCTCGTACAAGATGTTGTAGGCTCTATGTGACCAGCGAAGGGCAAATCCAGCCATCCCAATTCAGCATTCCCAAAGCATACATGTATAAATACATATGAGATGCATAAATCCTCTATAAATGCATATAAATGCTATTTTAAACTTTAACAAGAGGGTAAACACTGAAATGTTTTATTCTCTTCTATTTTTACCCACTGCCCTGCCTCTGGCATAATGGTATAATATATCGCCTTCATTTACTCCCCTGCTACAGCGTGTGTGTGTGTGTGTGTGTGTGTATCCATGATTTTCTCCACACAATGAGAAAGAACTGAACAGTAGCATTAAAATGATTCAAGTGATTTAGTCTTTTTCTCTTTGTTTCTCTCTCTGTCTCAATATCTTCTTCCCTCTGTCGCACTCCCTGCTATCATAAATCTTATTAAAGCTCACTGAGAGGGCAGCGATGAACATGCTGTACAGAGCCTCCAACACACACACACACAAAAACAAACACACACACACAAACACATCTAGATGAAATTCCCACTTCTGTGTGCGTGTTTGGCTGTGTACTGTGAAAAAAAATTGCAGTGCGTAAAATGGTGTCAGTGACATGTTGCTGGCCAATGCGTCAATGTGTTGTAATTGTATCCAGTAGAGCAGAACACATGCATTCAACACACACACACTAACACACACGCAATCTGGTTGATGTCAAGGGTTCCAGGCCAGGACGTCAAATGAAAAGCAGTGACGACAACAAATGTAGGCAAAGAGCAACCTGCTGTTTGTGTGACCTTTCAATAAACCTACTTACACAGAAGGTAAACAAACTCCCAACACTTTTACTTACACTATGAGATTGTTGTTCAGTTCACCACATTTTAAAACCATGTGTAGGTGTGAGCTAGTGTTTGTCATCATGCGTTTGTGTTTCAGGGTCACACGGAGGGTGGGATGTTCACAATGGATAGTTTCCAGCCCTCCCTGTGAACGAGCCCCCAAGGAACAGACGCACAACAAACTCAAAATGCAAACTCAAGACACAGGAAGAGCGCACACACGCTGGCATTCCCATGGCACATACACAGACACTCAGATAAAAGCTGATACAAAGTGTAAAATCAGATCTTAGGGGCTCTGTAATGTGTGTGTGTGTGTGTGTGTGTGTGTGTGTGTATGGAGTGCATGTGTGTTCATGCACACATCCTGAAGTTCAACTGCAATCTGTAAACAATGTTTCTGGCTGAGTGAAGAAAAACAAGAAGCACAGGGTGAACTGTTCAGGAGAGAGTAAGTGTGTGTGTGTGTGTGTGTGTGTGTGTGTGTGTGTGTGTGTGTGTGTGTGCGTGTGTGTGTCTGACAGAACAAGAGAGAGAGAAAGCGAGCAGTGAACTGCAGATGTCTGGCTCTCACAGCAAACACAGCTTCTGCAGGAAACTAAGACATACAGTATCTGTGCAAATGGTGCAGATATTGTCAGCTCCTGAGCAAAAAGCCTCCTTTAACTTGCACTTCTTAATAAGGGAAACGCTGATTGCATGCAGGACTCCGCTAATAGCAGGATATCACTGCACAATATTGCTCCAGAACACATCGACGTGCCGGGCCACTTATTTTCCTCTAATTAACAACCTGACAATGAAATTCGTCGCATTGGTTACACTTACCAATGTGGTTATTTTCTGACACTGCCACCCAACAATTAAATTAGCGCCTGCCCATCACAGCTTAAAGTGGAGCATTGACTGCGTCCCGATTTAAAATAACTTGCTGCTGTGTTAATGAGACCGAGCGAGCAGCGCGGCCTTTCACTGCCGCTGAATAGCCACGTTCGCCGTCAACATGCGACCAACACGGAGAGCTCATTTAAAGTGACATTAGCCAATTCTGCATGCTAATTACTTTCAAAATATGACATGGAGCTGAGGAAGGGTGGGCTTTCAGCATCCCTCTGCACTGCCACGCTGAGTGATAAGGGCTTCGATAAGCTGCTTGAAACTATTAATTAGCTGCAATGGATTCTTACAGTCAATGGGGTTTTGTTTATCCTGCTAATGTCACTCCTTCGATTTCATTTTGGAGACTGAGCAGAATGGAAATGTGTTTTGTTTGCTCTTTTACTGCCTGGTTTTTAAATCTCCTATTTCATCGTAAAGAATGGAGAAAATAATAAGCAAATTCAAGCCTGCATAGTTTGGATGAATTTTAACGCGTGACTTCTGGAGCAAAACAAAGAAAGCTGCCACAACTGTGTTAAGTTGTATTGCTACATGCGCCAAAGAGTGCATTTAAAAAAAGAAAAAAGAAAACACTGGATGAACATATGGCATGAATACTTTTGTATTTAATCCTTTCCTTTACTATTTATTTTCCAACAATCAGAGCAGCATTCAGAGATCGAAACCTCTAAATCAGACATGACTTTCAGGGATGCTTGCTGACAAGCTTTCAGATCACAGCCAAAGATAGCTCAGTGTGATGTACATCCACATCAAAGAACTGCTGATCCTCACAAGGTCCAAGGTCCCTGACTAACCTGCATCAACAATCGGTGAGGTTTGCTCCAACAGCTGGGGGACATATCAAAGAATGCCAGCATCACTAACTGTGTCAACAATTACTCTGTGTCATAGGAAATCAAAAGAAAATAGCGCCGCGCTTTACCGCTTCAGCCCACTCATTTCTCGCCTCTCTGGCTAATATTTTTGTTTTTCTCTCTTTGGACGGCTGCTTCTAGTCCATCTTGGTCGATCGATACTGGGAAGCCGAGGTGAGTCGAGGCGGGTCTGTGTGGGAAGGCTGTCAATGATGAATGGTTAGATGCGGGGGTTTTAGGATATTCGGCTAATTCTGATGTCTTTCACCTGCATTTATCAAAAAATATATTCTGCTTGCTTGTTGCTCACATAAGCATCTATTGAGTCCTACTGACATGAAGCGGGGTGGGCCGAAGCGAGGCTACAGAGTTCAGCTGTGCAGTTTGAGATGTCTGTGTACTTTTAAAGGGCAACAAACTTTCCGCAGATAAAGTCAAGGCTGCTTGCTTTCCCCAGCAGCCTCAACAACAGCGAGCTAACAAGCTGCGCCCTGTTAAAAGCCGGACATGACAACTCTTCTGTTAAATTATAATCCTAGAGAGGCAACTTTACAGTGTACCTTTGATATCTTGATGTGAGACTTTCTCAGCCGGCAGCCCCGCCTGGCTAAAAGATGAGGTAGATACTTTGCCTCTGTTGTGTAAAATCTGTGATGTGAAAAGATTTAATTAAGATAGGCCGAGGAGTCATAATTAATTCTGCCTCTCTCTGAGTCAGGCTTACCGTCAAGAACACAGGGAAAGGCTCCCAGAATAAATTACAGGAGGGTCGTGTGTGTCTGAGGGGGTAATGGGTGTGGAGCCCTTGGTTACTGTACTGTTCTCGCAGAGCCGAAAAGCAGTTGTGTCAGTTCTGGGTAGTGTTCACAAAGTCTAAGTGAGCCCGCCGGCACTTTTTTTTAACAAGCGTCCCACCGTCTTAGATCAAATCACGTTTCAGCCCAGGAGTTTATTTTGACTGTCAGTGAGGAGCATCCTCTGGAGAGAGCTGTCAGTGACAAATGTGAAATGGAAGATTCACAGCGAATGGGCTCTTTCCAGGCAGGCGGTGCTGAACACGGCTGCAGTCACAGGAGACCTCTGAACTGTCTGCGGCTCGACTCTCCCATTACACCTCCTTTATAGTGATGGTCTGGCCTATTTTGAATCTTGTTTGGTCCTTGTTCAGCTACCTAAGCTTGTAATAGGAGGAAACGAGGGGTACATCTCCAGAGAAACACTCATTCTGACACACAGTCTATTTTGTTCAAGTGGCATAACTTAAAAAAAAACCCTTCATAAGTCTTAACAGAGACTACATGTATTATTACCAGTGTCTCCTTTGCATGTCCTTAACAAGCAGATGAGCATTTTCTGTTTTCTCTGCATGTGGTTGCTAACAGCTGGGAGGCAAGAGCCTCATTCGTCAAGAATTTCTCTCATTCAACCCTAATTTCCAAAGTCCAGTATTAATCCCCCAAGCTGCAAATTCTATGAGCTTTTTAGCTTTGGCCAAACACGCAACAACTGTCTTATTATCAGGAGACGACAGGCAATAATGAGCATGGCCAGAGCCGAGCAACTGCTGCTTTGAGCTTTCAAAGAAAGAGCCTAATTAAAGGCTGCTTTGTGACTTTTGTCACTTTTTTTGACTGGTGATTATAGGCCATTCATTGGGGAGGACTCATCAGCTATTTGCGGGTGGCGCACGCCATAAATATCACGCGAGAACTTTGCTTATGTCGTGCCGAACCCGCATTTTTTTCCCCCCAGTAAGCTCCCAAGATTCTCTTGCTCTAATTTGCAGAACAAATTCCTTTACTTTCTGCAGAATCTCCTCTCGCTAATAAGGTCGTCTCATAAACGGCTTTTCAGAGACAAACTAGGCTGTTTAAAAATGCAGGCTCCTTGGTATCTTTTCTGTGATTTCCTGTAATTAAGTACTGGAGAGAGCGGCGGAGTGAGCGTCCTTGGCATCGAGGACAAGTTCAGTAGAACAAGCTTTGTTCCTTTTGGAGCTGATTTGACTAATGGCAGAGCTATATTAGCCCTCTGCTGGTTTGCAGCATCTTCTAAATCACCCCTCCACTGCTACTAAAACCATACGTCTCCAAAAAGTGGCCTACTGCTGTATTTGGGCCAACTCTAATTGTCTTGCTAATCTCTTCAGCGTTAAATGACCCAGAGAAACTGGGTCCCACAGGGCAGGCTTACCCTGCTGATTGGAGACTTTGCTTTTTGTTTTGCTTGGCATATTAAAACAGCATAGGCTGCTGATGGAAAGCCTACAGAACTATTGGAAATGTAATTAAGGGCTAGCAGCAGCTTTTAAACGGTTGACTAGTGCAGAAACAAACTGTGCCCTTCAGACAGCAAAAACTTTAATACATGGGAAATGAGTGGCCCGATCGATAAGGAGGGCGTTATTTCTTTTGTACGGGAAAATTCAATGGAGGACAGAAATGGGCTGTTTCGGTGCCTGCATACTATTTCTCATTTTCCCAGTGGCGAGCCAAATTTTATGGCAATATTTGCTTGAAAAGCAGACAAATAGAGTCCTCTCTGTAAGATATAATCATTTGTCAAGTCAATTTCGTCTGTCATTAAAACAAAAACAAATACCTGCTGTAAGCTGTGCCGACTGCAATTGAATCTCCAGTGTTTTGTGATGAGGCACAAAAGATGAATAAAAAAAAAGAAAACTACACAGCGTATGTGCTCCTCGGGTGCTGAGGTGAGGCAGAGTTGAGAAATGCTTCAATCAAGCACAATTATTTGTTGAAACCATTTTGGACTGACAGTGAGCACCCTATTGTCCCTACAATAGGCTGTTCACAATTACATTCATCACGAACCACCTCTTATTTGACGCATTTTTTTTTAAGCTGACATCTTTCACAAACTGCTTTTCCAAACAAGCTGGCCTATGGGGCGAGTGATTGAGCAATTATCAGAAACAGATTCAGCAAACCCATACTGTGGCCTTTTGTCCCCGGCATCAGCCAGCCTTGGGATCATTAGAAACATTTTCTCTTCGTGTTTTCTCTCTTCAAAACCTCCGGCTTTGTAGCCTGCACACAAGCGGGATGATACAACACCTTCAGAACTAGTAGGAGTCCATCCCTGGCTATCTGTCAGTGTAGCAACCCCCCCCCCCAAAAAACATCAAAGTCTATCACACACTATCTCACTGTGCTGCCTCTGATAAATATTCATGATAGAAGCTCGAAAACCAGCTGTTTTTCTCCAATTAAAGTGTGCCGAGATCTACTGTTTTGGAACTAAATTGTTGCTTTTTTTTAACTAATGGCTCATGTTACTGCACTAGGAACAACTGAAAAATATTGTACTCATTCCAGAGATGTGCTGGATGAGAACATATGGATAACAAGGTGAGGAAATGGTGCGGCGCAGAGCTTCCGTTACTCACGGCAAAGGGAGGGGTACATCCTATTAGACCTTATCAGAAAGATGTGAATGGCGCTTTGGTAACAGGTATTGAACGTCAGCCCAAGTGGCCATGCAGAGCAGATCAAATCAAGTCATCAAAAGATCCTCCTTACATCAAAGCACAGAGCAGGCCTGGCCACGTGCCTGCCATACCAACAGTGCAGAGACAAAAAGCGGGGCAGCCAAAACTGGCAAAGCGGCGCAGACGGCTGCCCACTTCAAAGGCAGGGATCTGCTGTCTGCGGTCATTATTCCCAGGCACCCCCCAGAAACCCAGCGGTCAATGAAGGCAAGCGGCGAGAAACCACTGAGGACTTACCATCAACAGTCGGTGCGAAGTGAAGTGGGTTGTCTGAAAAAGATAAAAGAGAAAGAGAGAAATAGGTTTTTAGTTTTGGGGAGATTCAGCGACTTCCCAGGAGTAAAGGGAGTAAATTGAGTTGCTACAAAAAAAAGAAGAGACAGGGCTTGGTGTTTTCATCTAACACATTCTAATGCAATGACTGGGTCCTACAGGAATCCAGCTGAGCTAATCGACACAAGTACATTTCAGCGATAGCGCTATCATCATTGTCATTCATTACATCTATGGTCTATCTGATCTGAACCCCGCTGCATGACTTTTGATATTAGAGCACATGAGAGTTGAGAAGGCAGACGTCTGTTATTGTTTCAGATTCAAAAGTATGAGACAAGATGTGAAATTACACAATACTGATGTCATAGTATACCTCGGACCCCCACCAGCCCTCATGCAGCTATATGCATAATAAATCAGAATGTTTTCCCTTAATTCATCAAATGACATCATACCATTGTCCTGGTCAAAACCCAGCAGACCATGACATAAGGCTCGTCGTTTCATGGGAACCATAAAACAAGACCTGCGGTGTCAAATGACTGAGTGTGGAAAATCACTCACAGGGGGAAAAAACTCTCAGGTAACCTGAATCCTTTGCAAATGAGTGCAAACTTGACCAGGCCGTTTGCAGTGATTACAAACCCTTATATATAATGAAGATTGATGGAGGTTGGTTCCACATTACTTGACAGGAAAAACAGGGGCTATTGTTAAAAACTGAATTGTTATTATATTGTTGCTTAATCTCATGATTATTTTTCAATTACATGATCAATTTGTTTAGGAGCCAAAATAAAAAAGGAGTGAAAAAAGCAATTTCCCAAATCCTTAGGAGATGTTCAGTCTGCAAGCCCAAAATGTGTAATTTCCAATGTTAAACAGCCAATTTCCTGATTTTAGAGGCTATAACCAGGAAAAAAAAAGTTTTCTTGCAAAACAATGGCCTATTCATGCTGGGGTAGATTAATTTTCTGTGGATTGACTAACTGATTAAACATCTGATCATTTAAGTGGTGAACGGAGGACAATCAAGTATACAGGCAGCACACACATATGGTACAAGTGAAGTAAACACACATCTGGCAGAGTTATACTATGTCAATTAAAAATAACACAGGATCAGTCCTGAGCTACGCGTGCACACGTGTACAGAAGGAAGCAGACATGCTCTTTCTTAAAACAATTATTAAATATAATAATAATAAGTAAAGTAGCACAATCAGCTGCCTATTCATTGAGACCCTCATCCTGTGGAGCACATTCAAATCCACCGTCTTGGACAGCAGCTGTTCTGTTCTCCGCCTGCCGCAGGTTCTAGGTGGTGTGTGCCCAGATATCATCACTACAACCACTAAACTAGAGACTTCGTGGATGGCCAGACAGGAAGGACTGGAGCTAGTTAGTCTGCAGCAACTCAACTTCCAAAATATGATAGAGGGAGATTGTTCATTAGTAAATTCACCACGAATGGCGTCTTATTTTCAGACTTATGAAAGGATAAAAGTAAAAAATGACCAGAATGTGTCAACAAAACATGCATTTAGCTAAGCGGAGAGCCCGAGTAACGTGAGCGCACCAGAAACACTACAGGTCATTACCACCATTAGTACCATTAGTAGCGATCTTTGCCTTAAAAAACTTAGTGTTTTCCTGAAGAGCATTATGATACACTGGTCAAAGACTGGCCAAGTACTGGCGGTCCAAGCACGGCCCAATTGAACCACCATCTGCACTCCAGCAGTCAACTCAACTGTCTGACTCACTAAGCAAAGCCCCAGTGAGTTGTCAGAGCTGCCTGCGCTGAACAAACACAGCAACACACACGGCTGTGCAACCACCCAGCCATGTCTCCAATGCCTCTGCACTGTGAAGGATAATGAGGAAGATAAAACACATCACATCAATTACCCTGCTAACACATTTTTCCAGGGCCCACGTCAACCGATGCGCCGAAGCCTTTTCTCAGGACTTCTGCGATCCACGTCGGCATCCCGAGACACAGCTGAGTTTTAAATTTAGGCTCACTTAAAATTGCTTGTCAACAGCCGGGGCTTCAGGGGAGAATGCGAAAGTGTGTGTGTGTGTGTGCCAGCGAGCGAGCAAGGGAAAAAAATGAGGAGAGGGAAGAGGAGTGGCGAGGTTGGTGCTAGAGGTGAATAATGAAGTGTCTGGTGAAGCTGTTTCCCAGTCAGTCATGACAGTAGCTGATTTCTATCTGAGGGGATTTCAAGAAAACACATGAAACGGGGGGGAGCAGAAATTGGCACGAGGATGATACAGAAGAAGAAGTTGTGCTAAGAGCCGTAAAGGTGCACAGACGCAGACTCTGCTTCCTGTCTTGCATTTGTATGCACGTCTAAACGAGAAGAAACAAACACACACCAATAAAAGCGCATTACTGCACACGGAGAATAAGAGAAGACGACAGAGAAGGTGTAGCACAAAGCCAGCTGAGATGCTGGGGGAAAGCTAAACGATTTCTTCACATTTCCATAGCGAAAGCACAAGATAAGGTCTCTCCATAAACATATCAGCCATCTTCATCTCCCTTCGCTCCTCGCAAAGCCTGCGTGAGTTCCCGTGCCTGTGTGAATGTCACAACACGGCCATCATTCACCCTGTATCTTCAGCAAATCAATACGTGTCTGACTGTGACATTTAGCCATGTGCAGAAGAGGGGTGTGTCTACATCTTTGCATGTGTGTCACCTTCCCCTTTGCTTTGGCTGATGTATAGTCATACCGAATGATGAAGTGAGTGTGTGTCCGCGTTGGCAGGGGGGGGAAAAAAGCATTTGGGAGGGGCGGGGGCTACAAACTGTGTGCGTATGTGCGAACATGCTTCACCCCATATGGCGACAACAGAAATTGCGAATCTGAGGTTACACACCCTTCCTCCAATCACACACACACACGTCGCTACTACCAGCACTATCACAATCCCATCCAGCTGTCCTTGTGGCCACATGGCGAGGGCTCTCGGCAGCATAATAGAGACTCTTTCAGCTCATCAGTTTATCCAGTGCACATTTCTTTTCACGCGGTCATCTGAGAGGTGAAGATTGGCTTGCTTTAACTGAGTTTGTATTAAATCTAATAGAATCTGTCTGGCTTGAATTGATTTGGGAACACGACGAGGTTAGAAATGAGCCATCCCCATCCCGGTAACTGACACCCGTGAGTTAGAGGAGGACCGAGCAGCAAAGATGACAGGAAGACAATCTTTGACAAATGCGAGGAGAAGCATCCTCAACTGAGGTCTTTGCTTTGTATATGTGAGAACATTCGCCAGCCTGATAACAGAGAGAAGAGAAATCCAGCAGAAACAGGTGGAATCACAACCGTAGGCCAGAGAGAATTAAAAATTCTTTTCTCCTCAAAATGTTTCTCAAATAGCACTTTAAATCGCATTTGGTGGTATTAAAATTACTATTACAGTTGCACTTCTTGAACGCGTTTGCTTACTTATTATAATTTGCAGGTGATTATGAGGAGCAAGTCATGCATAAATATTGGCCCACTTTGAAAAGTTGAATAAATTTCACCTTTAGCACAGTTTAAGCAGGCGGGGCACTCGCAAATAGAAATGTGCAAGTCTCTGAGAGAGCGAGCAGAATGAATAAGGCTGCGTTAACAAACTGAAGCGGGGAAAACCTGCCCGTGTGTTACCGGTGGTGCAAAAAAAAAAAAAAAAAGGTGGCAGGTGAACGTCTATTTCGGTCATGCGCCTGCTTCTATTGGATCTGAAAATCAGCCCCTATCTGTCATGGGCTTGGCTGAGCATCAGATCAGCCCTACAAGTTGTATGCTTTGGGCTTTTAATGAGCTGCTTTTATTTCAGTTGATTAAAAGAAGAGAATTTTACATTGTGAGGAGATGACGGCGGTCAGAGTTTTCTGGGCCAAAAGATACTTTAAAAAAAATAAATCCACCAAAGACATTTAATCGCCATTTAATACTTCACTGCGCAGTTCAAAGTAAATGCCAAGGCTTTGGAGGGGAGATAGGAGCAGTCTTAGAAGCCGGCAGATACCGAATCAAGCAAAGGGGGGTCGGCGGGGGGGCTGTGACTTTAGCTGTCTTGATGTCCCTACTTCAAGCCCAGATAAGGCTGCCATGAGAGTTAAAGGTGATTTTGAAGGGGGCATTTCCTCTGACAAGGACGTTTAATGCAAAAATGAGGTAGTATGTGGAATAATAATAAAAATAAATAAGTAAATCATTCCTTCCGAGCTCAATTCTGTAGCAAAGCACTTATGGCAACAAGTCTACTGCCAAACAGTGACCCGTACATTACAGTGGAAAGCAGTACAGTGCAGACAGTTGAGTTGTGTGCTTCAGATTAACAAACGTACAATTATTGAGGAAGAGGAGGACGGCAAAGCCCAATGTCGACGTGGCCAGCAGGATCAGACAGATGTTGCAGGGGATCATGAAGTAGCGCACCACCAGCGACACTTTGTGCTGGTACCTGCGGTCCCGCTCTTGCGGCGGCGGTGAGGGATAGTGGCACCCGCTCATGCTCCACTCCAATGACCCGCGCCCCTCCAGCGTAGAGGAGACGACGGGACGAGGAGCTCGGCGAGGGGTGCCCAAAGACCCGTTGGAAAAAATGATGGCGGTGGGTTAGGGGTGACAGGTGGTGAAGATAAACTGAAATTTAATGCAAAAAAAAACCAACAACAACAACAAAAAAATAGATGGTGGCTGTTTCAGTTGTGGTTCCAGCTGTGCACCGTGGCAGAGACCCCGTGACTGTTTCTGTCAGAGAATTGCAGCAGGAAGCTTTCAGCGGTTTCCAAGCAGCACATTTTTAGAGGTAATAACATCCATTTGGGGAAGAGGACAGGCTGAAGGGACAGGGACGTTGGACTCCTACAGCCCCCCGCCCGTCCACACGACCTCCATTCTCCTGTGGCCGCTGGAACAAAAAACAAACTAATGGGATTCTAATGTGGAAGTATGCTTGTGTGTGTTCTCGAGTGATTTATACTTACAGAGCAAACGTGTGTGGATTTAAGTGGGTGGTAATTAATGTAGCTGAATATGTGCGTTTAGTGCGCTTGTGAGGTGTACAACCTAAACCAGGAATCTGTGCGTTTGGATTGTCAGATATCCAAAGGGGAAAAACTTCCAGAGCAGACAGACGATAAATCCACAGAAGGAATCTTTTCTTTGCTGTGACCCTGATTGATAATTAGCAAAGGAGGAGTGCTCCCCTCTTCTTCTCTTGTCAAACGCCTTTACAACGAATGCCGACGCCTGGCGCTCGCCGAAAACATCATCACAAGTATTTCCCTAAGAGGTGATGGCTGCAGATCTCATTAAGTTTCCTTGTGGCTGTTGCATGCTGGAATATCGGAGCATAAGTGCTCTTATCAGCGATGATCAGCCCCACTGCTCTTCAAACTGCACACAACTTTTTTTTGTATCCACAGGACAGCTTGTTTGCCTGGTTACGGTGCGGTCCGCCGCACACCAAACCCATCCAAATCTGACATCATCACCGGAGCACCTTGCATCTTCCGCCGCGTGATTTGGAGGATGGTTAGAAGGCAGCTGGCTGCCTCTCACTCAACCATATGGAGATGGTCTGTGTTTTCTCTCCCCCGCTTGTCCTGCGTGACTGCCGCTCCTCGTTGGTTCAATACCCTTTTATTCCAATCGAGTCGCATGGAGGGGGGAGAGCAGCTGCCCCCACCTTTAAACCTTCTGGAGAGCTGGGGCCAAAAGCAGGTCAAAAGAAGTGGCTGAGAGGAGGGGAAAAAGTTAGAGAGGCGAGCGATCGCCTGCTCAACCTGTCAGTCCACAGCTGTTTGCTTCCTAAGCAGCTACAGAAAATCCAGCGACGCTATGAATGAAAAACCTCATAGAGAGAAAAGGAGAAAAAACCTCTGTGTGGTTGGGAATGAAGCGAGGCGCTCGAGGCGGGGATTTGCTGGGCATTATTTCCTTGTGTCAGAAGCCCGTGAAAGAAATTCCAGCCAAATAATGAGAGGATAAGGCTCTCGCTGACCCTTGTAAGAATTAGGCTGATTTGGCTTCTGCTGTTTTACCTTTCAGAAAAATAACTTGTCCAGCATTGTCTCTCATTCTTGTGTTTGCTGCCTCTCTTTTATACGCTTGCCCAAGCATCCAGTCCCCTTTTTCACTGGGATATCTCAGTCCAGAGGCGCTCCGAGAGTCCTGGCCAGAAGGCTGTGGCTCCAGCTTCTCCTGCGTGCGTATCCAACATTCACTGGCAGCCAAAACAACAAATTAGGCTCCGGGTATTCATAGCGCGCTTAATCCCCAGGCAGCAGGTAGTGGTCCCGGTGTCAGTGCACTCAGTCAGCCAACTGAGGCACGCAGGAGAGAGTCAATGAGAGAAGTCAGCAGACAGACAGCGCGAGAGGGAAGTACACGGGAGGGAGGAGGAGTGTTGGCCACGGGAAAAGCAGCTCCTTACACTTCTGTCCACCTTTCCTTTTTTTTTTCTTGTGGATGAAACTGCAGCGACATGTCGCTGGTTTTCCAAACAGTGTCTTCCTGAGCACACCTCTCTCAGCCCTCAGTCAGCGGAACGGATGAGCACATAATAAGTAAGCGAGAGAGATGGTGTGAGAAAGAGAGAGAGAGGGGGAGAGATAGACGTGGGGGGGGGGGGGAGTGTAGATGAGGGGCTGTCTTTAACAAAGGCAAGAAGGGAGGAGGGCTCCTAGTTGGTTGAAGGAAAAGAAAATGAGCAAGAATAAAAGCTTTGGGGAGTAGTACTCGAGTCCTGTCAAAGCGGGGGAGTGAGGTGGGGGGGGGCAGCAACAGTGTAGCAGCAAAACAAAAGAGGGCCACAGTCTTGGGAGATGTCAACCAACTCCTCCATTTGTTTATAGCGTAATCAAAAGAAAGTCTCTTCCACAAGAGCTGGAGAATTTCCACAAAGATTTAATGAGGCAAACTGAGAGAAAATAGGCCCGCGGAAGGAGGAGGGAGCAAAACTTAAACACATTAAAGTCAATCATGTATTAACACTCTCCAAACAGCCTAACCCACTTGTCACCAATATGCACAACTAGCGCAGATATAAGCCCGGGAAAAAACTCCACATCGATTTAACGCTAACTATATGCAATTAATTAAGATTCCCACTTGGATCTTTTTTCCCTGACTTTCATGATAACAAGGAAAGGGTTTCTTTAAAAAGAAAGTAAGGAATGAATATGATCTGAGGCTATTCTATTTCACAGAAGGTCATTTTTGCTCTTTTAAACTGCAACGTACAACTGTGTGTTTTTTTTAAATGCTATAATGAGTTCAGACTGGATGGGTGGTTATCCTGTGTTTTAGCAAGACCCTGCATCAATATCTACTTTGAAGTAACTCAACAGCAGCAGGCGGCAGATGCAAGGCGGTGTCTATCATCAATTATTTATGGGTTTTTTTTTTCCACTCTCTCTATCTGTGTCTCCATCTTCATCTTTGCAGTTCGCTCCTCACCCCACCGCCACCACCTCACCGCTTTACACAAGGGTGCACAGGCACATACACACTGATGGTGCATGTGCATCCGCACAATTCCCTCTTCTGTCTGACAGAAACTAACACATACATATAGTAAAAAAGCTCCTTCTGCCTTTCTCCCTCTGTCTGTTTTTAGTCTACAAATTTACACAACTCTCACACACACACACACACCGCGCATGGGGTTGGTGATCTTGCTTCCCCCGCAAAGTCGGTTTTATATTTTTGGCCAGTTTGCTCTTTCTCAGGTTTAAGCCGAGCTTTTTGAGGGGAGGCTCTAACATCAGGGAGATGGATTTTTAAAAAATTGCCTGCTGAGGGTCAAAAGTTCAACCCCCCTCCAACCTCACCCTCTCCTGAATCCATCATCAACAAGCAACGCCACCCACCTAGAAGCACCCCACAATGTTTCTGTCTATTTCCAGACACGATACCCCAGCGAGTCCATATCAGCTCTCATATAGCATTACAAAACCTGATTGATGGACTGAGTGAAAAGAAAGAGGCAACGGCTGCTTTCTAATTTTCTGACAATCTTTTGTCTCGGTTTACACCTTCATTTATAACTTTGTCTTTTTCGTAGGAGACCTGGGAATTGCAGCAAGAGCTTAAAAAAATACTCTTACAATACAAGCATGGGAACCTGACAACATCACAAGACTTTTGATCATGAGTAAAATGCCAAATTCTCCCAGCAGAGGGCACTAAGAAGTCAGCCTAGCGCTTTGCTCTAATGCCACGACCCAAATAAAATCTTCCATTGACATCAAAGCTCAGCTGCTTTGATCCATTTTTAATGCCACAAGTATCGCACAAGGTTAACATCTTTCTCTGAAGGCTTTGAAATGGCAATTTCCATTAAGGAGCCGAAGGAGCTGCTCTCTTGCTTAATGGTCTGGCAGAAGTAAAAGTTGATATCTGTGCGGATATGCACACGTGTGTGAATTATCTTTATGCAGAGGGTGAAAGATTTGTCATGTTCAATAACTGATTGACAGTTACGCTTACATCAAGGTGTGTGTGCTTACTGAGTTTTTGCACGTGGGTCTGAGCAGCTCAGGCCGCATCCCGGTCTTCTTGCTGGCCAGTGCTCATATAATTGATCTAAGTGAAAACAGTTGTGGCCCTCTCAGAATGACAATTTTTCCCACAAAGGCCAAAAAGAAATCTCAATTGAAGGGAGACAAGAAAAGAGACTATTTCTTTTGAGATTTACTTACAAGCATCAAAGTGAAAAAGGCTAAATTCCTTGTCTTTTTTGCATCATCTTCGTTTCTCATACACGCTACGCTGAAGCCGCACAGCCACGGGGTTAAGGCTCACAGCATAAGTGGTAATATTTTTGCACCTCTGCAGACATTCTCAAACTGTGGGGCGAGGAGCCGCTGCAGATGCAGTGTGGAAACCCAGGTGAAAAATAGACCCGATGGCATCTCGTGATGCTCTTATTTTTTATTTTTAATAACGGTTAATAATTGATCATAGCAGAGGCGTAAGGAAAGAACTTTTTTGGTTTCTGAAGTGCAGCTGGCCTGAAAAACTTTGAGTACCACTAGGTTAAACTATCACTATGGGCTAAGTGCTTTGAAAGAAGAAGTGGGAGGTGTTAGTGTGTTTAACTAATTCTCTAAAGGATGATCACAAAGCTCAGGGAATGGATCAAATGGGCCAGACAAACCACCAAGAGCATCAGGCTACAATGCTAGGTGCATGTCCTCCAGCACCTCTCGTCTCCCCTCATCACCTGAAGTGCCGCCTTCAAGCAAGGATTTAGATTTTTATGCATCTCTTCCCTTTCTGATTGCATCTCATAAACTCTAACTGTATGTAATTTGTTAGGAGCAGGTAAAGACTTACATACCACGCTTTGTCTGAAGCAGAACAAAACGCAGCCGTCATGTGAAGAATTAAAGGACCGAACATCAAATCTGCATCGCCGACACTTCTGCTGTTGCACAGGCTTACAGAAAGCAATTTGTCAAAGGCGGTACAGGTGACTAAGCACCGAGTCGAGCCAGAAAATGCAGTTTTGTTAGAAATGAATTGACTCCAAAGTGAATGCATAAAACAAAGTCATTTAAACTATTTTGATGGCATCAGAGGCTTATTTTCCGTGCTCTCTGCCTGACTCGGGTGAAAATAGTTTCCAGAGCTCACTCACACACAACTATCCCGGATCATGAAATACGTATGAGGTCTTCAGCTGAATCTTTCATCAAATGATGTGTTTGGGGAAAACTTTGTGTAAATTTCTAACACTAAACACATCAGCAACAGTTTTGTATGGTAGGCTGTGTAGAAAAAAAAGAAAAAAAACCCATCTCTGTTGATGAATACATCAACATCCCATTAGAGTGAGATTCTGACCGTTTTTCAAAGCAGGAGCTATCAAAAGTGAAGCTGCTGCATTCACTAATGGCATCAGAGATCATCCTTTCCTGCTGTCCATTGTAAATAAGCATGTTAATGATGTTGATGAAAAGAAAGTCTGTTAAAAATTAGAAGGGATTTTTTTTTTTTTAAATTGGCTGCGTCCACTGGCCCACTCAACTATTTGTGTGTGTCTCATTTCGAGGATAATTTACTGCATTATTTGTCATTTTGTGTTTCATTATTCTTTGGTGCATATGTGTTTATGGACAATTAGAATCTGCAGTAATGGGGAGTTATTTCAGCCAATGGCATCGCAGAGCTCAATCAGGAGTTATTGACAGCCTTTTCCCATTACATACTGTATTTATGTGCTCCTTCAGCGCTGCATTAAATCACTGGAGTGGCACTTCACATAAATGCATCTAATTCGGCTATAAACTATGTGTTCAAAGCCACAAATGTTGCTTAGGTTATTAGGTGGACATTAAAGGGCAGTGTCGAATTCTTCATGTGCATCGAGCTGCGTGGCCGGAGCTGGTGGACGAAAGCCCAGTTTCCTTACCCAGTGGGCGACAGCGGAGGGATGCTAGCAGGTGGGCTGATTGTCTTGCTACGGTATTAACTCCAATCATCATAAGTCAGACTTCACTGCACCGCCCAACAGTATTGCAGATTTCCCTGTCATCAAGCCTCCAAGCTGAGCGGAGCTCATTCAGCAATGAGGAGGCCAGGGCCCCACACAGCTGTGCACAGCTAATGGCATTAACCTCCACTAAAAAGGGGATCAAGAAAAAGAGTTGGAGGTAAAAGGACAGATGATGATGGGAGATGAAAACAAGATGGTTAAGTCACCAGTGTGATGATGACAACCTAAACTCAACACTACTTCCAATGAATGTATTAAATGTATTATCGTGTAGGACGTGATTCACAGTAAAGGGAAAAAGAAGCACTAATTAGAGACTGTATATAAAAGATGCATGTAGGCTCCGGAACATCACCCAGTGGTTTGTTTAGTCCCGATTGGAAAGCCTCTAGTTTAGCTACCCCGTGGTTTTCTCAAAATTATTCCTTTTGTTTTTATCATCGCTTTATACAAATCATGGTCACAAATTATTCCTTTTTTTTAATCCAAAAGTCAACACATTTGAAAAAGAGGGTTGAGTGCAAAGTTATTAACACGGAAACTTGGTTAGCACGATGCATAAATACACTGTACAGCTGCTGTATGTGTGCACAGGCACAGATAGCTGCAAAGTAGTGTTAGATAACACACAAATTTTCAAAATTAGACAGACTTATAGCGCTTTTCCACTAGTATCTCCCTGACAAGGCCTGACTCCATTCAGTTTAGGTCACTTTCCATTACAATTGAGTACCACCTAATGTGCATTTTGGTCGTTATGCTAATGCGCCTGAAAGTCCTGTGACGTCATTTTTAAGTGACACAAACACAACATTACAATGGAGGCTGTCGAGGCGATGGTATACCTCTACTTCACTGGCTTTTTGTCAGACTCTGGGACCACAGTTTTATTTTTCCTGTGGAGTCATTTCCCTCGTTGCCAGCTTCAATGGCAGCTTGAATTTTTGTGAGTGAAGCCCTGTCATGACTCAACTGACTAGCCAATTGGTGGCATGCGTTCTGCTGGTGTCACATTTTGACACTGGGCACTGCAATGGCTTCATATTTTTACATCTAGGTTCGGTGCTAATAGGACTATGGTAAAGAATGATGGACATTTGTGTTTATAGACCTCTCCGCACCCAATCATACTCGTTATTAATCTCTGGCTCTCTTCCACAGCATGTCTTTTATACTGTCTTCCTTCTTTCACCATAACCGGTCGCAGCAGATGTCCGCCCTTTCCTGAGCCTGGTTCTGCCGGAGGTTTCTTCCTGTTAAAAGGGATTTTTTTCCTTCCTACTGTCACCAAAGTGCTTGCTCATAGAGGTCATATGATTGTTGGGTTTTTCTCTGTATGTATTATTATTGTGTACATTACAATATAAAGGACAAATGATGAGGTGACTTGAGGCGACTGTTGTTGTGTTTTGGCACTATATAAATAAAATTGAATTGAACTAAATTGAAATTGAAAGTTTGTCGGTAACAGCTAAATTTCAAGTTTCTACCAGAAAAGGTTGTACTTGTTTGCGTTAAATTATTTTCATAGAGGGGTGCCACTGGGTTGAATGTTTAATTGTATAGTCTTAATAGCTTTTAAGGCTACCATGACCCAGATGACTGAGAGGCTACACAGACTTAAGTGTATAATTATTTTTCAAGCTTTCTGAGGCTTCTGTTCATCATTTTTAATCACATTTCTTCTGGATTATATTGACATGTATCATCCTCCATTTAACAAGATGACTAAAACAGACATGTATGTGATCTGACTCTTGTCTGTTGACTCTAATAGCTTGAGCGAAATCTGTTACAAATGCGGTTTGACATCACTCCACGAGTAAACAATTTTTTAGTTGCGCTGAAAAATTTTCAGATAATGAATTTGCTGCTGTGTCAAAGTGAAAATTCTGTTTTTATGACAGCTCTATTTCTGAGTCAGTGGATGATGGTACTACTATCCGGCACTGATGTAAGCGTGAATGAGAGCATTCCCACACCGGATGGGCTCCACACACTGTGAGTCACAGTGTGACACATCGGCCTGCGTTCGGTGTCAACTTGGACACACTATGACGCTGATTGAAGCGAAAACAACCCACAGCTAATATTCACAAATCCACTGATCACAGCACTCGGGTCGTCTTAAAATCTAGCGTTTATGTTCCTTTGAGCCATTTCTCGATCGTAAGCCTGTGATCTGTTCACGTTTTTTAGTCCACAAGCCGTTCTTCCAGCTAAGGCTGTTTAGCCAACCACAGAGGAGTCACCAGCCTAAACGATCCACCTGTCCACACTCAACACTTCTGGGCACATTAGCCTCTTCCTCCCACTCCATCCCACGCTGCCATGACCTGCTTTTCAGCCTACGCTGAGGCAGCTCTTAGCCTGGGGCCCTAACCAGGACCTGTCCACAGCTGGACACTAATTTCCCTAGTTCATACGATGAGAATGAAAATTTCTGCCTCAGGGATCATCTGGAGCCAGAAAACGCCGATTCTCTCCTGAATGTTGATGTTCTCAAGGCTACTGCTCGCTGACCCTCTCCTTTCTTTTCCAACAGTCGTCTAAATAAAGAGGAACTCATTCACGGGGAAGTAAGTTGTTATTAGCCAGCTCTGATTTTCTAGCCAGCCCCTTGTGCACATCAACACCCACAACAACAATGATTACAGGATGTAATATCCTCCCCGCTTCACTGCCTTGCCCTGTTTACTCAGGTCTTCAGCACCAACATTTTTCCCTTAATGGCCATGTAGGAAATTATTCCAATGGACGGGCACAGACAGGGAAATAATGAGAGAGAATTACATGGCAAAAAAAGACGAGTGACATAAAAAAAATGTGGGAAGAGGAGAGGGCGAGAGACAGAGAGAGAGCAAAAGAGAGAGAGAGATCGCAACCTGGGAGCTCTTGGCTGCTGCAAGCAGAGTTAGCGGAGAGTGACACTTCTCCATGTGGCTGGCATATGGAGCCAATTGTGGCAGCAGCACTGGATGGCTAGGAGCAGGGAATCAGAGAAGGAGTGGCTGGCTCTGACAGCCTTTACACAGGAAAGGCAAGGCTGATGCAGCTAAAGGATGATACAGATGTCAGTCTCAGGCCAAGTCAGCCATCTGTCATGGGGAACCAGCCAAGTCACACCGCCCTGGTCAGGCACAGAAAGTAGCGGGAGACTCGTGATGATAAGTCATTATGAGCTGAGAGCTGTCCTTTCAACATGGCTTAAATCCAGTAGTACTTTGCACTGGTGTAGACAGAGGACAGTTAGACAGCGCGGTCAGTATAGACATAACAGATCTTTTGAAGCATTGTTTACTTAGTGTCTGATTGGATATTTCTGGATCTGAATACACTCTTCAAAGGTTTCCAACGTGCACAAACACGCCTTCGCTTTAACCCGCACAGTGCTAATTTGCATCGATTTTACAATGTAGCTGCCTCTGAAATTCGCTTTCACACAGACACATAAATGCATGCATGCATGCACGTCTCTAACGACTCTCAAGTATTGTACTGGCACAGATTGAAAATGCACAGACACCCAGCCATCTGCAGAGGTGAGGCAACATTCAGGAGGTAGCGAAATAATGCATGGAGGAGTGTGTGGGAGACTTTATTATCTCCACTGAGAAGGTTCGTGGTGATGTTAAAAAGTCCAAAATTCAAGAAAGTGTCGTTTCAAAAGCTTGCATGCTAAGGCCACAGGGATATGTTTCTGCCCACAAAAAGTGAAAGATACTTCAGGATTTCTTGCAAATAAAAAAGGTTTCGGTTAATGAGCAGCACGTCTATTATGCACATTGACTTGAAGTAGGAATATTCTATTTTAGATTTCAGCTCCATCAAACGCCTTATGTTCTTCTGTGCTGTGAATCCCTCGTGTTCTACATCAACAATCCTGCCTTTTATGAACAAATAATTACCGTTGCCTTCACCTCTGTTTATATATAGCGTGACATTTCGCCATACATCTCGGTGACATATACATATTGTAAACAAGCAGATCTACCTGATTGGTTTTCTGGCATCTGAGCTGACAGTGACAAGCTATTATACAGCGGGACCTTTTCATTTGCATATATACTTATGAACTCACTCCCTTCCTCCTCTTTTTTTTCTCCCTTTCGTTTTCTCTCCTCTCAGCTCTTCACTGGCGGCTGGCTGCTCGTCGAGCAGAATCTTCTCAGAGAGAGGGCAGAGAGGGAATGTTAATTGGCGAGCAATACCCTCTTGTTGAGACGCAGTCCATAAATGAACGACTATAAATTATTTATATGCCTAATCAGACAGCATGTGCTCAACTTATTCTCTCAAACAAGACAGCTTCTGTGCTAGTCCACTTTCTTCCCCCCCCTTCCTGGTAAATAATTCTAGTTTCTTTTGACAAGAGTGCAGTCACACGAGGCTGTGTGCTAGAAGAAGAAGCCTAATGAAAATATGGTGCCGCAATGATGAAATAGCTGTTTTCTGGCTGCAATCACGGTCAGGAAAATGAATGACCCGCTTAGCACCAGGTATTAAAATGCATCCTGTGTTTGGAAGGTTTTATTCTGGTAGATGAAAAACAAATGCAGCCCAGGTGTAAATGCGCATAAGGTACACTAAGTATTAGCAACCCTGGGATAATGAAATGAGACTAATCCATTTGGAATGGATAGTCTGTACATTCAGCTGGGACATACACAGAAACTCAGCGATCAATCCGTCCATCAATTAGTCTTCCCCTACAGGAAGAAAAAAAATTGGATAATTGATGAAAACATAATTGTATATGACCTCTTCAAACCCCCCTCCCGGAATTAAAACATAATTTGTTGGTGGTTTTTAATTGTTATTTTACATGATATATTCAAAAATTTGCCATCCTGCATCAACTATGTACCTGTTTGTAGAGGAATTCCTGAATTTGTTTAACATCTATGAGGTTCTGACTGGACTGTTGAGGGCAACAAATTTGCAACACACAGCAACAGACTTACAATTTTCTCAGATTTCTCACAGTTAATCGCCATATTATCGCAAACTTATTTATCACTGTCTTGATGCACCAGTCGCTTTGAAGGTGGTCACAGACACTGCCCTCATCTTTAAAGTAATCACTTCAAAGGCAACAAAATTGCAATTTCACTGCATACAGTGGCAATACTTTTTTGCCGTGTCGCAGTCTCTAGCCAGTTTCCCCAAGTGGGAGTATAACATTAAGTAATGCGAGTTCAGTTTGTCCACTTAACCTTTAATTTGGTGATTAATTTCATGTTATGGACTTAACAATGTATCTGAAAACATAACCTGGGGCTGTGGATATTGCGATAGCAATTTTCGCTGCTTCCTAACCTTAGAAATTAATGAACGTTAGGACATTACGGCCCTATTTTATGCTGCTAATTTGTTGTAGATGGAGGTTTCTTTCAGCTGTTCCCTTTTTCACAAAAGGCTGCCATGGCAGATGACTACACATCTGATTTGGCAAGTTTTCATAGCAGACACCCTTCCTGACACAACCCCCAAGGATGTGGATCACCTCTTGGTCTCACAATATTAGGCAAATGGGTAACCAGTACACTATGGAGCCACTGTTATCCACAGTGTTCAGACTACATTTTAATTTAACAAAGCAGATGTTACAAATATACTTATATTTCTTAAAGCTGTGTTTGAAGACTCTTCAAAAGGCTTTAAAGTTGTGAATGTGAGCCTAGTTAAGCAGGACCATATGTGGAAACAATGTGGATGGCAGCCATTATGGTTGCCACTGTGGTCCGCCTTGTGTCGGTGCAGCAAAGGCAAAACAGGTTCTCCTGTTCTTGAACAGTCTGCATTACTATATCCTGAGTTTCTGGGACTGTACGGTCAGTGCTTTCATAGATTTTTGCATCATTTCGAAGCAAACCCACGCAAGGAATGGGGGCCATTACTGGATGGAGAGAGAAGAGCGCAACCAATAAAGAACCATCATTTGACTCTTCAGATGTCTGCAAGAGCAAAATATGTCCTGCTACAGCCCCAATGTCTGTCAAACACAAGGCTTTAGCTTCATCGGTTCCAACATTACAATGATTTGAGAGTCTCAAGCACACATGCACTCATACAAGATAGGCACACTGTCTTGGCATTCACACACTTGACAGAGAAAAATTTACAGACAGACATTTCTTCCTTCAAATGCCACAAGGTGCTGGAGGGTTAAATTAAATGGACTGCTAAAAATTTGCAACAAGAAAGAATACTAGAGTGGAAACAGGTTGCTTCAATGGATGTTTTAAAAGCGCATCTACAAAAAAAACAGACATTTCACACTGAGATTTCTGAAAGAGCCAGTTTGAAGGATTTGCTTCTGTTTCGTGACCTCTCCTTCACGTGTTGTCTAGACTGCCATTTTCTGGAAGCCCCAAACTTCTGCTTTAACAAATATCTTGTTTGCCAAAGTGTCCTTGAGCATGACTGTAATTTGTATCCAGTTCCTGAGTGCTGTCCTGTTGCAGAGCCTGATCTCTGACCTCCATCTATGATGGGACAGGAGAAAAGAGAATTTGTACACAACGATCAATAAAGTACCATTCGTTCTGATGCTGGGTCACAGGAGAAACACCTCAATCCTCCCTTCTGATAAGCTTCAATTTTAGCTTGTAAGTAGTGTCGACAAACGCGGAGGTTCAAAGCTAAATCCTTACAGAGCAAAGCAATTTTTAAGCTTTCATATTAATTCAAGCAGTATGCTTGTTTGTCTGTATTCTTTGGGCTCTAATGTTTGGACAGAGGGCCTGAAAATATAGATATGCAGAGAAGCATTCCAGCTAAGCAGACGGGAGAGAGGTCAAGCAGTCTACAGATGGTATGTTTTAGGGCCAAACCAGAAGATTCACTTATTCAGAGTGTTCATTCAGTCCTTTTTTTCATGTCAAAAGATACACCATCACACCCTGCGGGCATGAAAACCCTGTCACTCATCACGCTTTGGCTCATTTCATTGTAACCAGCTTAGCAAAAAGTCAAGTGAAAACGTAGCAAAACCTAACCCTCATCATGATGGACGTTTTTGCTCTTCCACTGGTGCACCTTTCTGACAATGGGGAACCTTTTTCTGTATCCATCAGCAAGCAGCAACACCCAGAGAGACAAAACTTTAAATATTCATTAGTGATTACCACCTGAGACAGCCCCACTAAGCTGAAATACAGTCTGTAAAACACAACGCGGACAGTTTGAAAGCAACAACCCCATCATTTTCACTCTTTTCTGTAAAGTCATGTCAGTGTACATACAATAAATATATGGAATACTTATATCTAATTAAGGCTCAAAAATCCAGTACTGGTTTGGCCCTTCTCATGGTTTAACTTTTATTTCCTGAGCAATCGATAAATCTACAAAAAGTTACGTTTTAGCTTTGGTGATCATACATCCTCACATTCCTCCAGTATATTTTGACATAGTCCAAAGCTCTGTATTGCTGGAGGCCAGAAGGCCTGTAAAAAACATGTGATTTCTCCAAAGCACACCAGTATAGTGCAAGGCTTACACGTGCCCTTGAATGAGGATAACCACATACTCATTCGAAGAATGGAATGGGTGATGGCTCAGTCTCACAGTAGAGGGCCAATCCATTCATACTCATATAGATTTCTATGTGTCATTTCCTAATGGACCCTCCCACTTCAATGTCTCGAAGTGCACGGCTGCCAAGACTCAATCACAGCAGAAACACTGCGTGCTGATACGTCAACCCGTGTATCACCCAGAATTGGCGGAGGAGGAGTCACTCGCAGGCAAAAGAGGATAGTGGACATGAGTTTTGTGAGTGAACGCGTGACAATCATGAGCTTGGCATGTCGCCGAGGCAACAAGCCTCCTCATCCATTATTCATCTGGGTAACAAACTGATAAATGAGGTAAATGAAGAGGAACAACGACAGTGAAAATCATGCCGATGGACCAAAAGAGACATTTAGAAGTCGGCTGCACCAGCAGCATCCTGAGGTGCATATTAATCTGTGAGGTAAACAACAAGGTCTGGACACAGGGTCAGAACGAAGCGCCTCTCAGAAGAAAACTCTTCTCTATGAGAAGACTAATGTGAATGTGGATTAAGCTTCCAGAATGGGATTTGAAGGAAACGTATCTGTATTACAGGGAGAATTCGCACATGACACACTGTCAGTCACCCGCCAGGACACTCTGAGACCCCTCTCCACTGTCCAAAGAAAAAACAACAACAACAACAAAACAAGTGAAATCCATCTGCAGACCAACTTACAGTTGCATCAGTCTACTAGCACAGGTACAGAGAGCATAAATGATATCCCAGGTCTCACGTGTCATGCCAAATTAATGCAACACAATCTGTACGAGACAGCAGGGGGATGAATTATTGCTCTGTTGCTACGGTAACATCTCAGATGCAGAAAACACATTGCCGCGGTCTGAAAAATGGTGATTTGTGAGATTTCGTTTCAGAAACCATTCCAATGACGAGGGAGAAGCAAGGAGGGATAAATGGAGAAAAAAAGATTTTCAGCGAAGGAGGGAAGAGAAAAAAGAGACACTCAAATACAGTGAAGAGAAAGAAGAAGAACAAGACGGAAACGAAACGAGGCAAGGCTTCACTCGCAGCAATTTGAAGCAGTCCTTCAGACAATTTGGGTCACTTCTGTCACTGTATTTCTATAAGGCAAGCAGAAACACCTCATCTGCCATTCATTTCATTTCCATTCCAACACCTGCAAGCCATTTGCATTCTGTCAGTTTTACCTCTCCCTTTCATTTCTCCACATGCCACTACATTTCCTGAATGATAACATACTGGCAATCTCTACACTGGCATAGCCTGGGCCAGGACCACAACACCACCTGCATCCAAAGCAGGGGGAGATTTCCAATATCCAGTTTCTTTCTTTTTCTTCCTCCCCTCCGCCCCAAGTCCCAGTCCGACTCTCATGTTTCCAGCAACAACACCCCTCCCAGCCCCCTACACCTCCCATTCCCATTGATCCAATCCACATCTTTGCCATCTGACCCTTACGAGCCCCTGCAGGACATAGCGACTCCCCGGGGACCTGAGGTCGGATCATATGTTCCCCTTCTCCATAGCAACAAATGAACCACACACGCTGAAGAGGTCACCTGACAAACTGTCATCCGATCTATGGCGTCATTTCTTACAACAGGCATCGCTGGATCATTAAACCAAGTGCAAGTGCGCAGCTGTGCAGATCACATCAAGGCTGGTTTCATCAAGTTAAACGCAACATTTCTCCAAATCCAGTAAGAATGAAATACAGGCCCAATTTCTTAGTGTGAAAATTAAAAAAAAGAGTAGTTCTGCTTGTCAGGGCTCATCTCGTATCAGATACATAACACAGAAAGAGAGGAACAAAGAAAACATCTGAGAAGCTCAAACTGATACATACCATGCAATTATTACACACCGATAGCCCCAAAATGTCAGAAAAATGAAGCCGTGCTTGGATTTTTGAGGATTAAGGTCCTTTATGCAACACTTCATGTTTACGAATCAGGCCAGTCTGTGAAGATTTATAAGAAGCGGCTACCAAAGGGATGAGCGAGAAAATAAGGATCCAACACTGGCGAGTCCAGCATGAGCACTCGCTGCTCACTGCTGTTTGTGCGACACTCGCTCCAGCAATAATCTTTCAGTTTCTTTTTCTTTCTTTAGTTATTCACTTTTGAAGATTGCTGCCATTTCTTTTAAGCAAGCAGTGAAGCTCTTTTTTTTTTTTTCAGATTGCCTCGCTTCAGTTGTGCTCTTTTCTCTCCTTCTTCAGCCTTGGTGACTATTACTGTTTAATGCTAACCACACACAGGTTCTATTTTTACCACGCAAAGCAGGAGAATCAATCAAATTCTCGCGCGTGTCCCCAACACTGAGTATTTACACCAGAAAATGAAAAAGGCCTTTTGTTATCACAACAGAAGAGCAGCAAAATAGATTTAGGAAATTGTTTTGTTAATGTGAATGATTAAAAATTTGCATTTCAATAGGCAGAAGCTGAGAATTAATTAGTTTTATTATTTACTAATTTGTTGATTCCTTTTATTATTATTTTTTAATTTTGATTAATCAATTAATTCCCATGTAGTAAAGCATAAATTAATATAATTTTCCAGAGCATGAGGTGACACTTTTAAACTGCTTTGATTTGTCTGACCAGCGGTCTCGAATCCATTAATGTTCTCAGCTTTCAACAACATAAAGCAGAGAAATTGGCAAAAACTCACATTAGTGGTCATTCACCCTATTTCCAAGAGTAAGATTAGAAGAAACTCATGTCTGTACAGTACATAAGAAGTCTTGTCGTCATTGTGAGGTTGCTAGGCAACCAGCAGAGACTCCAGAAAGTCATAGGACTAAGCCAAGAAACCGCCACACACATATAACCCTCTCTATAAGCACAACTTAATGTGTTTATACGTTTCACAAACATTATAAGGCATGCATTTCATTTTACATCATTCTAACAGATTCAGAAAGCTCTTCTTCTTCTTCTTCTTTTGAGCTTTTGTGAGAGATTTTATCCACTGATGACCTCAGCTCCTAAGAATGAGAGATGATACAAAAAAAGCTACTTTCACTTGCTCCCTTATTCACAATGAGTCACCACCACAGATAGCTCCACCTGTTTGATTTAGCAGAGTTTTCCTCCACATGCTCTTCCTGACACAACCCCAAAGGGATTTGTTCTTTTCCAAGGATCGAACTGGGAATCTTTCTCTTGTTTGGCAAATGTGTAAACAACTGCACTGCGGAACCACTAAGAGTGTCAATCAAAACATTAACATCCCAGAGTCCAAAACCAGTGGACAACATCATGGTGCCGATGCAAATCACTGCTGTCTATTCTTTTAAAGCAGCAACTGACTTAGTGTTTGGTTTCAACTCAGCTTTTTTTCTGGAATGAAAAAGCTCTTGATGAGCTATCCTCATCTCATGGTGAACAAACTGAAGCAGCCTGCAGGAACACACCCCAGGAAATCTTGGCCTGAAATACCCTCCCCAGAGGATATATCAGCAGACTCTGCAACTGGTTCACAGATTGATCTCCTACTAATAAGAAAGCAGTCCAAATGGTGCTTGTGTGGAAGCACGACTATATGACTCTGGATGATTAGAGAGATGTATTTATACTTGGGAATCCTTTCAACATGTGTTAACATGTTAACCTTGAGAATGTACATACATGTGTCTGATCGGGATGTGTAGCGGCCCTGTGATTGAGAATCTAGAGCAAACCCCTTAAGTGGAGAGATGGGGAGACGGATAGAGAGACAGAGAGAGGGAGGGAGGGAGATCATCAGAGCCATTACTGTGTGATAAATGATTTGCTAGCTGGTGAGTTGCCCTGAGGGAACTAGTGGGGCAGAATATGTGTGTGTGTGTGTGTGTGTGTGTGTGTGTGTGTGAGAGAGAGAGAGAGAGAGAGAGAGAGAGAGAGAGGAAGGAGGGGCGGTTAAACCTGTGGCTTACTTTTATCAAGATCCCATGGCACCCACGTACTGCTAATGCAATCTGGTTTGCTACAAAGGGAAAAGGGAGGTTGAGGGTACAACACACACACACACACACACAGAAATGAACTCCAACTGACTGAAATCAAACTTTCTCAAACACACACCCACCCGCACACAAAGGGTGAACTCAACTATGCGCACTTTCTATCGCACAGAACCAGAAGCACACAATCAAACTTCTGCTCATAGACGCACACACATATTATCTCAGACTCGCGCTCTTACACTCTCTGCAGGCAGTCACATCTCAGGGGAAAAGGAGCTGGAGCCAGGGCCAAGCTCAGAAGAGGAGGAGGAGGAGGAGGCAAATTAGTGCAGAGTTTAAAGAGCAGAGTGGTCGACGAAGAGAGAGGGAGAGACAGGGGGAGTTGGAGCAGACCAGAGTTGAGGAACAGCCCGACTGCTTGAACAGGGGTGGAAGATGTGTTAGGTATGAAGGTAGTAAAAGGTAGAAAAGATGGAAGAATGGAACAGGAGAGGGATGTAGCAAAACGATCCAGGTGCAGTAAGTAAAACAGAAGGATTAGAAGTTAAGAGCTTGAAAAGGGTGAATGAAAAGAGAGAGAGAGAGAGAGCGGGAAGAAAACACAGGGGAGCTGGAATGACAGCAAGGAGAGAGACAGCGAGAGGGTAATGGCTGGTGGGAGAAGTGCGAGCAGCTTCTGCCAAGATAGAGGAAGAACCAGAGTGGGAAAAGAAGGAGAGAAATTGAGCAGTGTAACCCCCAAGACCCTGCTGTCTTCACAGGAGAGTGCTGTGTGTAGGTTGATGTGTGTATCTAGATTGGTATTATGGTGCACTCTGCGCTGGCAGGTCTGAGAGCCAGTGTCAGGCTCCTCAGGTTGTCCGTGGTTGAGATTGGGAGGGAGGGATTTCTGGTGCGATAACCCCAAGGGGAGCTCTTCTTGCTGGGGTAAGACAGCCTGCCTGCTTGCATGTGTGCCTGGGCTGCTGGCTCCAAACTTTGGATGAAGCCCAGGAAGTGAGGCGCAGCTGGATGAGCTCTGGCACCAACTCTAACTACCAAAATCACCAGGCAACACCATCCTGAGGTAGTATGCTCACACACAGGTGGAAACGTTACGAACCCAAAAGCATGCAGCAAAATCGATCCACGTCTTTCTGACGTTTTGTAGGAAAATATTTCCAAATTAAAAAGTGTCAGAAAGGCTGCTAATGAAAATATTCATTACCTGTAGCCTCTCCTGATTGGTGTCACTAATGGTCTTCATGTCTACTAACTCATGGAACAAAAAAATTTAAAAAGTTGATTAAGAAATGTTAACCTCCAT
Organism: Perissodus microlepis; assembly: GCF_051167445.1. Taxonomy (NCBI): domain Eukaryota; kingdom Metazoa; phylum Chordata; class Actinopteri; order Cichliformes; family Cichlidae; genus Perissodus; species Perissodus microlepis. The sequence goes on along the minus strand of NC_140480.1, from coordinate 11,461,355 downwards.
TTATTACAACTGATGAGCAATTATAATACGGCACATTAAAATTCTCCTAAAACCAAACCTCCATTAGGAAACATGAAGCACAGTGCAGGCTAATACTGAGCTGCCTGGTGTTATGCTGACCTTTATCTGACATTACTTCCCTTTTTTTTCTACAACTGAGTGTTGTCAAGGCTGGAGTATTAACAGTAATCCGTGCCAAGAAAGCCCAAGGAACCACCAGCAAAAATTGCTCGTATACAGTAGTGCTGGTTCGGATGAATGTGCCTGTGGACAGAGGGTGTTTAAACAAAATAGAGGGATCGTGGTGCGGGTTTTCGTGGTCTGCAGCAAGTGCTTAGAGTTCAATCTAGCTGCATGAGAAAATATACCTTTGTAGTAATTGTTAGCTCAAAAATACACCTCTTATTAAATACCAATAAACACAGAGCTATGTCACTCCAACATTACAGCCTGAAAAAGCCCAGATGTCTGACCTTGGATCGAAGCAGGATTTGGCTTCAAAGCCCAAATAGCTGATGATGCAAGACATAACTTAGAGTAAGCTTGATCATCCGTTCAACAGAGTTTATCTTTGCTCAGTCCCATATCCCCGGGTCAATAATGTTGACTCATCGACCACTTCTTCCTCTGTTGTCGATAAAGCACACTACAGCCTTTTAGCTGCTGCTTTGGCTCTGTAAAGAAGAAACATAGCAAATGACCCCCAAGGACTGGTGAAGACTGAGGAAAACTGAGGCTGATGCTGATGATGAAGTCCCATTCACGGGGCTCCACATTAACTGTATTCTTGTGGCCGTTTTCCTTCTTAAATTCACAGAAATCATGCTGGCATTTAAGGATAAGATGTGAAAGGGGATTACAAAGGCAATATTTGCACGTGGGAGTACTTAGACCACTGATGAGATAAAGAAGGGGAAAAAAAGAGATTTGGGTGCACGCTCTTTAAAATCATTCCTAATCTCTAGTGATTTGAGATTTTCTCTTTCCTTACACTGCCCTCTATCATATTGATCAGTGCATTGGCTGCCTAATAGACAGGTAGTGAAAAAAAGCAGGGAAAGAGAAGGCTTGAGGTGAAAGAGTCACAGAAACTGACCAGAATATTGAAATGGTCAATTAAAGCAGTGCTTCTTGGAACAGCACGAGGACAACCTGAGAGTCACACAGGCCTCTTCAGGTGGGGGGAAGGGGAAGGATTATTATCTCCCCATGACTGAGGCGCGCACAAAATAATTCACCTGGAAATCAATTTCCATCACGTCTATTACAGACAACCGATGGACCGAGAAAGAAAGAGAACGAGAGAGACAGACCAAGAGAGGCTCTCATTTCCCCTTTTCATCCTTGTTGTATTTTTCTTCCCTCTTTCACTGCCCAAACCATTTCCACAGCAGAGTGCACTGGCCGCAAAAAGACATCTGCAGTCGATCATGATAAACAGTCCGCATCTCCCACATTTGTTTCCCTTAAAAACCACAGAGCTGCATGAGTAAAAGCTACAGCTGCTGCCTCTTCATGGACTTCCTTCTGCATTAAATCATGACGTAAGGGGATAAAAGTCCAGAAGTGCAGCTGCCGATGGATTTGTGCCATTGTTTACAGTGACACAAATTTCATTAAAGGAGGCGCGCCCATTTTGATAGGGGAATTTTCTTTTTCTTTTTCAGAAATTGGCCCGTAATGAAGAAGTGAATCCTATTTTTATTACTCATATTTCATTTCTGTTTGCAGCTCAAAGAAGTGGGCAAAGCATCTTCATTTTCATTTTAGAATCTGTTCTCTGAAACCCAAACAACAATTTCAATATCTTAACTGCAAAATGCTGTTTTCCTTTCCTTCAAAACAAGAGCAGGTCATAAGAGCTACCTTTCTTTTTAACAGAAATTGAGTCCTTGACTGAAGAAAGAGTGTGCAAAACGAGCATCGTGTTCGCCACTTGTCTAAAACCTAAACTGTTTCTTTTATTCTAACAATGGCAACAACCCACAACCCTCATTCACCATCCAAACCTCCAATTTCTGCAGTTTCCCTCTGCCGGATCCTCATTATCGACCAAGGAAAACAGAGAGGATGTGCCTTGGTGTGTGTATTTGTGGAGAGGGGAGCTGGTAGGAAGCCGACGAAGTGATGGGTGTGATTGAAGGGATGGGGGTTGTCAGCATTTGTAGGTCAGCGTAAATGTTTAATGCTTTATGCTGATGAGCTGACACTCTTATCTGTCTCTCTGGTTCTCTGGAAAAAAAAGAAAAAAAAAGAAGACGCACTCTGATACCCACCGCCGCTTGCACACACGCGACTGCCACACATTTGCAGGCGTAAGCCACCCACTTGTGAGGCCCTGCTTATACTCACCCCGACCTCTCGGCACGCCAATTAAGTAGGTATGTGACAAGACAGCCAAAAGTTCCAATTAGACCAATCTACCTCTGCAACATGTCCCCTTATACCAGCCTCCCCATGGCAGAAGCAGCAGCCTGCACCTTCCTTCCCCCCACTGGTCCTAAATGGGTTTCCATGCATCACTCTCTCTTCCAGCACTCCTATTTACCCCAGTTACATCAGAATGAGGAGCCCAAATAATGCAACTTTAATGGAGCCACTTTAGCATTCAGTCTTAAAGCGGGGGATAGATGTTTCAGTTATGAGCATGCATAATTATTAGGCCTGGAGTACACATTGTAATTGAAAGGGTCTGATAACAATGCTGCCTTGTTACATGCAATACATTAGGAAATGGGGAGATGGATTAGAGTTACATGACAGGGAGGGGGGGAGAGAGACTCCATTCAGTTTGCAAGGTTTAGCAAAGAAACCCATAATGGCCTGTTTATCTTATCAATTAGGGAGCCATAATATTTTTTGAAATGAGAAATGGGGCTTGCCACGGGGCACAATCACCTCATAAATAAGGCACCTTGCTAAATAAATCCACTAACCAATTTATTCAATTTACCACACAATGGCTTATAGCTTAATTTCAGTGATAATGGGAGCACACACTTGAAGAAATTAAACTGGAGAAGTTGAAATTTCATGAGTCATTTCCAAATGACCCCCAAAGGATGTTAGAGAATCAGGTGGCAGGAATGTTCAGACAGCACAGTCTGTCTGTCGAATAAATGCGGCTTCGTTTTTTTTTTTAACAGAGAGAAAGCCGAAGGGCACGGTTTGCTTCTTTTTTTCTTTTTTTTACCGTTTGATCAACAATCATTTCAAATACTGGTGCAGTTCTGGACACATTATTTTCAACACGTCGTCATTAAGGATTCAGTGGAAGCCTGGCCGTTAATGGCTTTTAGATGCTGCCTCCCACACCCTACTTGATGGGGCATGCTTTCCATTAAAGTAAAAGTATTTTGGATGCTTATAGTTCGATCATAAAGCTCCATATGTTGCGTTGTTATTTCTCCGGCTCTGTCACAAACAAGCCTCCTCGCTGTTACAGCGTGGGGAGACAGCGCTGCATGAAAGCCAACGTGTCAAAATCAAAATTCATCACTGTCGATGACGGTAATTGGTCTTGAAAAAGAGAAGAAAACCACGTTCTGTGCCACTGGGCTGATTAAAGGCATCACACACGCAAGCATACACACAGTCTGTTACTTGGGGCAGATTCTTTTTTTGCTTGAGTTTTAAATGTAGCCACATCTTATTGTTTGAATGTCAAAAAAGATCCATCGCATCTCTCTTTTAACACAGCACACAGTGTGCGCGGAGCGTTGGACCGTGTTTTGCTGCTGAATGGTGTTTGTGGAGGTTTAGCTGTACAGAGTGGCCTAAAGCACTGCTGGGACAGACAAGACAAAACTGGGTCCTTTACACTGGGTGTGGCCTGGATTCACACAAAGCCCCCAGTGGGTGAACGCCTAAGGAGTGTCTGTGCATGGATGGATGGATGGTCAGATAAGTTTATTGGGGACACCAGAGTGGCTCCATGGTGAGTAAGGGATAACAATGGGAAGCCGGAGGAGTGGCAGACGTAAGGCAGATGGACATATGCTAGGACAGATATGGATGTGGGTCTCGGTTAAATTTAAAATACACCTTAGAGCTTATTTGAGAATATGTTATCAGTCACTAACAAATATACCAGTGTATCAACAACGTGTTACAAAACTAATCAGTATCAGCATGTTTCACAATCTCACGTCTTACACTCATGTGTCAGGATATCCAACAATGGATGAGATGTAAATTACATTTCCCTCACTAAACCAATGATTTTGGTTGAAATCCACTTCTATGTGGAAACACATTATTACCCCATGTGGACTAAGAGCAACCCCTAACACTTTAAACCCTCCCCCATCTAAGTCCACAGATGACACTATCGCTTTTAACTCCCATTTTTCTTAAGCACAGATCCCTCAATGGAACACCACTGCAACACGTCGGGGTCGGGGCCGCTAATGGAGCCCTCACCCCATGTCTCTCCCATGAGGCTGTCTGTCCTGAGGAGGAAATTAGGTGGTGTTGGGAGGGGGTTATGTAGTGAGGGTTTGTGTGTGTTTTGACAGGGGAGGTAAGAATTCTGGGTCAGGGACTCAGTGGAGCCTCTTAATCTGGAGATGGACAGGGTGGGGTGTGGGTAGACTACACACACGCAGACACACACATCAGATGGGACCCCCTACCAATTTACATTTACCTACTTAGCATGCCCCTGGGCACGTGCACGCTCTTATCCCTTCACTGCAGCCTTCTGCATATACAGCAAGTGTGATCATGGGTAAAAGAGATTATTTTACCATAACCCAGATATTCTAACCCCACATGACCTACTGGGTTACAACAGCATCAGTTCTTCTAGCAACACAATAACCCCAGAAGCGCACCACATTGATGAAGCTGACGCTGCATTGGATACTCAGTCAGTAGGATGACATGGGTTGATGCAACAGCAGCTCAAATGATAAATTAAATATGAATGTGCATGAATCCCCCCACCCACCCCCTTCATAGTTTCCCTCCCCCTTTTCTTCCTTTAACGATCAGAGGCATTGAGGATGCGGCCATAATATTTCTAGTTCAAATCCTTTTCATGGCCTCCCTCTCTCATTCTTCATTCCTGTCACCCATGGCTGTGTTTTTCTTTCTAAAGAGCAGATGCACTATTAAAAAAAATCATTAAACTAAAATACCTCAGTGACAGCACATTTTGCCTGAGCTGCAGTTGTTATTCATATGAAAAGTACGCTTCTGAATGATAATGCTCTCCGTCTGCCTTGACCCCTGTTATGTAAAAAGCTGATGAGTGTGACCCCAGAGAGAAGAAGGAAGACAGCTTCCGGGCTGAGCTCGGGTTTGGACTCTCCAGACTCTTGGAATGAAAAGGTGAGCAACTGGAAAAGCCACCTCCCTACACTCAGTGTTGGAGCATTTGTGCCCCCTAGTGTACTTACTTGTCCAAGCAGCTTCAGGCTGGAAGTTTAAAGGCTTAACACCACTTTTGACTCAAACACGAGAAAACACTGGAGTGCATGAGAAGGTGAAATGCAAGAGAAAACAGTTTCATATATTTGTGTCAGTGAGAATGAAGAAGAAAGCAGCACTTTATCTGTGGGGAAGTCACCGTGGGACCCTGTGAGCATATTCAGAGTTTTGTATAAGCTGGAGGAGGAAAGGCAGGTTTTTTAATCCAAGAAAAGTGCTCTTTAGTGACCCACATACTGAATGCATCTCTACAAAAGAGAGCTGATGAGCTCATAGACACTCTAGGGTTCAGACACATAAGGGCTCCTTGAGAGCAATAACAAAGACTGCAGAAAAAAGGTTAGATCCAGACCCAGCTGGGAAACCCATGAGGGCACAGTGGCCGTTTTCATCTTCGTCTACTTCTTCTTGTATCATGTTTCAGTCATACACGCATTACTTCCTTAGCTGAAATCGCACATTTGTTGAGATGTTCAGGTTAACAAACAATCACATTAAGTGGAGAAAATTTGGACTATAAAAATCTGGGATTAAACAACGGAATCATGTAGATCTGATCTGAACTATAATTCATTACTCTGTGTCCTACATGAGAAAAAGCAAATCAGAGATGCAAACTCCATTACAGCCACAGCCACAGCAAACAAGCAACATAATAACAGGAGACATTCAACCCCAACTCCCATCTATTCAATCTTCTCTGATTGCTGTACTGCAGAGTTTAACACAGGGGTAGGGAACGTTGGTCCTCGAGAGCCGGTGTCCTGCAGGTTTTAGATATCACCCTGGGTCAACACACCTGAATCAAATGATTAGTTCATTCCCAGGCCTCTGGAGAACTTACAGACATGTTGAGGAGCTAATTTAGCCATTTAAATGAGCTGTGTTGGATCAAGGACACATCTAAAACCTGCAGGACACCGGCTCTCGAGGCCTGGAGTTCCCTACTCCTGGTTTAACAGGTAACAGTTGTACTGTGCAGCACGCAGCCATTAGATGGCAGCAGATTCAAGGAGTAGCTCCTTTGTGTTCTTTCATACTATCGGTGCCCAAAACCTCGCACAGACAGATGGAAGAACAAACATTATATCACTCTGTAGAATGACATCTTATTTACTATATCAGTAAGACTGATGAACACATAATTAAAACGCTGATAAATCTATGATGTTCAAATGTCAACACACTGCATGTGTTGTAAATTGGATCCATGACATTTTAAATAAAGCGCTAATGATGTACTAACCATTTCCCATAAAAGACCACACATTTTGAACTGATTAATGCTGTTTGTCACAATATGTGCAGTCGGGGTGAAGTCCTCATCTATGATCATTATTTGAAACACAAATACTTCTAGCAAGTTATTTCTGTAAATACCTGCTTCCGTTTCTAGTTTTTATTGTAACACTAAAATTAGCATTACACTTGGCATGTGTCATGCTATAGTAAAATGAGTTATCTAGCTGATAGCCAAAGTCAGACTCAGATGTAATCCATTTACTGGAAGATCTCGGATTTTGCTTTACGCAGAACCGCAGAACACTACAACAGTTGATAGCACCAAAACAATTTACTGACTCGCAAACCGCAGGGTTGGCACGGGCTCCATAAAGTGTTCCACACACCTTCACATTCGCCTGTGAGCCATTTGTTTACAGCATTTACAGCAGGTCCGAGCAGAAGCAGACAGAGGTTAATAATGCACAGTGTGGGAATAACTATGACTAACAAGCTTGGTCATAACACAAAGTTCAATAGAGCCATGAAGATAAGACGACACATATGGTCCAGAAATCACTGCAGAGAAGAAGAGAGAAAACACAGCTGAGGTGCTGCCTGTATCTGGCTTTAGCAGGAGATGATGAGGTCGAACACAGAGGATTGTGTTCATTCCCATCGGGGGAAAGAGCGCATTGGATCATTTCAAGGACTCTTGGTCATGTTCCAACAAAGTCGATTAAGTTGCACAAGGTGTGTGCCCGTGCATGTGTGTGGAGAATGAATGAGAAGAAGAAGAGAGAAAGAGAAATTTCCTCCAATAAGGAGAAGAAGAAGAAAACTGACTGAGGGGTAACAGCAAAGCTGCCAAAAAGGAAACGTGCATCTTAATAAACATGCCCCTGGGCAACAGTAAGCTTACACACAAGTCATGTCACAGCTGTCGATCAGGAAGCACACACATTACTCAGAGACACGAAAGCTCTGACTAAGAACTAAAACTGATGGAATTCTACGTTATGCATTGTACATCATATGAATGTGCTGAGTCTCACAGAAGTGCTAAGAATCATACATTTTAAGAGAATGCAATCAGAAGACCACAAGATCATAGATGAGGGGTTATTTTGGTTTTAAACCAGGTCACTTCAACAAGCTGAAGAACCTAAATGAAGCAATCAGCTCTAGCCCAGCTTTGCTTGCAGCCCTTCAAATGAATAAACAGGTGGACATCACATATTAGATTACCCTTACATGGGTTGGTCCAATCATCCAGACCTAGTGACCTATTTTAAATAATTTATTTCAGTATGCAATTTTAAAGAAAGCAATATCCACCTGCACCAAAACTTAACAAGCTCCTCTATTTTTCTAATATTTGCCTCGGTAGTTTTTGCATAATGTAACTGAGAGATAGAAAAAACATATGGACCGGCAAACACGCGGCACTGTTGTCATATCAGCTAATATAAGATGATGGATGATTTGTATTCTGCTTTTCCAGATATTTCAAACTTGTTAAGCTGACCTAAACTGAGTAACCACGACTGTTTCATATTACCCAAATCATTGCAGCTAAACAAAATAAACTTCTGTAACCATCGAGAGCGCTTTTCATGTTGTTACCGCACAGTTGGTATTTACCAAAGTGCTGAGAGACAGGGAGTTGTCAGCCTTGCCTTGCTTCACGGCACCAAACATATGCTGCTGAGAGTTTTTGCTCTCTGTGCAAAGCTTACTTTCTGCTGGAAACAAACACTCACCGCAGATTGAGTGAAATAAACACTCGTGTGCGCCCATGCTGCTGTGGAAATAAACACTCTTTTGGAAAGAAAAGCGTGCGCATAGCGGTGAGCAAACCTCTAAAGGCCCAGACACCTTTAAATGGATAGAGCACATGCACAAAATAAACTAGAAATATACTGACATAGATAAATCCTGGAGAACTAGGACAAACTACAAGAACAGACAAATATAAAAGTTCATGCCTTCTGAAAGTTAGAGGACAGCATTGCTATCAATGGGTAATGTTTTTAGGGCCACATGTAAGTCTGTTTGAGAACACCCTTAAAAGATCATGCAAAGGATGTGAAGGATGATACTGTCGAAGCAGCCCATTAACTATAGTAAACAGTTTACTTTTTACCATTGGTGGTAATTGGTGTCTGTTATGAGTTTAAATTACCAAGACCTGAATGACAGAATGAAAGATGTTGTTACACACAAAACTCAAGACTGTGCAACTTTACCTTCATACAACACTGACAAGCGCCACATGATCTAGAGAAACAAATCTGCATTTAATTCAAACGCATTAGCAACCGGGATGTGTAAAAAATCCTATTTAAACGACAAAGTTCTGCAGTGAATAACACATGCCGAAGGCTGATTTTGACCAAAGGTACAGTAAAGGACTCTATTCTGCTAAACAACAGTCATTCCAGCACTTTACATAAACAACAGCCCACTGTAGAGCAGCGAAGACAACACAGTTAGAATGTATTTAGCTTCAAAACACCAGCACCTAAACAACACTTTAGTAATGATGGCTTTCCCTAGCATTGCATAAGAGGCTGTTCTTCACTGTGGGAGATATAATGATAACAACAAAACAACAGGACACTCCATTCAGACTTTTAATAAGCATTTCATGGATATACGCATATCAACAATGAAAAGTCACTAGTTTAGTCCTTGAGTTTCTGCGCAATTTCAAGAGGATATCTAAGGAATACTTGAAACAGAAGGTCAGGATGGCCTTGAATTCAGGGAGGACTTTTTGACTGGTACTTAAGGATACCTCCCATCCAAGAATGAGCTCCCTATGACCTCAGGGAGAGAAGGAAGATAGGATGCAAAACCAGATAAGGAATGAGAGGACCTTGATGGGGTGTATTCCCAGTGATAAACAGACCATGATGACAAGGACAATATGGACTTTGAAAAATGTTAGTTTTGAAAGTTAACCTGTTTTGGAAAAGGCTTTTTCACTCAAAACAGAGCAGATCTTCCATTTAACCTACATGTTATCTCTACGTCGGATATCAGATGCCATACAATTTATTCCTCCTCACTCAGACTATCTAACAGGTCCTCAGGTGGTCATCTGTTTTTCTAACTATTCAGAAAATGCTTTACTCCTTAAGCAACTATCTCCAACTCTTTAAGCCCAGTGGTCATTTATTTCTAACCCTTTCCTTTCAACAAAGCTAGAAAACCTCCAAGGTCCTGATGAAAGAGGGCAAAAAGAAGACCTACAGGTTCTCTCGCCGGTAGCTATCGATTGTGTCTGTGCAAAAAATACAGTGGTAAAGCTATGCAAAAGTGAAGGAATCTCGTGGCCACTTATCCACCTGTACAATGAACGCTATTACTCATGCAGCCTATCATTTAAAACTAATGACATCAATTCTCTAGGGGACAAAAACCTGAAGAGCCACAAGCTACAGGACTTAACCCTGTAAATCTCATTACTGCACAGACTGACCTCCCAAATCAGACAGCAGGTAATTGCACACTCTTGGATCTGAAAGTCACATTAAAAGCCCGATAATGGCTCTCTGACACAGAATAAAAGGAAACCCCAGAGTGGACAAGAAGAAGAACAACAAATCTCTCTTTGGCAAAGAAAGGAAATTGGTACCTGCTTGATTCATAGCAAGGTCCACAAAGGATGCACTCTCCACATCGCATTCGTTGTTAATGGTGTGCTACTTGTGAAAAGGGCAAAAATGCCTGTTTCTTGATGAATAGGGCTGCTTGAGAAAAACGCTAGGTGTGGAGATAATAAGGATCCGCCGGTGATAAAAACCCACACAGTTCACAGCTGAATGGGCTATTCATGTGCTATCAAGCACTGTGATGAAGCAATAAGAAAAACATTTTGTCTAACAAAGCAGATGGACTGAGATCCAGTAAATGGTCAAATGTAACACAAGTTAGGAAAAATAAAACATATGATGGACAAGGTTCTTTTGCTTCATTTGAATTTTAAACAAATTAAAATCAAGCAGAAAAAAATTGTTAGGTAAAAGAACGTGACATATAAGACACACTATGAACAATTCAAAACACACAGAATGAAATAAAACAGAAGAAAGATGCTGTGGTAGTAGTCAGAACCCAACGGGCCCCACAGAAACCCAGTGGGATCAGTTGAGAATCTGAAGTAGGCGTGCCAGATCTCCATATTTAGAGTGATTAAAAAACTCTGCTGCATTTGTTTATTCAGGTTAGTTCACCTAGGCCAGTTTGAATGTTGTCATTAGCACCAAAAGCCCCTGAATCCCTGCATTGTTTCTATGCAGTCTTTGGATTGCACCTAATTTATATTTTACATAGTTCAAAGAGGCATGTGCTGTATCGTACACCATAATGTTATTGTCTCAAGCGGAGTTTAATGAGACTATAAAAGCATCACAGCAAAGAGAAGAGCAGGATAGAAACAGCAATGACAAATTTTGGCTTCTGTGAAAACTCTGTAGTTCAACCTCATTTGGGAGTAGGCGATATAAGTTTTAGTCTCAGCTGTCACATGTGCTTGTTTGCAACAGCTTTCTTGAGCTGGCTTGTATAGCAGTTAATGAGATCCCGAAGGAAACCGGTGTTAAGCAGGTCACAGACTGCTGCAAGCACCAGAGCATTCATAACCACACTATGGATGACCTTTGACCTCACTCCTATCCTTGTGCTGGCTATATAATTTTGTGAAAGTCTAGAGCCTCACTTGAGGGTTACCCAAGCGAGGCTAACCCATATTCACGCACAGCCATCTGCGGTTTTTTTCCATGCATGTGTAAATTACAACTGAATGTTGTAATGCTGTTCCTACCAGACATTAGGACTATTTAACTGCCCTGCTTGCTTTAACCTGTCCAGCTGTCTATACAGGCCGTGTAAGTGGCTGCTTTACTTGCATCCTGAAGCACATTTTTAAGCTTCCAGTCTATATTCCTGCAGTGACAAGCCAAAATGATTGGGCTGTCTGTGTAGACAGCACTGGCATTACATCTTTTTGTATCTATATACGCAGCTTGACACAACAGTAGCAATCTACGACACCAGCCCTATACCGCATCAAATTACAAACGTATAACATGCATGAAATGAAAGACTGAGGCCCTTAAATCTGTCAGTAAGTAAAATTACCAGGTACAGAAGGGCAAATTGCAGAAATGTTGTTCACCCATGCAACAGGTGAGCACAATCACAGTAATCTGGTCCCTGTAAGAATGTATGCACAGTCTACATTCTTACAGTGATAATAAAGAATGGGATAGGGGATGGGATAATCCTTGTCATATTAAATAGGATACAAGTTACTTTACCATTCATGCCTCTGACTGATAAAAGTTATCATTACCAGCCTGTTTTTTCCTCAGTGACAAAGACCCTAAACACTCTGAATTCCTAAGGTTGCACTTTAATGGTACTGTCCTTTTACTGCTTTTCTCCAAAGGACATATGAAAATAATTCAGCTGGGAGCAAAAAAGCCATAGATAAGCATCTACTTACCTGCAACAATATATTTGTGAGCTTCAGTATGCAAAAGAGGGAGAAAAGAAGGAGGAAAAAAGCAGTGAGTGATTAGATTGCAAGCCAAGCATAAATTCCATGCTTTTTTGTATGTGTGTTTTTTTACATGGATAAGCCTAAGGTGGATTAGTGTCATGAAGCTGATGAATGAGAATGATGATGAGTAATAAGTAAGTAATGCCCACTGTTTATGGCAAAACATGCATATCAGTCTTAGTGGAAACAGATGCCAAGAAAGTTCCAATATATAGAATGATGCGAATCTTGCATGTACTTTGAATAAGCAGCACAAAGCTTTGGGCCTTACACCGTCAGCAAAGTCCAACAATCACAACAACAGAATGCCTGCAACAACCCACTTTACTCATGAGCGAATCACTAGAGACATGCAAAATAATACATTTTACTCATCTCCCCTATCTTGCACACATGGGTTCACACACAAATGTCAATCTGCTGATGCAGATTGAGGAGGAGCAATGTTGACAAGGTCTATGAGAGGCTCATGCATAAAAGATGGGCTGTGCAAGGCTGGAAGAGGGAGCGACTGACTGGGGAATAGCACAGAAACCACAGCTCCCTCCATCGATTACTAGCCAGGCACTCATGGAGATATTCTGTCCATGTCTGAGCTATATGTTGGCATCAGATCAAATTATGTTCTCTTCCAGGAAACGCAGACAAAATGCCCCTGTTTGTGGGTCATGACCTTTGCACCAAGCCTGCGTTGCGCATTTTGCAGTGTCACCACATTTTTAGACAATTATCAAAATATAAAGTGAGAATTTAACTTTTAAATGTTAGGCAGCTGTCCCTGTTGCAGTATTTGAAACACTCTTTGTGATTGGGCACTCACTGCATGGTGGCTAAAGCGGCCACCATCCAAGCTACCAATCAGGCAACGAGGCTATTTCACTGAAGGTTATTTAACGATGAACCCAATAGCGCGCAGCTACAACAACAACAAAAAAAATGTAGCAGTTATTCTGCAGACAAAACAGGTGTTTTGATGGGTTTTGTCCTGGGGCTGGTATTAGGAAAGCGCCGGCTCTCCTCCTCTGTTCCGCCCTCTTGCATTTCTCTCATCCTACTTTCTCTACTCTTGTCTTGATCCTCATTATTCCAAACTGGGGTCTTTGTGGGAGCAAACGGTCTATTATCCAAAGATGGAGCTTAGGACAACTTAAAGCTTTGGAGGAGTGGCTATTTATTTGGGTTGAAAGACAGAGAAGAAGTGGGGGAGTGTGTGTCTGGCCTGGCATTCCCATATCACTTAGGCTAATGTGATTAAGGGCGAGTGAGAGAGGGAGTTCATTTAGCTCAAAGTGTGTTGTTACTAAGTGATTGACGTCAGGGAGATTCAAAGGGGGAGAGGCAGGGATACTGTCAGTCACTGGACTTCCTTGAACACACACATATGCATGGACGATCAAATAAGAATAGCAGTATGCTGCATTTTTAGTGCCTGGTGCTGAAATTAGCACACATGAATACACACACAAAAATGCTCATTGGTACCACCCAAGGTCAGAAATGAACAAAGTCCCCATTATTCCGTTTCTTTCTTTTTTTTTTCCCTTTCTTGTTTTTCATTTAACTCTTAACACTCCCGGTTGCCCTCTGACTTACCACAACAGCTCAGCAAGTGTTTCTTTAAAAGACATGATCTGGTCCAAGCTAAAAACACGGAAAACATATATGAGGGGTAAACAGGACGACAGACTTATTTAGGCAGAAGAGGTAAGAGGTGGTGGATGCAGTGTCTTGGTGGTGCATGAAACACAGCAGATGGATCTGCTGGACTTTTGAATGGCTTTTTGCATGCTGCCACCCACATTCACATTACACTAACAGACATTGCCTGTCAGTGGCACTTCGAACTGAGCTCTCACACACGGAAAGAAAACCTGTTCAATATTAATGAGAAGAGACAGCAATCTCTTTTAACTTAAACATCTGAATCTGCTGATCTTCTATTAAATATCTCCAAGTATTTTACATTTATAGATCTTTTGCTTTTAATATAAAATGAATATCAGACTCAAAATCAACTGAAGCAACAATTCTGTCTAAACCCCAACCAGTCCACCAGCAGTGCCCGACTAGAAACAGTGCACCAACTTGCCCTCTACACCCTAAGGTGTAAGCTCAAGCATGTTGATGCATTTTTGTAATGGTTCTAGTCGATTGAAATAAAGGCATTTTGCCACTTGTTAAAATTACAGCGACAGTGCCTGGATATGGATTCGGATAATTTTCTGTTTTCCTTTCTTATTCCCCGTCCACGTGATTTAAGGAAACACTAACATTGAGGAAAATCTCCTTCCTATAGAAACTGAGCATCTTAAAAGAGCGACTGTTTAACTATCTGAAGGTTTTAAATAAGATTACAGTAAAGTTTGTTTTTAACCCTTTCACGCATAGTGGTCACTACAGTGGACAGCCATTCAAAGGCTGTTTTCTTGTATTTGTGTCAGTGTTGATGGTATACTTGCACTACATTGGACACTGATGTGTCACTCCATACACATCAGTTGTCCAAGTGTAAGTGTAAAAAAACTCTTTGAAAAGTACATGTTTAAAAAAAATGAAGTTCAAAAATCTTTTTTTCATGCCTAAAGACGAATAAATTTACTTAAAAAAAAAGTCCTGATTGAGGTTGTAAAAGTAAAACTTATCATTGCAACTTACCTATAAAAAAAACATCACGTACTTGCAACTTTGACTTGAGACAAACAACCAAAAGCCCACATCGCCTAAGTTCTTCAGTTTCTCCTGGTTGCAATATGCCACAGAATTGATTTTAAAGCCATATTATTTCTTTATAAACCCGGGGATACCTTTACACCAATGAGGAGAGGACTGCCGGTGGTGCTCAGGGCAAAATAGAAAACAAGAAGAAGCTGCTTTTAGTCATTACGCAGCACAATCCTGGAACCAACCGCTCGGTAGTCTTATAAATGACCCTAATGCTTTGTTTAAAAAAAACCAAAAACAGACTAAAAACTTAACTAAATGCTTTTAAACACATCATTATCACTCTGTCAGTAAGATTTATTTTTCACCCATGTATTTTATTCTTTGATTTCATGTATATTCTTTTAGATTCTGCTGTCTGTTGTTTAACTTTTGATTTTTTTTTTTACTTTAAACTGATTTGCTTTTGCCTGTTTCATCCCATTTTAATGGCGTATTAAATCAGCATGTGTATATAAATCCTGCTTTATGAATAAAACTGCATAGTTTTCCCAGTGAAAGAACATGTCACACATCTTATGCTATAATAGTGTTTTTCTCTTAATGCTGTAAATTACACTAGTGAATACACAGGAAGGCCTGTGTCAACATTTGTGTATTTGTCATGAGGGAAGTGAGTATTTGGTACTCAGCTGAGATCCGCTCCACCCTCCACCATCAAGAATACTGTCCATTCTCAAGAAGACCACCCTCCCACTCCCCCAAACAGGAAGGAATTTACAGACAGGAAGAAAAATGTGTCATCCCTCCCTCCTCCTTTCTTGCTCTTTTGTACCCTATCACATACCTCCCTCTGTTTTCACATTGGTCAAAAAGCAGGAAATGGGAAAATACAAACTCTAACTATGAACTGGTATGTTTGTATTAAACCCAAGATCTTAACCACCTTTCCAGATGCTGATAATCCTCAAACTCTTGCACTCTCCTTCTTTGTCTTCAACTGGAAACTAGTGGTGGACATCATCAGCGAGCGAGAATGAAAAGAGCCTTTTGAGATTCTTGATTTGAAAAGACCGTTTTTGGAGATGCAGACAACATATGTGAATCTGGACCCAAGAGAGCCTTTAGGTCAGCCACAAAAAAGTCCTGGAACTGGGAAAAGGGGGAGATTTCTAAGGGACTTGGACCAACGACTGCACTTTCTCACACGCAGGACACTGTGGGTGTAAAAAGTCCTATCAGTTTCCAGCTGTGAGGTGTATACAACCCTTTCACCGTCCCCTCCTTTTCTTCAGCACTTGAATAAATAGAGGCTGAGAAATGGGCCGGAGGGGAAGAGAGCAGGGGAAAAAAAGGAGGGTAGGATCCCTTTGGTACTTGTTTACCTCGTGCAGCCCATCCTTCATGTCGCCCCAATTTACGTGGCCTTGGCAGACTTTGCCAAACAACTGCTCGCCAGAAGAATAAGCAAGAACTGCATTGGTTATTTTCACTCTGGCGGATTTATCTCAGCTGATGGGAAATTAGGAAGTGATGTCAAGTGAGTGTTACCATCTCCGACTGTCCTCGCGCCGGACCGTTTAGAGTTCTTAATAATTTATCTCTTAGTTAATGCAGTGGAGTCGTGTTGGACGAGAGAAACAAGCATGCAGGCTTGTTTTCCCAGTGCACAGCGGCCACATACATTTCGCAACGAGTCATTTGCATATGCAGTGCTGTGATTATATATAAGGGAAGATAGAAATGCAAAGAGGGGTTCCCTTCGCTCAAGCAGAATCTTTTCACAATAGCGCAATTTCACGCCACGCAAATCTGCAGCTCCTCTGTGGGCCCGGGCTGCCTTAATTTAATTTTGTGTGAGGGGAGAGATTAAACACCCACAACCACACATCAAGATAGACAGCCAGGACTGACTAAAAAGCCACAAAGACAATAAACTGACACATTTATACCAGGTGGATTTTGCCAGTTTTGTTCAGTTACATCTCCATTGTCAGACTTGGCAGATGCAACGGGCTTCATATACTCTGTCTTCAGAAATATTCGTTTAAAAGTGCAGATTATGCGATTTTAGGAGATGCCTCACAGAAACTTTCTGGAGAAATCAAAACGCTTCAATCTTTGGGACTCGTCTTGTTTCAAAACAGGAGACAGCATTAATTCAGGTCCTTATAAGGAGAGAGTGTTATCTTTGGTTAAAGGAGGGTCCAACTCCCATCCTCCTACCAACATTGTGCTCCATGTTAGGACGCTCCCTGTCAGCACTATTCCTCTGTGGTCCATTTACATCTAGGCCTGACAGCCCCCAAACGTTCCTGACATTCCAGCTGTAGCAAGACATGACCGCCTTTGCTTAAACGTTTGCACTGTACGACTTGAAGATGCAGCCTTATGTCCACTGAAGGCAAAAGCTAAAACCAAAACTTATAAACCCCTAATTTACTGAGAGCATCGGTAAACAGCTAGCCTTTATGAGACACCACCAAATTACTGGCTTATACCTTCAGCTGCAAAAAAACATAAATAATAAGTAAATGAACGTGTGAAACTAAATGGGTCTATCCAACCAATTCACACTTTTTATACTGTATATTCCTGATTCACCGACACTGGTGACTCATGGACACTTATTTCACAAAAAACTCAATATGTCAGTAGAGGAGTTCACAACTCAGACAGGTATAATAATGACTGCCAAAGCATATTTGACAACTGGCCTGACCTTTCCCACCTAATGCTTCTGTACCAGTGCCTCTCCTTAGTCTGTGCACGGGTTAAATTCCAGTAATTTTTCTCCCTGCATAGGAAGAGAGGTATGAAACAGGACACCAGTGCAGGTAACGTCTGTCTCATCAAGGTCAAAAAAGCACAGGGAAATGAAAATTAACAGAGCGATCAATAAAGCAGCAAGTCCAACCTCGCGTCCTGTCACAGCCAATGACATCACTGAATTTTCAGCCCTGGCCTCACTTCAGTATAAGGTGTCCTATCAATCACCGCCACTTCCCTTTAAATACACCCCTCCCCCAATCATAGCCTTTCCCCCTGATCCATTAATGGCTTCTAAAGCTCTCAATGTTAAAGGAAAAGGCTTTTAATTTGGCCAGTTAACAAGCTACTACATTCATCCGCAGAGCAGGAGATTCGTGGAATGAGACAGCACCACAAATGAGAGTGTGGGCAAAGTGAGAAGAAGGTAGGGACCATCAGCTATCCTACAATCCACTCAGGACGCTTACAGGGGTGCAATTATCAAAAACACACATTAACAGAGGACAAGAACATTTGGTTGAAATCAGGCAAAAAAGTCTGATCCAATTCTTGAGACAGGAGACATTTGAACTGATGATGAGATGAACACAGGCTGAAGTGATTAGCCAGCAGGCAGAAGACGTGCGCAGGACCGTAATTGAGGAGTGTTATGTCCTTGAATGCTGACGGGTACAGGCACTCAACAGATGAGAGATGTCATAATTAGCTTCATGTAAACCCACTGGCAGAGAGGACTTGCGAGATCGGGATATTGGTTAATTACGGATCAGCCTGGTGTATTTAAAGAGAAAATCTCCATTATAAAAAAAACTTGGGCAGGAGAGGCTGTCCAAAAACTGAAGACATTCCTCTACAAGGAGTAGGGAGTCTTTTATTAGTTAAGATTCGGTTAACATTAAGTTATTCACCACTCCAAATTACACCTAAAATGAAGTGAAAACAAGTATCTCAGGCAGACATTTAATCTACTAAACTGCAAGTCTACAGTTAGCTCTCCAGTGCACCTCCTGTCATGGCTGACAGTGCAGAGTTTGTGTTAAATATGTGTTGTGTTAAATATACAATCTTTCTACTTTATCAGTGTTTTGAGATATGCAAAAGTGGATTCCAGCTTTGCCGACTATATAAATCTAGCTCTGCCAAACTGAGAGTTTGAAGAAAAGCTACATGATGAAGAGAAATACACAACAGCAATATTTTTTAGGATTTCGATTAAATTAATTAAGTTATGTTCCCTTTAACAATACATAACAATAGAGGAGAGATGATTTCACTTTTTCTTTTTTAAAAAAATCAATCCTGTGTAGTTAAAGACTTATTTGTTTTGAGACATTGCAGTCTACATACCTTGAAATTGCAGCTGGAGCTTACAAATTTATTACAAAAAAGCCTAAGAAACACCCTTCAACTATGTTACAAGTGTTGAAGTTGCATAGTTTGTCCACCAGAGGGTATCTGGTAACATCCGTGGTGGCACCACATGGTTTGGAACTCCACAAACACAATGGCCACCTGATCCGAGCAGAGTCGGGCAAAGTAAATAAAAAACTACGAGTATCAAAAGTTACGAAAATCTGTTTGGGTTTCGTGTGTATGATTTTTTTTTTTAAATCCACTGGCTATTGGATGTTGGCTTTTTAAATAACTAAACTAACAGCCTTAAAAAGTTGTTATTAAGCTGAAAATGTTGTCCGAGCATGAATGCAGAGCACTTGATGGTTTCTGAATTGTGCTAACATAACATTTAATAGCAGTTATTGTTTGTAGTTTTAATGAAAGTACTGCGCCTTTAACTGAGGCCCAGCCGACTTGTCAGTAAAATCCATAAAAGTCAAGGTCTTCACTCATTGGACTCGCTATTCTCCGGTGAAAGAAACAGAATGGGATGTGGACAAAGCGGTCGTTTTTGTCTTGTGTGGGCCGAGATAAAGTAGTCAGTGAAAAGGTTGCCATCCATCTTCATTCGCCTGCCATGAGCTTTAGCGACTTCCGCCCCCAGTGTAGCCTGCATCTTTTCTGCTCTTCTTGTATGTGTGTGTGAGTATTGTACATAGATAAGAGGTTAATGAAGTGCATCCACCTTTGTCCCTTTGCGAAATGAACGAGACTTCATTAAGCAGCCCAGCTCAGTGTAATTTCATCCTGGTAATACATGGACGAACATAAAGAGACACCTGAGGATGGCATTCATAGACGGAACAATGACAGAGAAGCCTGCGCACGTCCGCAGATACGTTCAAGCTCCTGTTAAAATGGGACTCTAACTACTAAGTGCTTTTGCACTCAGGTTTAAATTCAAGTTACAATTCTTTAACAGGTCCATCTGAGTAACAGGTCCATCTGAGTAAAAGTCACGTGGATGTTCTTAAAAAAAATTCGGAGAAAAGTTGAAAGAGAGATATCACAATTGTGACATCAGTACCGTGTTCCATATCTCTACCTCTTCCTCATCCCAGTCCACCCCCTCCCCCATACTATTACCTCTTTCCTCCCTTCCTTCTGCTCTCCACATCCTTTCATCTCAACCTCCCACACATTTCAGGTCACCGGGGAGGCAATCGTCTTAAGTGTTCCAGCTGACAATGTGAGCTGATGAGAAACCTTCCTGTGAGTGTTGGCTGGCTAAGGTAAGCTCCTGATCCACCCTGCACAGCATACAAATGCACAAAGCAAGCTCATCTGTACCTTTCTCTTCCCCTTCCTCAAAAAGTTTCTATCTAATCATAAGTCCACAAAGAACAGAAATTAAAGGAAGAGCCAATTCCACTGCTTACAGAGTTGACACACCATCGTCACGAAATATTTGGACTGCTGAAAATCAAACCTAATAGGGGGATGGATGTAAAAAGACCCATGACATTTCCCTTTTATTAATAATTTTTAAAATCTGAACACAAGGTTAAGGTCAGGGGCGCTGTCAATGTCACTAATCTCTTTATAGCCACCTTGAAGAAGAGGTCATTACATGTTGGCCACAAAGGCAAGACTTTGCTGACTCTACAGACCTTTCCCATAATGCTTCGGTGACATTGGTTTAGCAATATCATCTAAAATAAAGGGCAAGGACAGTGGGTGCAGGAGAGTCAACAAATCCCAATTTACAGAAGAAAAAAAAAGGAAATTTTCTCAAGTAGCAGTTTGTCTTTCACATTGTTAAGTTGTTTGATTTTATACCAGTGGACTTGATTCTTCCATCAAAACCAGCAGTGTGAACTATTACCAGAGTACCATAAGAAGGAAACTGTGTCCTTCAAACCACTCTGAGCACGGCTTAGAGCAAGCCAAACTCCAAATATGACTGCAGAGGTCATGTTACGCACAAAACATGACATTTATGAGTGACGATTGGAACCGAACTAACTTTTGGTTGCTTGACGCTGAACTCAACGAATTAATCGTGACTTTATTTCCTCTGCTCTGACAAGTATCAGTAAACAAATGTTAAATGCCAACAGACAAGCTGAAGGCAGCAGTGGGTTACGAATGGTTTTTCACATGTCCATTAGTTTGCATTCATTAGTGAGTAATGTCACCGTTAATCCTGTGGGATCTACACACTCCTAACCCAAACACTATGTGAAAAATTTGATTTTTACCTTCTGAAAAGGTTTTTTTTCTTCACAGGAAAAGGTTAAGTTTAGATTTAGGTTTATATCTCATCATTTTTTCAAAGGTGCCATAACTCACGCCAAGCTTAAGCAATATTGAAAATTCTTTAGAGATATATTTTTATATCTTTAAAGAATTTTCAGGTGGTACATCACAGAAAGAGGGTTCTGGGTTTGAATCTGATGGCCAGCTGGAGTCCTTGTGCGTTTTGCACTCCCTGTGCCTGTGTGGGTTTCCTCCTGGCACTCTAGCTTCCTCTAACAGTACGAAGACACACTTGTTCGGTTAACTGGAGATTCTAAACTGTCCGTAGGTGTGAATGTGAGCGTCAGTGATTGCCCCTCTCTCTGCATTAGCCCTGAGAAACACTGGCAGCCTGTTTAGGGTGTCCCCCTCTGGCTCTATGATAGCAAGGCAGCTGGGATAGGCTGGGATAAGCAGTTAAGAAAATGGATAGATGGACTGCTAACAGTTTTTCATAAGCAGATTAATGATAAGCAGCATCACTGAAACTGGACAAGAGCCTGAAAGCACATTGGAAAAACACTTATCTTTATGAATACTGGCCAAAAACTGGGAACGCGTCAGGTCAAATCAACGCCATCTGCTGATGAAGGCAGTGAGATGAAAGTAGTTTTGCTAACTGGATGTCTGGTGTTTCATGATCAACATACTCTGTACCAAATGTGAATTTAAATTGATCATGGCACAAACTTTGTGGGTAAGAATTGCTGTTAGTTTATAGTTCCATTTTTCTAAAACTTCTTCAGATAAATGGGAAAATTATGTGTCAAAATTAAGCCACAGTTCAGAAAAACAGTTCTAAGTTTTATGAACATTTTGATGCCTGTATTTTAAGATGCAGCTGGCTCTTTCGAATCTCCTGAACATATTGAAGGAGTATAAATAATCTTCCTTTAACATGCATGAAGCCGAACTAGAATTAAGCTGTAATTGATTTAAATTAATTTCAAATGAATTAATGCAAATACAACATAAAATAAAAGTCTTTAAGACAGTTTTATCTCCAGTACGTTTCACTTTTCCCACATTTTCTCTCACCAAAGAAAGCCTTTCAACCGCCTGAAACTCATTTTATGCCTTGAAAAATCAAATTATATTTTATTTTCATCCAAAGGAACCCATAGCTCATAAAATGAAGCGCTCTCTCTCTCTGCTGGGATTTAGGAATGCAAACACTCTATTAGCAAACATGGCCAGCCTCGTGTATAATGGACAAGGATAGGGATGTATAATCAGCCTAATTGGCTCTGGGTGGATTTAATAGCGTCACAGAATAGTCATGTCACGAACCACTAATTAAATGCTGTAATCAATATGCCGCCTCATATACTGAGCTCCTGATGTGGTGTTTAACAGCCATGCCTGAGGGTTAGAAAGGACGGCGTGTGAGAGTTCATTCATTCATGTAGGTACGTGCATACGTGCATGTGTTTGCGTGTGCGTGGTGGTCTGGTGGTGTGTGTGTGTGTGTGTGTGTGTGTGTGTGTGTGGGGGGGGGGGTTATCAAGTGGTGGAGCAGGTGTGCAGACAGGAACCGTTTGATCTAGCTGGACAGATCCACTGAGACTGACAACCTGTACACCATTTATATGAGGGCGAACTCAAGGCTCTGCGCTTGATAAGATTTTAGCTGGTCTTTGGATAATTCTCCTAATACCTGCAGGTCAAATGATCATTATTTTCATCAGTGGATAAAGTGTCCATTATCTGTTTTGATCCATTCACTAACTGCCACTGTCCAATGATCAATCAATATTCTCTCAGTAAATTAACTGTGTTTCTTCTTAATGTAAAGTTTGTTTGTTTTTTAACATGTAGCTTGTTACTACCTGGACCTGCATCCTCAGATGTCTTCTTTTATCTGATAACTCTGAAGTAAACCTGTAATGACACTGAACAGATAAGCACAATAATCCTGCAGTGGAAGTTTGAAGTTTTGCTAAAAGAATCACTGTAATGATAAATCACTCTCAAATACTGCTTGACCCAAGCACTTTTCTTCCATTTAATGCCCTACATTTGTGTAAGCTCCATCAGTTAACGACTGGAAAAGACGGGATTGCATTTATGACATCTTACAAGAGTCCAAAGATAAAAGATAAAACGCGGCTTTGCTTTCCCACTACATTCCTGAACATTAAGGGAAGTTTCTTCTGACCCAAATAAAGCCTCAAAAGAAGAAAACAAAGTGGCTATCAAACTGTTTTTGTTAGCGATAAAGCATGTGTTGCAGTGAATGTCAAGTCCTACTCTTCTGTGCCTCTTATCCTTTTTGTGTGTTTTTTTATTATGAAAACAACCCCGTACAACTGTATTTTTTCAGATGTACTGGATCCCTCCACCAATTTGCAACATCTTCAGATACTACATCACAGAATCAGCATTGATTCGGCACCAGCTGGATCTTTAAAAAACAATGTTGGGACACAGTCAAAATCCATGGCTCATGCTGCACTTTTTTTTTGGCCTACAGACAAACCGCAGCGTTATTTAACATCCATTAGCTTCCCAACTTTTAACAGTAAGCAGCAGATGGTCCAGATATAGCAGAAATTCACTTGTTTCTTTTGGCTCTTCCAGCTGCTTCAAAGATGAGAGACAGAGACAGAATTGCTCCCAAATGTCCCTCTTCAAAGTGAAAACTGTGGTCCTGAATCTTCTCGTCCTGTATAAGTCCCAAATGACGGTTCCTTTTTCATGTGACATATGTAGCTTCTGAAAGAAATGCTTCAACATAAAAAAAAGACACCTGTAGCCTTTTGTGACAGCATTAGTGCACAAGTAGGCTGCACCACTGACTTCATTCCCCATAATCCCTCACCTCAGTTCAGTCATTGGCTCTGATCAGCTTGCTGTGGCCTGGGAATGAGGGCTTTGTTTCAAACACACAGATAATTCAGTTAGGGACAGCAGAAGGTAGCGGAGGGATGTGGGAGGATGGTATTGAGTGTGTCTGTGTTTGTGTGTGTACATAAATTGGGTGAGGGTATTACCCTGCAAATCTCCAAACACAGAGACACACACACACACACACTGGCTGGGGAGCCCCCTTGCCCCAGTATTTTTGGGCTTCTTTCCAGTTTTACATCAGCAACCACCCCCATCTGCCCGCCACTCTGAGCACCCAACAATGGGCACCTATGTTCCCACAGGGAGACCAAGAGATGCTGCTAGGGCCTTTCTCCACACACACACACACACACACACACGTGAATAAGAACACATACATAACGGCATGGTGAGCGTGACAAGGACCACATGGAAATTTGACTGTGTGTATCTGCTTTCTTGTGTTTCTTCTCTTCCAGTATGATGTAACCCGGCAGGACAAAAACAGTGAATGAGGAAAACAGAGCCAGGGCTCCAAATTTACACACACACACACACACACACACACACACACACACACACACACACACACACCCCTCGCTCCAGACACCATCTTTCACAAGGTGAGATCTTTTTTATAGATGGGCCACAATAAAGAACAAGACAGCAGGACTATTGTAACCACTGCTGGTGTTTGTGTAGAGATGTAGTTAGCAGAATGTTTAGGTTCTCTATTATGCTCAAGTCTCTGAGTCAAGAGCAGCCATAAAGAAAAGTGAAATGGGAGCTGTCAGACTTTGGGAATTAGAATTGGAATTCAGGGCAGGATAGCTCCGCCAAAGCCATCTGGTTAAGCCATTTTTGTGAGTTGAGGGATTAGGTTACATTCTAAGCATCCACAGGGGGGACAGTGCAGAAATTACAATCCATCTACGAAAAGTGAAACAGACAGGCTGCGGTGAGGAGCGGCCAGCACGTAAAAGGAGCCGCAACGACAAAGACAACGACACTGACAATATACTGCATAACTGTTGTGTAGCTCTCGGAGATTTCTTTTCTTGAAGCTATTAAGAAAGGTTTAAGATCAGTACCTGGTCATGGAGGATGGATGTCCTCCTCAAGGACATCTCAGCGTGATGTATGCATGCTGACAAGATGATTTAAACCTTTGACATCCACCTAAAAACATGGTGTCTCTTTCCAAGATGTCACGCCACAACCACTAAGTATTTCAGCACAACCAAGGTCTCAACAACTGAACATTAACTATGTGTTGACAGTAATGGCAGGCACTGAGAGAAAAATATGTTGCATGACTGTAAAACTTTGTGGTACAGAGATTTTATTAAGAGTCATTTGGTGTATCAGAGAGTATTTTATGGGGAAGCTTAAAGTATTAACTTTCTGTAGAAAAAAATAAATGTTCAAAGATGTCAGAGCCAATAAACACCTACGGTTTGACAATCATGCTGCAGTACTATTTAGTGTCATTGAACTGTATGTTACCAAGGTATCAAGACTAAGGGCCAAAGAAGTGTTTAATGGATTTTTAGTGCACTACTAGAGTCTAATATGGAAATGATAATAAAACTAGATCAGCAAGGTAACCTCAAATATAACTTTTAGCTCAAATTTATGGCCGATGTATCAATCTCTCGATTGCTTTGTAGCTAGGTAGATTTTCATGTGAGTTCATACACATATTGTTCAAGAGTTATAACATTTGAAAAAGTGCAATGCTAAACAGGAATGGATAAGATTCACCTTCAAAGTAAATGTTGTGCTTTCACTTTGAAGGCAAACTGTCTATTTCTATTTTGTGTTGCACTTTTCACAGTTTAACTACAGCCAGGAGAGCTGCCTGCAAGTGTTTGTAGACATGTCCACCATTCTCATTAAAACTACAGGCGACCGGAGAAATATGCTAGCTATCAAAGAAATCACAAGGAGGTTTTGATCATCAACCTCCAGCAACCACTTACAACCAGCTGAGGAATGAAGAGTCTCTAAGCCTGTGTGCCTGAGACCTCATTCACATGATCCTACATTGTCACCGTGATTGTCACACAACTAAAAAAGCTGACTAGACAGATGTGACAATTAGTTATTTTATATATCCCATTACTCGCAGTTCAAATGATGAAATAATCATAAAGAAATAATATTAGTAATATTACTAAAATGAATAATATCATGTATAACAGATACATGCATAGGTTATGACTCTCATACAGCTATATATTTATAGAAAAGATGGGTGAAACCTTCAGACTTGAAAGTGAGCCCACCTTAAGCTTGCACTTTTCTAGCTGACAGCAATGGTTAAAGTCTGCGATTGCAAAAACAAGGTTAATGTATATGTGTATATATGTCTAAAGAAAAACCATGAGCTTTCTGGAGAGCTTATAGTCCCAGTCACTACTTTCTAGTCCTTTTCAGTAATGATGTGTTTATTTTGTGTAATATGAATCAGAGCACTATAGATTGGGGCAGTGTTGGTCAAGTTACTTGAAAAAAGTAATCAGTAACTAATTACTGATTACTTCCCCAAAAAAGTAATCCCGTTACTTTACTGATTACTTATTTTCAAAAGTAATTAATTACTTAGTTACTTAGTTACTTTTTAAAAACACGATTTACAACCTGAAGAGGTGATAAAGCGATAGATCTGTCAACCCAATTCTACTTTTTCTGCATAATCCATCATACAAAATGTAATCAAATGGAAACGTCTCTTTTTAAAACTTGTTTTATTAGTTTTAATCTTTTAACTTTATGCATCAAGCAAAAATAAAATTATATGCACCATTCTCTGACTTGAATAAATTAGTTTAACATTTAAACCTATTTTCTGCACATTCCAGCACATAAAATAAAATATTTTTTGTGTCTACACTCAGTCTTTCAAATAGATGCAAGTAAAACACAGCAGAAAATAAATAAAATCAAAGACTAGCGGTCCTTTTGCTCTATTTTCACCTGTAAAGCAGGACTAGGGTAGGCGGAGGTTTACCCTGGTGCAGGTGTGCCGCGGGCAGTTGAAGAATCCGCGAGTTTCTCTGTGAATTTCCCATTACGTCATAGCTACTCGGTGCTTGTTTAGGGTTTTTTTTTTTCCGCTGTAAAAGGAAGTTTTCTTCCCACGCACAACGGACACTAATGTTTTTGTCACTTTTTATGGAATCAAACTCAAAGTAAGGTCAGTACTTCCACGCTTTAAACGCTGCACGCTCATACTCTCTCCGCACTCGATATATGATCCATTGTTGATCTGCACACAGCTGTTGTCACGAACGTCGCACTCGCTTGCGTCATTGTTATGAGACATTCTCGCAAAAAAAAATCACGGTTTTAGTAACGCAGTAACTCAGCGTTCCTACGGGAAAGTAACGATAATCTAATTACCGTTTTTGCAATAGTAATCCCTTACTTTACTCGTTACTTGAAAAAAGTAATCAGATTACAGTAACGCGTTACTGCCCATCTCTGGATTGGGGTATGCTTTAGTGTGATGACAAGTCATTACCCTGTCGCCATGCAGTGTCATTGGGTTCTCTGTCACATCCTCCCCTTGGTGGATGTGTTCAGAAGCCAAAACAAGAATACACCGTGAACAACAGTCATACTTATAAAATATCTAGCTGTTCAGTGCGAAACTGATGCAATCTATGGTCATGTGACATGTTGGCAAAATCGTGCTGACTGCATCCATCTGTAAATATAATCGATGGGTACAACACTCAGGGAAGTTCTGAACATATCACACTTTAAAGTGTCTTTAAAAAAATCAAAATAACAGACAAATGGTGCCAGCCCTTTCCTTTGGGGCGGAAGTCGCAAGTTAGATTCCCTCCCAGTATCCAGTACGGGTGCTGGCTGGGCCCGCCATGCCAAAAAACACCAAGCCCTGGAATGGTGCGGCTACATCTGCAGCCTGTCCGCAGCTCGGACACGACACATTTCACTGCATGTTGTACTCTGTATGATTGTGTGTGTGACCAATAAAGCTCGTTTCCTAAAAAAATAAATAAATAAATAATACATGGAAAGGTCAAGCAAATCAAGCAAATACATTAATGTAGAGAGTTCTTAACCAAAGCCTTGAATAAAGCTGTTGAATTACAAATATGCAACTGTGACGTGTGTGGGTGATGGAAAGAAGAGAAGAAAAGCTGATGGAGAGGCTGAAAGAAAGAAATTCAAATCCATGTCCAAGTGATTAGCTGTAAAGTTATGCCCATTAGGCAAATGATGATTATTGGCTGCTCATTATTAGGCTATTACGGCATCATTAAAATTACATTAGTAGCCCATTTTGCGTCGAGAGCAGTTAGACACAAACACATCATGATAAAATCCTGCCTATAAGAATCGCTCGATCTAAAGACACACAATTTACGCTCGCTGTGATCTCACAATCAGAGACAGAAGAAGAGATGGAGAGGAATGTAGGTGCAGGCTGACACAGGATCAGCTTCGGACATGTATGGGCTTGCCTCATCTCTTCTATGTAGGTGTCTGCTCCTCAGAGATGCACTACTCTTACCTGACATCTCAAGTCTTTGCTTAGGTGTGTACCTTTCATTCTGTTCTCCTATGTCACACACACACACACACACACACACACACACACACACACACACACACACACACACACACACACACACACCACAATGAAGTCAGCACAGTACATGGTTTTGTTTTTTAGCTGCGAACTGTGGAAGGCTAAAAAAAAAACGCCCCATGTCGGAAGTAACCCATGCCGGGAGAGTGTGAGAATGAGTGTGCCTCAGGAGGACCAGTCATTATGGGTGAATGGACAGGATGGGACTAGAGCCATCACGTGGAGTGGCTCAAGTTGCACACAAAATCTCATAAGGAGTCCCACACACAAAAAGCAGGTGGGGGTCCCAGTGCCTGTCACTGTGTGGGATCTTGAAGTACACTGGTACAGAGTGCGTGCAGCATTTTGCACACATGCATGCTCACAAACACAAAGGCACTTGTGGTGCTGGTACGAACCCATGTTGAAATGACTGCGTATGGTGGACAACAACTTGGAAATCCCAAACAAATGTATAGCTGTTTTGTCCAAGTAGACCATTTATTTTTTAGTATTCGACATATAGCAGACATATGCTGGGAAACCGAGATAACAGATCACTGTTAATTTAAATAAAATTTGTATTTTCTTTATTGAAGGATGGCTAAGTTCTAAAATGCAACAGAAAATGCAGGCTGCCATGGTCATATAAAATAAAAAACTTGACAGGTACTCTAGTGGATTGTGTTTCTTTCTTGAACTTTCCTGGAATAGTAAACCTCATTAATAGAATTATGGAATTTTTTTCTGAGGGGTTTGTTGTTAAAAAAATCATTATCATTATAATAATTGCAGTGTTGCATTAGGTATTTATTTAAGACCAGTAGAAATCTTAAAGATGCTGAAAACAGTTGTAGTTTAGGTAAACATATATTGTGTGGTATTTGATGATCTGAGCACTAACCACTTGTGTCCATGTTGAAAAAGCTCGTCAGTGACACAAGCAATTAACTGGAATTAATAACGCACTGTTTAGTGAATGAGTACCTAATTATGCCTTCGCTAACAGCACATAGAAGCATTTTGTGCTGGATTATGTTTTCTGTGTCCTCCAAGTTAGGTTGGTAAATACTGTAAAATGTTAGTGAATAAAATAATTTAGACCTCTCCTGCACAAGCTCAAAGGTCTTTGGCTGGAAGAAAGATCACTGGAATTCCTGTTTCAGATGTCACATCCTTAATCTCATTATCTGAGAGGATATGAAATCTGCATTCCTGCCTTCTCACACACACAGAAACCCACACACACTGCTCAGAGCTCCCATTTCATCTCAGAGGGACATGGTGGTTATACACAGTCATTCTCTCACAAACACACACACACGCACACACAAATATGCCCATATAAGTATCACTCCGAAGAGCACAAAAGGTAAACTTAGAAGAAGAACAAACAGGTAAATCCGAAGATGCTCTTTTAAAAACTTCCTCTTCAAATTCTCTGCACTGCATTGAGTGACAAGTGGACCTCCCACTGTAACAGGCCCCGTGATGAGGCGTGACCACTCCTGACAGATGTTTTGTCCCATTCGGAGCGGCATGATGTGGCCATTGTAGCGGCCACTTCCACTGAAAAGGCCGAAGAAATCCCACACCAAACAGGGAGAGGAGTTTGGCATGCTACAGCAAACATCGCTTTCTGCCTTTACAAAGCTGTCCTCACATAAAACTCACCATCAATCAATCAATAAGCCGGTGTGACACCGGCAGGGAGCTGCGGCACATCAAAGCCACACAACAAACTTGGGTGCAGTTTTGGTGCTTCTAAGTTTTCAGGTGTTTTCCTAAAGCAGATTTGAATCAAATCACCAGACCAGCATCGAAATTAATCAGCAAAAACCTTCTCTGAGCCACAAAAAGAAGGCATTAAAATCCTATTACTATGCACACAAAGCCTCCACTGTTTCTCAGCAATGTTACAGCACCCCGCAAGGTACTTACATGCTAGTGCTAACTAGCACCATCACTGCCTTCTCTACCAAAGACCACAAATCTCTCAAGTTAACTGCGATGGCGAAAGAGGAGCTGTAGGGTGTTTTCAACAGCGTTTTGGTTTCCATTAAGACGGGACTAACCCTATTAGACTGATCTTTGGGAACATGCTCACCACAGTGGGTAAAAAAAGACATGTGGTACTACGTGTGACATACAAATGTTGTCACTAGAGACCAAAAAAGCCATCTTAATGTTGCGCCTGACTATCGCAGCTGTACACGTTGTCCAAGGTGTACATTTTTGTATTTCACAGCAGCTTCAAACATGCCTTTTTCAAGCTTTGTAAAGCCATGTTGGCAGAGTTGCTGCAGCGAAAAAAGGGAGGGGGCTCGACTGGGAGTGCTTTAACAGGAAGGGAAGGGCCCTGAGTGGAGAACACATGAAAGGACGACTCCGTCATCTGGGAGTTTTAATGACAGACTGGGCGGCCTTGTTTTGACTGAAGAGCTCTTTTAATATGCATGACAAAAGACATCCTTCTGGGACCTTCCCTGCTAACAGCACCAAATCCCCTGACAAACTCCTGTTTGTTTCTTCATCGTGTCATCGTCAGCAGCGGGCAAGGTTCCATCAGAGCACAAAGGCAAAACTCTCCACGTTTGATGGCCCATCCAGTCGGTTCGAGATCTGCAGCCTTTGTGCACACTGAGCGCAAAACAAAAAAGGGCAGACAGTTCAGGTGCTTGGCTGCTGGAATGGGGCTCTTACTCAATATTATCTCCCATACTTAAGCTGTATAGAGCTCTTCGCTCCTCTTTTTTATGTTTTTATTGTGTTTTTTTTCTAATCACCACAGAGCTCGCACTAAATCCTGCAGTGAAGAGTACCGAGCACACACAAAACAGCCAGAAAATTGCCATAACGGTGAATTCTCACTGGGCAACCACTCTTGTAAAGCTAAAACATGGATTTCAAAACAGCCCTTTTACTATAAATGATTAAACAAATTCCCCATTTTCCAAGTAAAATTCACGAATTGGATCA
The DNA here is from genome assembly GCF_051167445.1 of Perissodus microlepis. Taxonomy (NCBI): domain Eukaryota; kingdom Metazoa; phylum Chordata; class Actinopteri; order Cichliformes; family Cichlidae; genus Perissodus; species Perissodus microlepis. The sequence goes on along the minus strand of NC_140480.1, from coordinate 11,429,652 downwards.
TTATGTGTGCAGAACCAGGTCAAATTCTAATGTACTGATGACTTCATGGAAAATGTCAGTGAACTAAGTGGAGCAGAGACGTGCAAAAGATGGAGACAAAAACAAAACGGAAAGCTAAATTTTTGGCCACGTACACAACAAGCATTAAAATGTGCTTACTTGCTACTTGTTAGAGCTTCAAGAATATAACCAGATATGAGGAACTATATCAAAACAACACTGTTTTCAAAAAATAATCCACCTTCTACTTCTATGGATCAGATGGTCCTTTGAGGTGTGATAGTGCTGAGTGGGGGTTAGCAGATGTGGTTTGGGAAAGAGACTGGGGCCATTATGAGCAAGTAACATTAAAGTAAGAGGGTGTGGTCTTACCTGGACGAGCGTTGGCAGGACAAAAGAGGAGACAGCACATGAGAGAGAAAGAAAGAAAAACATCAGACACTGTTTGGCAAGCTTTAAGCCACATCTCAGCACATTTGTACAGTATATAATCGCCGCGCCGAAAAAGTGCTGTCTAGACAGAGGTATATGCATTTTTATTATTTCCATAATGGGCACTTGGAGTACCCATCTTACTATCGTGGCGAAGCACTTTAAGTCAAGTTACATAATGGCAAAATTCATCAATCATCTTCTTTTTTTCAGCTAAAGATCTATACTTGCATTCAGACTGGAACTGCAAGCATATGCCTTACTGGATCACAGCAAAATTGCATCAAGGTCTCTGACTTAGTTGTTGTAACTATATAAGCATTGATTTTTGCTCCACTCAGTAGTCCTTTTTATCTTATGTTGGATTTGTTCAATGTCTTCCAGGATTCTTCGGTTATTTGTGGCAATGTCACATCAGGACAGAAAGAGGGTCAGAGTTTCTGTCACTGACACACGATTAAGCCTCAGGGGAAACATAATAAAGAAAGACATTTTCAGTCTTGCACTGTAACCCTGAACTTTTCAACATATTATCCAGTGGTGATAGATTTGAGAATATAAATGAAAGATCCTAATACAAAGTTCATGCGGTGTCTGACTGCTCTGATTTGTGCCCTGTTGACATTAATGGTACAGTAACTCATTTACTGAGGTTCTTTAATACAAAAAAGAATGATTTGCTCATAGATATACATATTAATTACTGTGTAATAACAGCAAATTGACCAAAATCATTAAGTAAGAATTAATCCATTAAAAATACACAGGAGAGGGCACAGGTTTGTGGAGGCTGCATCTTTCCTCGCCATCTTGAATCCAGTGCCAGAGATGGACATTGCCATTCTGCCTGATTTTATGTATGTGGCTAGAGACTGGCCATATCTCCTCATCTTCATCTGCCTCCACCACCACTGCTTTTTCCTTCCTTATTTCCACATCATCCTCATTCTCTTCACCTCAAGCCTCATCTCCTGAACTGAAGTCATGAAAACGTGCACAAATGTGCTAATTTATTCCCAATACTGTCATGATTACCGTACTCATTGTTAGTACAGCTAAAAGTAAGCTAAACAACAAGAGCTAATAAGCTAACATCTTGGCAGCTGACGTTAGGCCTAAATATCCCACTTTCTCTACAATAAAACAACTTGATTACATTCTCACATCAAATGAAAGTTTATTTACTAAGTGAACACCCCCGGGCACTTTGTGTTTCTCCATAACAACTTTTCCCCATAGTGGCCAGCTAGCATAATACTGTGCTATTACAGGGTACAGTCTAAATTTAATGTTTTGCTCTCTTGGCTGACTAAAATGTGTTTGTCCTACACTGGCCACCATAGCTAGGATTATTCAATTGAATAAGGAGGAGAAAGAAAACAGAATCTACGATCCACTGAAATCTATAGGTGAGATTTCCCACATTAGACCGTAAACACAGGTAGCACTCTAGTTTATTCACAACTAGGATTAGGTCATCGCATGTCCTTCTGTGCATGTATAGCAAACAGAGCTTTTCCAGAAGTGAAAATCCACCTGATGCATACTATCTAGTGCCGTTAGCTACACACGAGAACCCTGTAAGAACAGTTACAGTTGCAAAGGTAGGTGATTTTAAATTGGCCATTCTTGTCAATGTTTCTTTTCCTGCAATGGATTGTCAGTCTGTCCAGGTAGCATCTTTCTTCTTACCCCTCATTAGCTGGGCAAGGCTTTAGACCAGATAAACCCTGGCTGAAGCAATTAGGAAAATTACAAAGTTTAGAATTAAGTTAGTCTTTCACTCAAATACAGAGTCACATCCAGGTGATCATTACAGAGTAATTTGGATTTATCACAGCCAGAGTCAAATTTATAGTAACTATAGCAATAATAAGTGGACACAGAGTAAATTATTGCCCCATTATACAAAATATATATTCCTCTTCAGCTCTCATTGGACAGGATAAATAATAACTGCAGTTGAGAACATCCTTGTTCACATCCTTTCCTATTCTTTAGCGACCATCCTTCAGCTCAGTGACAAGCACTGAAATATTTACAGCCACAGGATCAGTTCACCGACAGCCTCCACTTGGCATTAGGCAGGAGCCCCAGTGGTCACGTTCTTTTTGTCATCCATATTTCAAAAAGTAACAGGGAGGTGGGGGTTACTGCCCAAGCAAGAATATGACCCAGAATATGAATGAGCAGTGAAAATCAAAAGCATCAAAGTGATCTGATAAAACTTCAAAGAATGAGACGGAAAAAGTTAAGACAAGTCAAGAACCATGTTTGGGGAAAAAACCCATCTCATTAATTTTTGATTTAAATCCTCTTCCAAACCCTCAGTTTGCCTTGTTTGGTGATACAACATCAAAGTACAATATCTGTCGACGTATGATTTTGAGCTTACCCAGGGTCACAGAGGTAACAATGCATGATTTATAGGTGCTGATTCACAGTCAACACAGAAATTGAGAAAAATAATTTACTCTTTGCTGAAAAGCTCTGAAATTTTGGTGAAGATTTTATTGAAAAATGTTTCCTGGGCACAGAAAGGAAGAACTTCACACCATTCTGAAAATACTCACAGGAGGATGTTAGATGAAGAAAGAGGAAAAACAGAGATATACAACAGAAGTGACTAGTTTATCACACAGCCTGGTGCCTTGATAAAGAGATACCCAGCTTTGGGAAAAGAGCTCTAGACAAAACAAGACTGCTCTTCTTTCTGAGTTTCCTGCCAGGACTGATAGCCATTCCTATCCATCTGTGGGTCATGAGAACAGCGGCTAAACCCAGCAGGTCCCTAAAGCCTCTTACCCAGAAGTGGAAAAAGGGGCAAAGTGGTCTGTAAGGTAACTAGGACAACCTGAGTCTCACATAGTGTCGGCGCTAGAGTCAGTCCTTTCTTAGCACTTTCAGATGCAAAGCCATTAAATCAAGCAAAGAACCTGAAATGTACAGATATAAGGCCAAGGCTGGGCACTTTTGAAACAGGATAGTACAATCTACTGAAAAACACACATCCTACTCAATAAGGAGGCAGCTCCTCATTAGCTTCTGTGGTTTTTCCACCAACCTACTGCAACTTGCAGTAGGTTGGTGGAAAGTAGCTGCAAGTTATGTCTACATCCCACTGTGACACAGTGAATGACTTGCATGACTCACAGTGACATTCTCAGTGCGCCGAATACTCTGCTTGGATGCAGTAAAGCCCACCCTGCCTGTCCCACTACTGTGACGCAGTTTGATTCAGTGCATGCATGCAGGCTAAAATTATACAGCCATCCCATATATCAAACAAAAAAGTCAAGTAATGGCCCATAGAGTCCCTGGGATATTGCCAAGAACAGCCCCTTAAGTTCAGCGGCACTAGGAGTAATCAAGTTCCCGAGCAATCTTCATTATACAGAGAGCACTCAGCTTTATTGAGATTCAGGGAGAAGGAGGTTTCTAGCATAGAGAAAGGATTTATTGATTGCACTTAATGCAATAAGCATGCTGGATCCAATGCAACAATTTCATTAGATTTTTCTTTACAGTCATGCTGTTGGCGCTGGCTGGGGAAAAGGCTCACAGACGCTGGCAACTTCTGTATTAAAATCTCTGACTACAGATGATACACTGCGGACACGCAGCATACACTCCCTGCAATAGCCTTAATGCTTTGGCCTGAAAGACACACACAAGGTTTTCTTCTTATATAACTAAGAATTCGATGTTTCAGGTATTCCTTTGAAGGACTATTGCCTGAATAGTTTCTAAAGACTGCAGTATATTACTAATAATAAGACTAGCAATAAGCTGCAATAAATTTAATAGAACTGCTTGGGCTTTGGCTTAATTAAAGTGGAGGGATGCCAATATAAAAATTAAGTTTTCGAAAAACTCGCCAAATTCAATAGAGCACGAGTACTTTCAGGCCAATAGAAAATAACTCTCATTTTTTAATTTTTGTTTTCTGCATTTAAGACTTGTACTTAACTCTAGGGCCACACTCAAAGTGATCAAAGTGATCAATAAACTTTTCAAAGATGACTTCAGTTTCCATTTTGAGAGTAGATCTTAAAGACAATGTACCAACAATTTCACCATAACCCAACTATTGAAACGAGATGCAACAGTTTGACCTTGATGACAAGGCACACAAGACAGCCTGACAGGTTCAAGTGCTTTGTTCAAACCTTCAGCATTTGCTAAAAAAAACAAAAAAGTACACACTTGTTCCCAGTCCAGCCGTAAAAAGCAGCTGGTGGTGCTGCTTGAGTGTTTGTCTTCTTTTTCACATTTAAATCATCTCTATTCTTATTCAAGGCCAGCTGGCTCCCTGGCCTCTCCAAAACTAAAGAAAGGGAGATAAATAAACAGATCTGGAGAAAACGGGGTGAGAAGAAACAGACCCAGGTTTGTGGACTGGTGACAGTCAGCAATGTGTTCCAGCTGTTTGGTCTTCTTCCCCTCACACTCCCAGTGTGAACAACTAGCCGGATGCCCCCCACTGACACTTCTGTCAACTCTTCTAACCTCTTTTCATCCACCCTGCTAGTCCTCTCGCTGACCCTCTGCTTATTGGGTCAGGGCCATAAAAACTGCTCTCTAAAGGCACGTTTACATCAATTCACCCCGACACCTGTGCAAAGGCGAAGGAGGCACATGATGGTGCTCTTGAAACAGAGGAGGCTTGAACAAATTAAAAAGACGTAAGATACAAAGAACAGTAAATCACTTTTTTAAAGTTTGCTTTTGGAACCTTTGGGTGATTTTATGTTCCAGGCTCTATAAATCTTAGTGGGGAGCATTATGTGTTTATGTTCTTATTACGCAAGAGGATTTAAGATTATGGCTACAAGAGAAAACGGTTTTGTTTAAAACTTAGATCTCCTATTGATAAAATGGCCTGCATTTGTATAGCACTTTACTTAGTCCCTAAGGACCCCAAAGCGCTTTACACTACATTCAGTCATCCACCCATTCACACACAGGTGATGGCAAGCTACATTGTAGCCACAGCTGCCCTGGGGCGCACTGACAGAGGCGAGGCTGCCGGACACTGGCGCCACCGGGCCCTCTGACCACCACCAGTAGGCAACGGATGAAGTGTCTTGCCCAAGGACACAACAACCGAGACTGTCTGAGCCGGGGCTCGAACCGGCAACCTTCCGGTTACAAGACGAACTGCCAACTCTTGAGCCATGATCGCCACTGAGGTTTTTTCAGTCTGGGGCGATCATGGCGTGACTCACCGTGTTTCACCCATCAAAAAACAATGAATGTACACATCATGACATAACAGTTAGGAATAATTGTGTCATGATAATTAAGTATTCCTTTACTACTTGCAATAAACTTGAAGAGTTTATTCAGTCCTATTATACGTTCGTATGAGATTCAAATGGCTGAGTTAGGGCTGAGAGACACAGGCCTAGAGACTTGTCGATGACCATCTGGCAACCACCAGTCGCTAAGGAAAAATGTGTATTCCCCAGGCGCCAGGTGAAATCGATCACAAATAGTGTGCTACAGCAAAACCCTCCTTGTGTTTCCTTTGGCTGCCAGCGGATTGCTGATTTGTCTGCAAAGACTTGTAGATTAAACGTTGCACTGTAGTGACTTCACCTTTAAAGTAAATGTGGAGGCTTACTGTTGGTGCAGCTTTTACTTTGAAGGCAAAAGCTCTTTGTTTCTAGTTTTCACAGTTTGACAACCGCTTGGTGAGTAGATTGCAAGTGTTTGCAGACAAGTTGGCTTCCAGCACCTGGTGACAGCAGCTCTTTGTGACCAGTTTAATACTAGCAACTGCCAGCAACCAATCAACAACTAGTTGCAGAATCCTATCTTTTCCCTAACAATCTGTGGTTGCCAGATTGTCATCAACAGGTTTCTAAACCTGTGTGACTGAGGTCTGAGGAAATTCCAGTTTTTTTTTCAGAATTGAAAGCCAAAAAGTCAGATTTCAGGGTGAGTGGGAGGGTTTCAATCGTTAAAGACTTCAAAGCATAGGTCTAATATTAAAACAATCACAGAAATAATAATGTAGGCTTTTGCTACACAAGGACTGATAAGGTACAGCGTGAACCTTATCTCTGGTAGGATCCCCAGCACCCAATTTGTGAATCACGGACAATCACGGAGTTAGCACATTTTGATTAGTCAACGTTTCAAGCCTGCAAAGATGTAAATTACATATTTTCTTATTGAACATAAACACCACACTTAAGGATTAATGTTTTAAAACTGCATTAATTTCATGGAGCCTAATGCAGTGCATGTAATATTGTAATATGCATCATGTAATATTCATTCTAGCCACTGGGACATTAGGTCATCCTTCATTTACTCTCTTAGGCTTAGTGCTCTGAACTTAGCTGCGCTCGAATGCATCAGGCTTGATTGGGCTGCCAGAAGCATATTGACCTGTACTTGACACTCTCTCAAGATGTATGTGCTCAGCGAAATGAATGGATGGACGATGGGGTGATATTACTGAGATGGATGGACTCAATTCATGTGAACACTAAGCACACATACTGTGGGTATGTTCTTTTCTCTCGCTGATTATTGCAGTAACTGTTTTGTTTGACTTACCACAAAGCTATGAATACATCACGTCACAGTAGGCTAGGCTTATCACGCACCAGGTGTGACGGCCTTTCATGTTTTGAAGTCAGTGATCCGATATGTTATCGGTTACAAATCACAGTAATAATTGTGTTGCAGATGGCAGGGACTGCTTATCCTACTGACTTAGGATCTAAACATCCTTTCAGAGGCACTGGAGCAAAACATGTTAAGCTTTTGAGACAAAATATTTAATCATCAAAATGTCCCCCCTACCAGAGCTGTTGTGAGGCGCTTAATGTTCAAAAGACTATACAGGATCGTGCAAAAGTCTTGATTCACCCCTCATTTCTTTGCTTCCAAGGAGTGGTAATTGCAATAGTTCTCCAGGCCCTCTGCAGGTCTTTTTAGTTGTGTCTTTGGACATTTGTTGCTTTTTCACTCATTTCCTTTGTTGTTAACACTGACCTATGAATCATTCAAGCATAAAAACCCCTAAGAGAACTAGGGACTTTGTTACTATTGGCTTGTAACAAACACATTTAAAATGTTCTCATTTTTTCTTTTTAATCTACAAAATATAGCAGAGATCAACAGTATCTGAAAGTTAAGCTCTTAAGAAACTGGAACAAAAACAATCAAAGACCTGATCCAGGTCCTGAAAGATCCATCTGGCCCTTCGGTTGATCCTCTACTCTTTACCAAACCTCAACGGAAATGTTCTCAGTGGAAGGGTGGCTGTCAAGAAGCCATTCTTAAGTAGGGGAAACAATAAGAAAAGGATGATCTGTGCAAAATTTACACAAAAGCTGAACTGAACATTTTCTGAGTAAAATATAAATTAGGGGTTGGGGGTTGGGGGCTTTTGCAAAGCAGTGTAAACAGAGTATAAATTGTGGTAGCTGTTCTGTAAAATCATGTTCTTGATTGGGTTAATGAACAGAATCAAGAAATGTTTATACGTTCCAAGTACCAGAGCTGAAAATCTGATTGCAGGCAATAAAGCTCGCCTTGCTTCAAAAAACAGACATCTTAATTGGACCCAATTTCTTGTATACAATAAGTAAAATTAACGTAGGGCTGAAGCCCTACTTTTAAGAAGACCAAATGCCGAGATCCATTACAGAAATAATATAACAAGCCGTTCCTCTTCTTAAACAGTGCATGCCATTCAACTCCATACAATTAACTAAAGCACAGCTTGGCCTACATTGCACACAGGAAGCTAACAGTTGCAGTGTGGGTAGAACAATGAACTATGTCTCATTTAGCCTAAGTGCAGTGAAGAAAACACAGCAGCAAAGTGTATCAGGATTCAGTTCAGCTTTGCTGTTTAGAAAGCAGTCCTATACTCTAAATTACTCCAGACTTGCAGCAGGTGTTCAATACAAAAAGCACAAACACGCTCAAACATGAAGCTAAATTTGGTGTATTGACTGGAATAAAGAGTAAACAATAAATTTGATTTATTTCATTAAGATGTTTGACTGCATTTAATTGACTCCAATTAATGAAATCTACAGTAACAGCTTCATGTCTTACAAATTTGCTGGCATTGATCCATGTAGCAAACAAAAACTGTTGTGAGCCGCCACCCTCATATCGCCTTTGTGCTTTTGGAGCCTAGACCTGACTTTTAAAAAATAACTGTGAAAAAAAGCACTATGCTGCTAAAATTTTTTATTTTTTTTTAAAAAAGAGATATTTGCAAAATTCTGCCTAAATATGTATTTTACCTGGTTAATGTGTGTGGCGGGGCGTGGTCTGCAGTATGCGTACGGCAACCATGTGTGAAAAGTGGTCAATAAAGAGATGCTGAAAAGCGTGTTCATGGAAACATCGTTGGGTCTGCCGTGATATGTTTACAATGGGACTTCTGCTCCTCAACCTCTGCGCACAGCGTCTGCAAATCGGGGCTGTACGAAGTCACTTTCATCTTTACGCAGGACTGTAAGCTGCCATCTGTGAGGCGTGAGCGGTGTTTGTTTTTAACATAGTTCACAGTGGAGAACAGCTGCTGACATAATGTGGATCCAAAGATCCATAATTGGCCTACCTGGGGTTGAAAGTCTCGATAAATGCACCGCGTTTTGGCGGGTATACCGGCTTCTGCGAGTGTGACGCTTATTTTGAGCGATGAAAAAAATAATAGAATATAATTATATTTTTATATTTCAATATCACAATAATCTTCCAATTTAGAACTACAAGTTAAAAAAGAACTAATATAAATAAAATACACTTCAGCTAAATACTTCTAATTTATTTTCCCAAACCACACGGAGCCGCACTATAAGGACTAAAGAGCCGCATGCAGCTCCGGAGCCGCAGGTTGCCTACCCCTGGGCTAGGCCATATCATACCGTTCACAGTAATACCGGTATAATGTTAGGCAATGATAAGAAAATGAAATATCGCGATAGAATATGGGTAAAACGTGCATGTGCAGTGCCTTTGTTTTCATACGCACATGGCAGAAAAAGCATGGCGGCAACGGAGAAAGGGGGAAAGCGGATCGTTGAATGACAGATGAACCAGAATTGGTTTGTAAAAATGTTGCAACTTCAGTGGTGTGGAACTGGTTTAGCTTTCATCCGTCAGATACACAACAAAGCACTATTTTTGGTAGAGCATGCTAGTGGGCCGTCGTTATTACCGTGTTTTTCGGAAAATAAGTTGCTCTTAAAATCCTTTGATTTTCTGAAAAATCGACTGCGCCCCCTATAATTCTTATGTATGAATTCTGGTTGTGTTTACTGACCTTGAACCGATTTTATGTAGTACACGGCGCTCGAAAATTTGTCAAAAATGTTTTAGTACAACTTTGCTAAGCTACAAAGCCGCACCGCTTGATGGATTGTCAGAGCATTACGGCTAGCGTAGTCGGGAGCCTTGCAGAGTAATACGCACTGTGCTTCAACATAATATTACCATATTGTCTGTGTATAACCTCTTTTTAAGGTTTGTGATTATTACACATGGTTATGCTCAGGATATGTCAGCCCATTTCCACTGGAAATGCCTTTTGGTTAAACTGTCAGCAAGGAATTTGCATTTGCACCGTAAAATTTTTATGTAGCTTTAATGCACATAAAAAGCAGCTGCTTGTTTAAGTTAAAATACATTGATGTTTTGGGGTTTTTTTGCACTAATAAAGTTGTGGAGTTGTAAAGTGTTTTGTCTCACGTCAATTATATCGTCAGTTATATCGTTATCTCAAATTTTCAAATATATATGGTGATAAATATTTTTGGCCATATTGCCCTGCCCTAGTATGTTATATGTAACTCCTACTGGCGTGAGTTTGAGTACTAATCTTACTACTAATCTAGTACTAGGTATGAACATGTCAAGTGCTCACAAGTTAAAAAAGCAGAGAACAGAATATGCAGAAAAGAAAAGAACGTCAACATGCTTCATGTCCCTCTCCTACATCAAATAATCATAAAAATACATGTAAACATTTCAATACAGGGAGAAAGTGATTCAAAGATTTTCTAACTAAGTTCAAAATTGTAACTGAAAGTTTTATATATAAACAAGCTGTGCATGAAAAATCACATAACTTCAAAAACAAGTACGAAACCTCAGTACAAAATGCAAAGTAGTGAGAGCTTTTGCACCTGTGGGCCTTTTTCTGCGGTTCTGTTACCTACTTATTAGTGGTGTGTGCCTGTGTGTGAGCATGCATGTTTTTATGTGTGATCTATGGTAACTACAGACTGCCAGCCTCAGGGACTACCTAACCTCAGGTCCCAAAACCTTCACACTCTCCCTACAATTTCAGGACATTCACCTTTGACCTCTGCCGATGAGAACTTTCGTGCCTCTGTGATGTTGCGTCCACCTTGCTCAATCCCCACATTTTTCTTTTCTTTTTTTTGCACATACTTTCTCTACCTTTATGTCAGTGTCTGACATAACTATGTGTTAATGGACAGAGTTTCCCAAATCGTCAGGTAAAGTCTTTAATTGTTCTGATCAATTTGTATCTGGCCTCCTAATACTTTTGTGAGAGCAGACAAACCCTAGGAAAACATTTAAAGCCATAAGACCAAGTGTGAGAGGGGTTCTTTTTCATTATAGAATATAAATTTGGTTGACACCCACCAGTCACTGTGATGTGCGCACAATCTGAGGTCATATGACCAGCCCAAATTGGGTCAAGTTAGTAGAATAGTATGCCTTCTTCACGAATTCTCACACACACACAAAACCCTATGCATTATTCAAAATACATTTCCCTCCCCTATACACACAGCAGAGAGTGGCTCATCAGAGCAGCCACAAGCCTCTTGGAAACTCAATGAGATAAAGAGGGTTCATCAAACAAAGACTTTCTCAGTCAGGCAGAGGAATAATTGAAATTGGGGTCAGATCTTGTATTAGCCACAAGCTCTCCCCAATATTTCTGTTTCTGAATTCTTGGGTGACGGAAAAACCCGAAGCTTCAACTTTTAAGTAACTGTCAGTTCTTCTTAGTTACCTAGACTGTCAAAACTTTTCTTTCAATCAACCCATTTGAGACAGAGAACAAACGCTATACAGCTTTCTTTTGATATGCTTGGGCTTTGTGTCTGTGGGAACGGAACATTTTATCATGGCAAAAGCAAAGCCATATTCTTCTTATTGTAGTCTTAATTATACGTTGAAGCGTTTAATTTGCTGGTGTTGACTGAACCATTCCTCTATTGCCGTGCTTTCTTAAAATCACTAATGTGCACTCGTGCTTTTAGCGATCTGTGTAAGTCCTTATTTAATTTTCCCAGAGGCAGTGCGATTTTAGTTTAAGGTTATCAAAAAATGAATCTAGAGCTCTGTTCATTATTTCTTGCACTCATGAGAGAACATGTTTGTCGTTACAGTGCAACGCCGTGAAGAACAAGAGTGTATTTGCATCTACCTTAGAGTTTTTAGCCTTCAGGGCTGAGTTTCAGACAGTGAAAACATACTGAGTTTACACAGATACAACAAAAGACCAAACAGAGGAAACATGAGCGAACTTTACTGGCAGCTGAAACCTCACTGACAGCTAACTAAAATACTTTACAGATTAATCAGGATGATTTCCTGAGCGTGTCCCTGCTGATTATGTGCATATCTGTGCTCCAGCGGGTGTTTGTGGCAATGCCGATAAGCTCTCCCAGGGGAATAACCGGTAACAAGCCACAAATCAATCCGAGAGCCAAAAAAGCATCCTTAAATCACAATTCACGCATAGCAACTGCATGTTCGCATTTCTTTATAGGCCATATCTTGTGCTGATGGCAGCATCGGTTCAGCAATCAGTTCTGAATTTGCGCTTGTAGCAAATGACACTGACCTACAGGAATGAAACATGGCAGAGCTGAGAGGTTTTCCTGAACGTTTCTACAAAAAAGCCAGCCCGGCAGGGAAACAGAGTGAAGGAGGGAGGAGTGCAATGAGAAAGGATCCCATTGTTGCAAAGGAATAAGAGTGCAGAGGAACCCTCACACAGGTATTCTGTTAAATAAGGCCCGCATTGTACAGAAAGCTGGCACAAATAACGACAAGGAGAGGCTTCAGAAAGCTGTTTCGATTCTGACTTTGTAACAGTCTGCCGATATTCACCTCCAGAAAGTCACTTTTGTCCAGAAAATGGAACATATGGGTGCTTTTCGTGTTTTTCATATGACGGGATAAAGTTTTCAATCCCTTACAATTTGATGATAAGGCCAGACTTGAACTTCTCTCTCAAACTCTCTTTATTCGACAAACAACCAGTTTCCTTCACTTTTTATGTATAAACCCAAGCGCACCGTATGGTGCATCTCTCTCTGTTGGGCAGAGTTGGATTAAGTTCTCAGAGGGCACTTAGGAGGTTCAGATCTTCTGCTCTGGCAGTGTTGTTGGTGACTATCCAGTCTTTAAGTCTGACGTCATTGGCTGTGCCTGGGCCCAAACGCCGCTTCAGGTCCCAAAGTCAAACGATCACTGCAGCATCACTGAGAGTTAAAAACTGTCTAAATCCTTTCATCTGTAATAAAATGATCAGCGTCGCTGCTCTACCAGGTGTAACAATTAAGTTTAACATCCAGGCATCCATGAAAACCGAATTTATGAAATTTAATGGAGTTAGAAGTTAGCAGGGAGTTAGCTCGCTAGTTTCCATTTAAATATAATACACCATGTTCTGACTGAGGGATTTCCGAATCAAATTAGGACGTACAGCTCTGCTATCACTTCCGACATAAATGAAGACAGGAAAGTAAACAGCAGTGACATTTGTAGGGTTACTGAAGTTTGGCTAGCTGGTAAATAATGATGTGCTACATGATCGCTAGCAACACAGCTATGTTAGCATAATATAAACAGTGAAGCTGGCGGATGAACGCTAACTTTTTTCCACTCGATAAAAGTTAACGTCAGGGTTCCCGATGGTTATGGACAGATGCAATCGCATGGCAGGATGCTGTAAATGGACCATCCATCCACAATACGAGGTTAGTCATTAATATACTGCTGCATGGCTGTAGTTACATCGTAAGGTTTTAAAAACTGAGCTTTAAAATGATTAGCGGTAATACAAACCGAGAGAGGCCGACAATGATCACTGACTTTTTTTAGGGGCTTGTTGAGATTAAATAGAACAAGATACAAAGCATTAAAACATGTTAAATACACCACAGCCTTATTAAACGCAGAGTAGTTTGTGTCGGAAGCAGGATTCATCACGTCATCACTTAAAGGCCAGATAAAAAAAAGTCAGACAGCTACCTGTCAGGCTTTATTGTTTTTAGGTTGTTTTTATGTTAACTGCCTGTTCACTTGATAAAATGTGGATTATTTTGCGTATCAATCACTTTTCTCTCTTTATTTCTCCATTTTGTGGATCTTGACACTGACAGATTGGTGTTATTCATTTGTTGGAGAGACATAGCCGGAGCAATTCATCAGCAATTATAAAACTGAGTGAATGGACAGCCCAGGGCAGAGTTTCCCATTCCCAGTAGGAATCTTGAGCCACATACAGAGTACTTCCTGTGTGTCCCAAAGAAACGCAACAAAATTAACCTTCTCATTGCATATTTTACAACTGGTGGAGGCACAAAAGAAGCAGAAAAAGACTCTCAAAGGAAAAATCTGAAACTGCCCCCTGCCTCCACTACCCAGGTTGCCACTGCATTACCATTAAAGCATTCCATTCGCCTTGTTGTCCCCTCAGTGCCCAGCAAATGGAGATACAGTGGCATTGATTCATTTATTGTGGGTCCAATGTGCTTTTCTCTGGCTCCTCAGCAAGCAGTGCCTGTTATCTAATTACCAGTGAGAAGATGAAGTTGTCTCCCCAAGCATAGCTGAAGGGACCATTCTTCTTCTGAATAGAAAAGACGGCTGACGCTCATATCAAGTGAGAGGAGCTGACTTCATGAGAGGAGCGCATCAGTAACAGAGAAGCCCAAGGACCATCGCCTGAGCTGCCTAAACGATGAGCCTACGTCGATCTCCATCAGTGTTGGAGAAAAGCAGCTGCTGGATTGCGGTCTCTTCTTCTCCTCTGGAGGATGAAAGTCACCCTCACATAGTTAGAGGAAACAAAGAAAGCTTATTAAAAGGCTTCCTTTCAAACCTTGCTCATTTAGTGAATTTTTCCCCAGAAAAACAACATTAAAGATTTTTCACAGCACGGCCTATTGACATCTTCCTACTAGAACTAGATTGAAAAAATACAGCCTATAGCTAGGCGGCTAGGCGAGTGCCAAAGCTTAAACATGCCTCACATGTCAATCAGACAGTAACAAGGCTTACTATAAACAAACCCGGTCCAAATCCATGTCACACAAAACACTTCACAGTCACTGTGACTGCATTCCTCTCTCTCAACCATAAACAAACAGATCCATCCAACTTATAAAATAGCTTGACCTGCTCAAGGCAAAGTCTGTGCATGTGAAGAGCTTTGTCTGGCAACTTTTACAACTAGGACAGGACCACACACACATGCTGTCCGGCCATGACCAGCGCTGGTATTGTTCACATGACTCCCAAGGTGCCTTTGAAATAGCAGCACGAAGGACAGGGGATGGCCAGAGTTGTTTAAAGCTAATGAATAACCTCTGTCGGACCAGCCAATAATGCTGATAATAGCGCTGCACTGGATTGAAGTTTACTAGGAACAGCACCAGGGTGTTTGTAGGTAAAGCCAGCGTTTGGAAGAGAGCACCTCTGATACGCTGTCAGCCTGAGTTATTGCCGCATTTCCTCACTGCTGTTGTGAGATAATGAACATTCAGGTACAATTCCAGTTGCAATAATTATGAAGGCTTCTTAAAAACATTATGCATGAGAGTCCAGACAGAATCCCTCTCATTAGTTATTTAAATGAAAGGGATTATGAAAGGGGATCCAAAAGCGTTTGAATCAAGACAGGCATGTAAAATGCTTCTAATCCTTTCGTCAGACACAACGCACCACTTTTGTCTTTTGTCTTGGGGTGGCTGTAGCTCAGGTGGCAGAGCAGGTCAGCCACTAATCAAAAGGTCGGTGGTTCGATCCCAGGCTGCCTCCTGGCTGCATGCCAAATATCCTTGGGCAAGATACTAACCCCATGTTTGCCTACTGGTGGTGGTCAGAGGGCCCGGTGGCGCCTGTGTCCGGCAGCCTCGCCTCTGTCAGTGCGCCCCAGGGCAGCTGTGGCTACAATGTAGCTTGCTATCGCGTGTGTGTGAATGGGTGAATGACTGAATGTAGTGTAAAGTGCTTTGGGGTCCTATGGACTAGAAAAGCGCTATACAAATGCAGGCCATTTACCATTAATAATCAAACCTATGATGAATCTGTCAGCTTGTATTATGCTTCCCCCAGTGTGAAGAGACACTTCTGTGAAGATCATTTCCACAAAACAAATGGATGGATGAATCCATCAGGAAATTTTTTATTTTTTATTTTTAACACTGCAGCATTTAAGCAGTGATTCAAGTGGCAGCATGCAACTGACAGTGCCTGTCGGAATATATCATGGAGTGACACTGCAGAGTCCCCGAGTGTTGGCTTCATCTTGTAGTGCTTATCTTAGACACTGCGGTCACATATTTGGCAAGCCACAGTACCATTTTCATTACAGCTTGAAGAGTTCTCAACTTTGTTTAGAAAGTAACACCCAAAATGACTTAAGCCAGGCAAATCAAGGGTGTTCCCTTGTACAGAAGCTGTATTTTGACCATGTTTGGGCATTCAAGTGATGACACAAACTGTGCTTCACAGAGCAAATCAAACCTGAAAAATAGGTACATCTTCTATCCCTATCCTTCACTCTTTAAGACTAGACATAAAAACCTTATCTTTTTTTTTTTTTTATTATGTTGCTCTTTGTTGTTTGCTTTCTCTTCTGTTTTTTTTTCTCCATACAGGTGATCCAGGTGTTTTGTTTGTTTGTTTTTTTCCTTTCTTCCCCCCCTTCTCACCGTCTCTTCTCCCCTTTGGCTTTCTTTCTCTCCCTCTCTTTCTTTCATTCTTTCTCCCTGTCCTATCCCCCAGTCATGTCTGTCCCGTTTGTAGCAACCGAAAATAAAATAAATTCATAATTATAATAAAGGTCAATCAAATGGACCAATATGGCAAGGCCATGATGATCCACTTGGTAAAATAAATCCGCTTGGCATCTTTCTTGGCCTTAGGACAACAATTCTGATGGCTAAAGATCCAAACGGGACACAAAAAAAACAAAAAAAAACAAAAAAAAACCTTATCTGCAAAGAAGTGGGAAGAGAAACGAGCAGCCAGCAGAGGAGAGAGGCTACAAGGCGAGCAGGTTGATCTCACTTATTTGCAGCCTGAAACAATGGCTCCCAGATGGCTGAATAGCTGCTAATTTCTAATATCATTAGCATCACGTCAGTCAGTGTCATGCTAATGAGGGTTTAACATGACAATGAAGTTTTCTAAATGAGCAGCCGAGGGAAATGCAGCACTCGTATAATTACACAGCATGAGCTGCATATCACGACTTTACCGTGATCTCCAGCATTACGCCTGTCACGGGTTTGTTTCCAGCAAGGAAAGGTGCTTGCAGCCTCAAAAAGATTCCCACAGAGCAGAACGGGCTCTACATTTCGTTCTTCGTTGTATGTTTAATTAACAAACCGTTCCAGATGAATCTAATTGAATTAGCATATGAAAACTGCAATAAGGGAAATGAATAATGCAAATGAGAAGAACTGCACCGTTGTAGATCTTGGCAATCAACCAAGGCCAACATGTTTCAGAAACCTTTTCAGAAACACTTGAACTCAGATAAAGAGGTCAGAATGTTGCTGTAAAACAAAAAGGCATTCACAATAACAAAGCATTTAAGAGGTCAAAGATACCTGCATCTTCATTACTATGGCCACTGTCGTCTCTTATCTGTCTGTTTGACCCCCCGAGCTGTTGGAAAGTTTCCTGAATTGAGACACGACTAACAGGAGACACCAACAGATACCATGACTGAGTCACACTTCGACTATAGAGGCTCCCTTAAAACAAACATCTTAGTCTGGATTTATAAACCTCAGTCAAAGTCCTAAGATAAGCAAAGCTGGAATGAGAAAGGTGATGAGTTTTCTTCTCAGTAAACACGTATGACTAGTTGCTTAAGCTAATAATCCAGTGAAAACAGTTTGAAAATTATAGTTTTTATTCCTCATTTCAACACGGTTAGACAAAATCTCATTGGCTTAAGCTCACTGGGAGCGCTGTGATTAAGATCACATGGGAGTTACATGATTTCATGCATGTAGGTTACCTCCACATGATTAGAAACATATGGCAGCATTAAAAGGTAAAGGAAAAGCAAACAGATTGAAGTGCAATCTAAACAGCTGTCCGTCTTCACAGAACTTCAGTGTAATGTAATAACAGCAGTTGAAATGGAAAACTAACAAGCTAACAGGTGCTGTTAGACCACTTTCGTGAGTTGAAAATAAAAGATTTCCTCTCTGAGCTCTGGAGGTTTTACCCAGTGGGACCATATGTTTTCCGAATCTGCATCGTATTAGGTAACAGTGTTGCCAGCCTATACTTGGCTCTGGTTTGTAGTGTTTCCAGATACTGGATGGTTGAAGTACACAGGGGAAGTAAATGCCATAGGCTATTTAAGTTGATACCAGCTGAGCTACAGCACTACTCTCTGGCCCTTTGCAACAACAATCCAAATCTTATTCTTTTTGGTTTTTCTTTCCTAGTTTTGCAAGTGAACCAGTTGTAAAGAAGTTTAAAAGTTATGGAAACACTGGATGGGATGTTCAGAAGAAACCTTTTTAGGTCACCACCAGAAAGGGTCAGCTGGAAAGGATGTAGTGGGAGTGACTCACTATGCAGCAGCTGTTAAGAACAGGATCGTGACCAGCCGGGGGTTAATAAAGTTTGACAGCAGTGTTCTTATGGTTACCCAAGGCCTCAGCTAAGGGTTCTCTGCAGGGGAGATTGACAAATGGATCATGGGAGATGATGAAGAGAAGGTAAGACCGATGGACTAAGAGACGTCATAAACTTTACAGGCAATTAGATCCTTGCTACTGTGGAGGGCTTCAGCAGTCTTTATGATCTGGTGCTGCTGAGCCGTGGGGCAATATTTCAACTACAGAAAACAAAATTAAAGTTTACCCTATGAGGAGCTGTGGTGATAGATACCCGCAGTTGAAGGAGCAAAAGCAGCACAACACTACTAACAAGGGTTAATCATAGAAAAGGTGACTGTGGCATTTTCAAGTTGGCACAGGGTGGAAATGTTTCACTCTAAGGGAACTTGAATGAAGAGTCACAATCTAGAAGTACACGTGTATTTATGAAAGCGCAGCTCATTCTTCGGTCATGTAGGATTTGTAGATTCCTATTTACACAACAAAAACCAACAATAACCTGACTGTCTCTGAGAAATTATGCCCCTATATTACCAAACTGTTTTTTCCAATTATGTTTGGGTGCCAAACATAATCAGTGGGAACATTTTTTTTTCTGTATGAATAAGACACTGTCATTGTTAACAGCAGCAGGGTTGATGGTGAGCATACTAAGGACCTAAGGTTAACCTAAGGCAGGTTAAATTCAAGGTTTTAGTGAGATTAAATTACATTTACGAATAAAGATCTGTAATTACTCATCAGCTGAGTTTGGCTGCTTGTCTATTTGTTACTGTCATTTAGACATTTAAATCAGCTGTGTTGGATCAAGGACACATCTAAAACCTGCAGGACACCGACCATCAAGGTCTGGAGTTGCCCGCTCCTGGTCTAGACTCTGGTGGGATTTTGTTCTTCCATGATTGGTCATTGGAGTCTAATCGTCAGATCTCAATAAATCAAGTTTAATTCTTCCAAATGACCTTCCCTTTTTAAATACGTGCCTGCAAACTCTTCCCATGTTAGACCAGCTTTAACTAAATGCTGCAGTTACCTTAACAAAACCATAAAAGTGTTTAATATGCAGAAGTACAAGGGCATATTTTATTGAACCACTGTAGTGTACACAGGTATGCTGTTAACACTTATACACTGCTGATATGTTCAGTGTGGACATTTTTGGTAGAAATGTAGCTATACAGGGGCAGCAATGTGATGCTAGCACTGCGGCCTCACAAATCCATCATCCATCATGGGGTCTTTCTGTGTGGAGTTTGCATGTTTCCCCGTGTTTGCCTGGGATCTCTCTGGTTAATCCGGTTTCCTCCCACAGTCCAAAGAACTGCAGTTATTGGGGTTAGCTGCTCATAAATGTCTCTCTGTTTTAACCCTGCAACAGAACGGTGACCTGTCCAGGGTGTACCCCACCTCTCGCCCTCTGCAGCTGGAATAGCATCCAACCCCCTCCAATGCTGACTTGGATTAGGGGAAGATATGGATGGCAAACTTTAACATGCAAACTTTATTTTTTGTTTGTTTGTTTTTTTTTAGAGTTCTTTCAAATACTGTTTGCTGTTGCAAATTACTTCACATATTTCTTTCATATTTTACATAATTCTAGGAGCCAGGGTTTGGAAAACAAGTTAGATCATTTGTATGAAGTTGTCTGTTTTTTCTGGATGACTAAACAACATAATGTCATAATGTCACATGCTGCATGGTGATAAGGGAGTTCAGTAGAAGAAATGTTTTACATCAACACTGATGATAGACTATTACAGTCAAAACAGAGAAGGCTTGTTTGCATTTAGTCTCCGTATCACCATTGCTGCGATTTACCCTCATCTCATCTGAGAAACTCTTGCTCTTGCCGTTGCCACGATCAATCTTTTCCGAAGCCGAATGCTGTAAATTCAAGTACATTTTCTTTTGACAGATGAGGTAAGGCCTTTACTGAAATGAAGACGCGGAAGATAAAGCAATTTAAGGGAAAAATGGTAAACATGTAAAGCAAATTAGAACACTTCAACACAAACTAACATCAGAAGCAGATTTTAGTCTTTCACGGAGCTTTACAGCCTGTTGAAAAAGAATAAAAGCAGAGTCTCTGCCTCGCTATCTTTGAGCGTTGTGTATTGTGACTCAGTACAACAGATCCTTCAAGCTCAGAGATTATCTGCAAACTGCCGAAAACAGTTTGTAAAGAAATAGAGCTTTGAGAAAAACATGCCAAAAAGAGATTGTTTTAGCAAGAAGATGAAGACTGCAATGAAATAATGACGCTCGTGCTGAGGCGCTCCTTCTGGTTCTGTAAAGAAATTCATGTGGAATGATCTATAACTGGGATGGCTAATCTGACAGCAAATGAGATGCCTCGCTTTCATAAAAAGCAAGACTAAACCCGAGGGATACTGAAGGGGTTTTTGAGGTTTAATTGTGTTGGTTTTTGTCTTTTATTCTTCTGAACCATTTGTGTTTGTAGCCCAGGGGCTTACTGGACAGCAGTCCGCTCTACTGTCTGGGCAACAGTCCAGGCTGGTGGTGGTTGTGGATGCTTCAGCTTTGGGCTTTAACCCCCATGGTTGAACCTGAGCCTTGCAGCTGCTCATTATTGTGCAGTGAAAGTGCAGGGATTGCTTTATAAGCCCTGGAGGAGTCAGGAGGGATTCTCTGCCCACTACAAGCTAAGCAATCCAGTTACATCAGTTGTGAGCCCAGGGACACATGGCTAGCCCAGGCTAATCCCAATATCCAATTTAAAATGTTGAGAAATGATAACCAGATGTCAAAGGCTCATGTTTCTGCCTTACAGTCCAGTGGGCAGCACACCAAAGGAGGTTATGGAAGACATTAGAAATGAGACCTATCCTCCCAAGTGGTCTGACTGAATTAACCTGTTGGGGTTATGAGCTTTCTGCAGTTCCAAGACAATAATTCCACAAGTGATTTTTCATTACACATAGAGATAGTTATCTGTGTGAAGCTGCAAAGGTACTCAGTTATTAAAAATTTGAGTTGAAAATCAGGAACATTCATTTTAAAAGTTTTCAGTGTATAAAATATCCTTTTGGGGGATATGCATTGCATTATATTTCCTGAATTAATAAATGACAGAAAGAAAATATTGAGAAATAATACCGCTCCATTAAATTTCTCCAATCCCACTACGCTCTTTTGTTTAAATAAAAAAAAAATAGCAAGAATTTAATACCTTCTATCAATACTGGGAATATGAGAATGTTAACATGTCCAGTACTTTGCGAATACTAGGGTGTGTCTCAACAACATGTGTTGCAGATGCTTTACATTCTAGTCTATTTGTGTTATGGTCACAGATATTGCAATGCAACTACCCAATAGTATATTTGGACCTGCTGTTTAAATATTGAAGTTAAATGGTCAGTCAAGATTGAAAGTTAATCGTAAGTTAATTTTGGCCTTAAATTTGAATTCTGCCTGTGCAATCTTTGTTCTAGCTGTTGTTACATAAGCCATTTTCACACATGCACCACCCTCCTGAACTTCTCCATGAAAGGGCGAATGCATGACTATAATGAGACTACTTTTGATGTTTTACTTTAAAAGTATGGCACCTCGCGGTACCTCTGTTTGATGTTGAGCTGCAGAAATAATAACAATGCACAGTTTTTAGAGCCATAATGGCTGTTTGAAATTCTGGACGTTTAATTACACTAATTGGTACAGTGGATGGAGATCCAGGAATCAAGACAAACAGAGCCGTTCTGATTCACCCTCTGTTCCTTTTTTTGGCTCACTAACTCCACTGACTGCATTTCTCAAGTGTCTGTAAATCATTAGCAAGCTGCTTTAATGAACATGTTGTTCACCTCTCTGCCTCTCTCCTTCTCTCTCGCGCCAACCCTCCTTGCTTCTTATCGCAACCGACTGACAAATCCAAATGAACAAACACTGAGTCACTGCACCTGTGTTTCCGCCCTTCAATCATGGCGACTTATCGCCAAGTCTCAGTTCAAATGCTCCCACTGCAAGCAGTGAGCAAGCATGAGAGGAAACAAATGAGCCGAGAGCTCCTGCCATTAAGCCTGAGCGCATGGTTCATTGACAGCAGATATCTGGACCTTACGCAGACAGTAAATCTGTATTGCTGTATCGGTTTAACCAGTGCACTATCACAAACATGCTGGCATCAGCAAAGATGTTGGCTCATCCAAACAAAGTCAAACTTAACACTGCATTTTCTTAAGTTTCCAACACATGTGTAGCAGTTTCAGAGCTTCATCAGCTCTACTTCAAATCATCTTCAAAATGCTGCAAAATACAAGGATATTTAAGGTACATGTGCGGTTTGAGGCATGTCCACATATTTTGCATAGGCAAAGCAAATAGCATCAAGTGGCCTTTAAGGGATGAGTTTATTCTGTATTTCCAGTATAGTTTGTGAAATATCCTTGAGATTCATCCTCGGCTGTTGTGCGACACATCCCTTCAAACCGTATGTGTTATTCCACACGGAAGAGCTAAGGGAGTTTCTTTTTCCTGAACACGATGGCCTGGAAACACAACCTTGTTCTCAGTGATCTCCAGGCTCCGTGATGTCCCTCTCCCATCCGTTGCTAAGAAAACACCTGTGTCCAAAACACAGGATTTTTAAACCGCCACCCTGCAGGTAGCAATTTAGTGAGTCGAATGCTTGCTTCAATCAATTTCACCCCTGGCGTTTGAAATTGGGAGAACAATAGCGCACTGGCCATGAGGGCTAACGTTGCAGTACCAGAGAACAAAAAGTAATACTAACAGTCAAAGTCAAGATTACAGCAGCTGTAGTTTAGAGAATCTAGGACTTAAAGAAAGAAATTAACCTAAATCAAGCAATGGCATTTTGGAGAAATGGAGCTTTATAAATCTGTGGCAGCTTCAAAATATTAATTACAATTTTGGCTAACTGCACAACAATAAAGATCCTCAGCCTGCTCATATGGCAGCAGCTGATTAACAAAAAAAACCCCAAATACGTCAGACACCATCTGTTTTAGGCTTTTTCTAGTGAGACTTTTTCTCATTTGCCTTTTGATATATTTGATACTTTTGATAATTTGAGACACTTGGTCACAAAAACAATATGAATGAATTCCAAGAATTTTCATCTGCAATCCCACTTAAAACTGATTGCCGAGTATTCGGCATTGTTTTATTCAAAACTAAGATGTGATGCACCAACACATGACGACATGACTGCAGAAGTGCAAATACCCAACTAAATGGGCCAACTGAGGTTTCATTGTTAACTTGAGCTGTTACTTATTAGAGGGACTTCAATCAAAGATTGCCCTTCACTATCCACTGAAGCGATTAGTAATAAATCAACTGTCATTTTACTTACAGAAATGCCTGCTTAGTTTTTGAAGCATGAATGTAACAGAGGCAGACAATGCTGGGGAGAACTGACGGACAAAAGCAGGAGCAAAGGTCACAGTTTCCAATACCTTTTGGAACTGGAACCAAAGTAGTGCAGAAGCTGTAAAGATAATGAATGTGCTGCTTTTCATACTCAGGTAACTGTGTTTGGTTTGGAAGTTGAGGAAGGGGTTGGGTCATCCGTAGGTGAAGGAGAAAGAAATAACAAATAGGCAGACGATGAGTAGTAGGCGGTAAAAAACATGACCGTGTTGTAATAGGATCACACCAGCCGTGACACCCACATTCTTGGACTGCATCTATTTGGCCTTGATGAACTAAACCCCTGTAAAGTCTTCCTACACCATTCTAGCACCTGCACTGCTGTGTTATTTGCAATTATCAACTGAACCTAGCACTGCTAGTCGTTAACAGATGAAAAAAAAAATATCAAAGCTGGGAATGAGTTTGCTGTCAGCAATTTAGCAATAAATAAATATAACATCTGCTTCACAGATCCAGCTCCTGGCGTTGTGCAGAGCTTCCAACCTACACCCAGTTTCATCCTTGAGAGAGCATACTTTGTAAGTAGACTTGTCAGACCCTTCCTCTGGTGATGTATCTGTGCCAGCAGCAGCAGCCTCGCAACTTATTCTCCTCCAACTCTCTGCTGTGTGCTTAATGTTCACTTGGGCTCATCCCCAGCTCTGCCCCCCGCGCTAGTTCCCATTCCCCTCTCACTTGGCCCCCCTCTCGCAGTCTCAGCACAATCAAGTACCCCCGTCAGCGATGGGCATTTCATTACCTAAGTGCCAATTTCTCAGCAACGGAGCAGGTAGTGGAGCACTTAACCACAAGCTGGAATCTGAATGCTAATGAGAAGGCTCATCGTGCCTTACTTACCACATCCATGTGAGGTGTACAAAATGCTCCCCAGAAATACCCAGGTTAAAGCAGTTTTATTTCGGTTTATTTATTTATTGTATAAAATAGGACTTGTCGACACTTAAATGGGTGGTTTTTAAACAAAGTTTTTTTCGACGCTGTTTTGGCCTTCAGTCAGCATGCAAAGCAGTTTTAGGTCAATTTGCACTTTTGACAGGTAGAAACTGAAAATCGCTAAAGTGATTGGGTTTCATTAGCCACTGCGGGTCCTTTCCTGATTAATCACAACTGAGAAACCTACCCTCTGCTTCCTGTTTACTCTGACACGACTAACACAGCCATGCCCAGTGTATCTGAACGGTCATGTGATCATGTTACTAGGGAAGACACGGATGAGTTCTGAAACTGTGCCTAAACTCTGCCTGGACTCACATGATGCTCGTGAGGTCTGAGCATGAAAAACTGAGAGATGTCAAACTGAACAAGTGTGCCAACCATGCATTTGCACTTGTATGTTCTCAGACTTTGCGGCCCATCTGGTACTTGCATAGCATCAAAACACAACATACTACAGTAATTTAAACAAGACAACTAAAGAAACAGCTCTCTCAGTGAGGTTTTACTTGACATTACTTGCTTTACAAGACTGGACCTCTGCTTTCTAGTTTAATGTGTGTAACTTCAAAAAGTATCTGGGACATTTTATGGAGGGTGAATCAATGTCTAAGTAGCCCACTTAAACAAATGTAATGTCTTTCTGGGCTTCTGCCACAACTTTGAAAGCTTAGTTTTTCCTATTCCTGTCCCTTTGTCCTATAAATGTCTCTGTAACTTGATTTAGCATGATTGATGAAGGACACAGTGAAACAACAGATGCTTTAAGTGAATCTGTGCAGGAACTACAGCAATGTATGCTTCTGAACTTGGAAGCAACTTATACGAGGTCGGCGTTCAACAGAAGAATCCAGGTTCAAGCATTCATTTCAGCAAGATTAAGTGAAATAAATCCCTACCAGATTCTGGATTTCTGTGGCGCAACTAAACCCTGACCTCTGACCTTTGTGTAGAGGGGGAAGGCAAGTGAAAAGAAAATTCTCCAAATGTTCGGTAAAGTACAACATCATCACATTAACTGAGCAAATACGGAGTAGTAAGCAATTTTTCTTTAACTACAAAGTAAAATGTTGCAAAAATGGCGAACAACCACCTCCAAAATGCATCATGGTTTCCCAGTGGACACAAATCTCCCACACGCTTCTCCCCTCCCCCAGGCAAGTGACTGGGGAAACAGCCGTCATCAGGTAAAATGACCCTTAATGCCTTCTGAATAGAGCAGCTAACTTTACGTGGCCGGGTCATTAAGGAGACAAAAGGGCTGCCCAAACAGCAGGAGTACACTCTCCCCAGCCACCAGCTACACGCTCCCTTTCCCCCAACATCAGAGAAACTCCAAATGTAGCCCCTCTCTGCCCCACAAGCACTCATCTCACCATAATTTTTCATCACACTTCAGTCTTCTGCAAGCGACAGAGCAGAACAGGACACTCCCAAGTCGGAAAGGACTGAAGAGAGAGGATAAATCTGGAATGGAAAAAATGAACTGGGATGTTTGAATTTGGCTGTTGTTCAGCTGAAGTGATCTGAATGACTGAGCGTGTGCTGAAGCTGATAATAGTCCTGCGCAAACATCCACCACTGCCATCTGGGAGAGGCTGACAGTCATCACACCAAGTATGTTAACGATGTTTGCAGATGACTCTGAGGCCAGGAGAGGACCGAGAAGGACAACCGAGTAGGAGTGTTTGAAAGGAGCGGACCCGGAGCTGAGTTTATGTGCATTTCTCATTGACATGCAGCACATGTACACAAAGTCCTGCACATATACACGCACACACAGCAGAGTCCTGTCTCACTTGACTGTCTTCAAATGCTGAATAAACTTGTGGTCAAAGACATCAAAGTGTGTTGGTGTTTGTGCATGCAGGCATTTACAGCACTATTGAGTGACCACACAAAATACTTTCACACACTCACAGCAAGGGAGAAAGCCAGGCCTGGAAAGCACAAATATGCAGAGTTACACAACAGGAGCATGCAAACTCTTCCTCAGAGGCTGTAGAAAGTGAGTCCTGCACTGTAAACTATGACTGTGAGAGACACTGCTGTAAATTAACATGTGGCTATCGGTACGGGTATAATTAGCGACAGCAAATTAACTAACAAGCTATCCAGGAACTTGTGTTGCTAGTTTTACAGCAGCATAACCACCTGTTACATTTGTGCTCTCACCTGCTAAATTAGAGGCAGTGAGGTGATCGTCATCTGATTGCTTCATTCAAATAGCTGATTTTCTTTTATGTCTTGCAGGAAGTATTGGACTAAAAGTGGCTGTTTGGAATAGTTTAAAGAAAGTTAACCCATAATAGGCCTTACTGTGTTGTACACAAAGACAATCAATCAATATATTAATGTCGAAATTTATTAGTCTAATCATCGACAATGGCCTCTAAAATCCAGAATCAGTCTGGCTCTCGTTTTGTCAATATGAAACATCCATAAGGAAGCCAAGTGTTTGCAAAAAGAATCCAGAATAAGAACATATGCAGATTTTCTACCTTAAACCAAGTCTGTGACAATCATTAACACACATACACACACATGCACTTTAAAATCACTGCTAAAAATGGCTTTTTCTTTCAGCTGAGCGCCTGTCACATCCAGGGTCAGGTTACTCTGCCATGCACACCAACAAAAGGGAAGCAGAACAAAAAAAAAAAAGAGTAGCTCAAGCTCTGGCAGTGACTTCTGAAAGACCCGGTTCACAGAGAGCAATAATTTCACCTCATTTAGAATGAAATCCCCGTGAATAATCTGCAGACATAAGAACCTGCGCGCCTAACCAGAAATGGGCAGGATAAAGTTTGCTTGAGTGCGTGCGTGTGTGTGTATCCTCAACAAACGTAGCAGGGCTGATGACTTTTTAGGATCTCAATGGTTATATCAGCACAGGCGCAGCGTGTGAATTAAAAGCTGCAAATCAAATGACCGAAACACTGCCCATCATGCTTTACTGGCAAACAATCTAAGAAAAGCGCAGGAGAAATTGACGAAACAGTTGGCTCTGAAAACAAAGAAACCAAATTGTTACCGCTAATGTCACAAAGATAAGAGGGTTACAGTTCATTACTTCAGAGTTAACGCATTAAATCTGTTAATTATTTATAAGCGTTCTGTCGGATGTAAACACAGAGCAGAAGAAAACTGTGGAAAAAACTGTGGGGAAAAGTTCAGGGGAGCAAAATGTTTAGTTCAAATGTAATGATATTTCTCTGTGTGCGTGCGATCGAGCGGGAGGTCAGCAGTGTATCTCCATAAAAGCCCCATTCGTTCTTTCAAAAATCTTTACGCTTTGATGAGCAGGCTGCAACAATACCCTGATTCTTTAGAGCAACCACGGACCCTTCTCCTTAATCCCTTCTGCTTCCAACAATTCCTCGTTCTGTGAACTTGAGTTTGTAGCCCTAAGATGGTCTATGACCATGATTCAGGCTATTTCACCAAACCCCTCCCACCAAAAAGCTTTATTTTTGTTCCCCAAGGGGAGAACGGCAAATATGATATTCAAAGTCTGAAGTATGCACTCTTTTCAGCTTTAGAGCTTTGATAATCAGACATGATGGGAGACAGGTGGTTGGGAGGAGAGGGTTCAAAAAGACAAGAAGTCAACAACAAAGGCTACCCCCCCTCCAAGCCTCCACACCCTACCAAAAGCTGGCCTCCAAGCCTTTGTCAACACAGATCTAAAGAGGAGAAGCTCTGGTGGTAGCCCGAGGGTGATCATTTACAATCTGCTCCAACGCTGAGCGTGTATCCCTCTGGTCTCTCACCATACCCGCACACACAATAATTAAGTTCCCATCCCTCCCCTAACTAGCTGAGCTCAAACTCCCTTTCAGGGCTCAGTAAATGAATAAGCTGATAACAGTTTGGTCTTAAAGTCTGCTGTTGATGAAAAAAACACATTTCAATCCCCCTTAATTTGACAGACTGGCGGCGGAGAGGAATGAAATTAAAAAGTTTGCTCTCAGTAGGTTTCATATTCTGCATATCGAGAAAAAAGCTGCCGCTCCCCTCCATCCATGCGCGTATGCAAATACACACAGAAATGTAAATGTACGCACAATGTAAAGACATTTGCACATAAAACTAGGATGATGCGGTGCACCAAACTTTCAGCATTATCACACTCAAAAAAATCTCTACTATTAAAGCTAAAAATGGGGAGGAAAGGGGGTGCTCTTGGGAAAGGGACTTTTTTAATAAACTTCATACGCTATCGGTTTTCTGAGAGTGGAGGTGATGGAGCGTCGCCCTTTATCAGGACTGTCGGCGCTTCATCTCAAACCAGCCAAGTGATTTGCATGGAGGGGGATCTCATTTCGGCTTCTTCAAAGGAATGATGGCAGGGCTAAAGCGAGCGAATCCAAAACACTGCAGCCATGACTGACTGCAGGTAATCCACCAACTTTAAACCTTTGGAGGAACATATCTTGGCAGACAGACAGCCCCCCCCATGATTTCATGTCCACCCTTCCTATTTGTTGTGATTTTCAACTGCAGGGGGGATAAGATTGGGTATGCATCAGTTCTTTTATAAATGTCACAGTGAGAAGATCAGGTAAAGGCAGCAAGGATTTGGAATATATCCTGCTTTCAAAACAACTAATACTGTGCTGAATTAAGTAGAATGATCATTGCCATTGCTTCATTTGTTAATTCAGGTGCAATCAGTATGAACCTGAGTCTCCCAAGGCAAAACTACACCAGGGAAAGTATGTAGAACAACTGTTGGTGTTCATTAGTAAGGTGGATGCAGTAATTTTAATGGATCACTTTCTATCCTGGGGACCAAATATTTCAAAATGAGCAGCTGAAATGTCTCATTCTGAAGCCAAATAAAGCAAATACCAAACCAAATCTGTTTTCTTAGTGGTTTGAATGGTAATATACTGGACAGTCCTTCATAAGACATTTATTTTGGAATTCAGCTGCAATTTGCTAAGTGACTCCTGAGCATTGTATCAGTTTCAACAGGCCCAAAAGCTGTGCATAACACCTATAGTTAATCATTCGATCATTCAGCAGAGTCCTGAAAAATGTAATCAATCACTCCTTTCTTATTACTCACTGAAAAAAAATCTACTTTCTTTGTTCTATATATTATGTGACAGCAGAAGTCATTTGTTACTTTAATTTGTATTTAACAAGTAGAGACAGAACTGTTTGGAAATTGCTTTAGACTCTCGACAGCTAACTTCACAGGTCGAGTGAGGAGATGAACTTATCAGCTATCAATGATCGGCCACTGCACAGGTGCTTCTTGTTTGTTTGGGTGGATCGGTGGAGGGGTGGTTAATTTATGTCTTATTTTTGTCTTTTTGATTGCTACACAGAGCACAACTGATTTATCGGTGGGGTGACATTAGCTATTCGCAAATCTGTTGGTATCTACGTTTATAACAGCCTAGATATGAAAACTTAAAAAGTAAAGAAGAGAAACGCCCCTCGATCATGTTATAGTGTCGATGATCATAACATTAGGGACTTTGCTAAAATCAGTAGTCTGCATTCTTGAGTATTCACACCATGAACTAATTAACTTGCAAACAGCGCAACTCTGTTAAGCTGTCGTAAGCGAGAATGAAGAGTTATATACCAGTGCCTCGGAGATGGGGAACCAAACAATCAATCCCAGGTTAACAAACTATCAAAAAGCTCATGGTAGATAAACTAGATGACACCATGAACGACACGGTACATCATGTACACCTCGGGCGTTTTGAAGCTGCAAGGCGTCCTTTGTGTCAAAGCTTCCTTTAGTTCCCTCAAATCACCTGTGCAAAAAAAGTTATCTATCTCAAATACTCTTACTCATTTTTGCAGTAAATTAGTATGCATGTGTGTATATTTGCAAATACGTTGTGAACAGGTGGTTGTAGGACTGATAATTGCCAGCTGAAAGATTGTGACTTGGCCCAACATACTGCACACAATTGTTCAGCAGAAGCTCTATCGCTCCATTGAAACAGATTGAGCGATTCTAGGCTATGGCTCCTCTCTGAGCACAGACTAAAGCGACTTCCATTTCTTATGCCAAACTAACACATTCAAAACCATTCTCTGTACACAGGAGACAAAACTCATATTTAGCCCGTAGCCATGTCCTGGTGAGATAGTAAACAAATCACAAAATGCTAAAGTGGATGTTAAGTGGATGTTATGACTGTAAAATATACTGCTTTGTGAACTGCTTGTTTTTTGTTTTTTTTTAATCATATGTACTGTTAATAGGGTGGTTGCTTATATTAAACATGGACATTTTTTTCCTCCAAATCCTGAGGTCAGCATACGTGCAAGTAATTTCTGTGAGCTAAAACACTTTCTAAATGCTTTGTTTGAAACTCCAGGCTCTGGCTCGGGAGAGGAGCTTAACGTGTTTGTTTCGGAATAAATTGGACCTAAAGGGGCTGCACCACAGTCCAGTATGATATAAACACAGACTGAAAATGCAAAGCAACTCTAGTAGAGTCCGAGAATAAAAAATGAAGCTAGAAAAGAGAGTCATAGGGTGCGTGGCCTTTAAAATGACAGCTACAAGTTCAGCAACTTTTAGATAACAACTACATTTCAAATCTCAACCCTTACACCTTATACTAAAAAGAGTATCCATGACTTTTGTTTTAACAAAATCATATTTAAAGATATAAACTAAACTGACGTGGAGTATAGAGTAGTTTTCCCTCTAAGTGCAACCTGACAGGCTTCTCCACCTAGCTGTCTGCTTACACAAAATTAGTCTAAACAGCAATTATTATGCCAAGTCAGTTTTAGTTTAGAGCACTTAGTCAAAATTGGAGATGCTTTATGCTTCTGCACAGCGTGGCCTGTTATTTGTGATGGTGAATTCTGTCAAAGGGGATCAGTATTTGAATTGCAATCATTGACAATGACACCAGAGCTGATGCCAAATGAAGCGTACGCTAATTGACAGTACTGTGCGGTGTCATGTCATGTATGCATAATATCATTCAGATATTAAGGGCACACAGTACAACATAAGGCTGACTGTGCTGTTCAAAGCTTGCTTAAAGCTAACAGAAGGGGTTTGTGTGTGTGTTTGTGCACGTTTGTGCTCTGACAAGTGTGTAGAGTTCATTATCAGGAGAGCAGTGTTCTCTAGAAGCCCAGATGAACTCCAGAAGCATTCAGTTTAGTCTACTGCTGAGGTGACTCCCTCTCTGTCCTTTAGTTCCCATCTTCCGAAAAACACAATGAAGGAGGAGGGATGGGGGCCGCTGGCAAAGACACAGAAGCGAAAGGGAGGACAAAAAGGAGGAATAGGAGGTTCAAGGAGGGGAACACAGAGGAAGAAGAGGAGGAGAGAAATTGCCTCTCAACTCGTACCATTGTCTAGATGTAAATTAGAGCTGATCAAGATTCCAGAAGCATCCTAACCAGCAAATTCAATCTGCACAGACCCAACCGAAGAAGAGAGAGCCAGACCAAGAGACACACAGAGAGAGAGAGAGAGAGGTACATAGATAGGGAACAGCAGAGTGACTCACATACAGACAGACATGCAGAAACACATACGGGGACAAAGGGAGAGATCGGCTTCAGTGGTGTGCAACAAATGCACTGCTTTAGAACAAATAATGCACTGAAAAGAAGAGGAAGGGGGTGGATGGTCTTTAGAGCAAGAGCAATATACATTCTGTACAGCCAGCTGGGTCTAGTTCATTCAGGAAGCCAAGTGATCAGATTTCCTTTAAAAGTAAGAGTTTCAATGTCACATCATCATAAATAAAGTAAGGTGAAGACATTTTTATCAAAAAACTCTGTGCAGCAGTCACTTAGTTCAAACAATGCATAGTTCAACCTCATGCTCGTCCTGGGAATGTGTCACATTGGCGCTGTGAAGACGCCTGACCCTGTTTTAACCTCTCATCCCATAACCAATTCAAAGTCCCTTTTGGCCTCAGGTAAAGGTTAACTGGAGGATGACCTGATGCCTTTAACTCTTCCCTTGTTTAAATGGAACAGGATGTGTGGAGGCTACAACGCTCTGAGCCGAAACAAGACCCTGGAAGTTAAAAAGGACCTCGGGGAAATTCCAGTGGGAACTTTGTATCAAGTGCTAGATCAAGGTCGCTGATGTGCAGATGAGGAAGGAGAATACTGTGTTGGCAAAATTACCTGAACCTGCACATAAAGCACTTCGCAGTTAAACAGCAATTAAAGGACTTAATTTAATATTGACTGAAGATAAAGCATAAGATTTAAGGCAGCCGGTAAAAGACATGGCGTGTTATATCTTCTCATTTGCTGAATACACTCAGCTGACAGGCTCAAACTTGTCCTGTTCCTGATGAGCAATGCTGCACTGATGAAAAAAAAGTATTTTCAATTTCTCCTCATTTTATTATATGTTCCTCTGTATCCCTCAACAATCAATTCCTTTTATGTCTCATGTAGCACACTTGTCTTGTTGTTGAAAGGTGCTATGCAAATGTATTTACCTTACTATAACCAGACGCTCCACTTTTTTTTAATCTTTATACTATAGCAGGAGCTAACTGAATCCTGCAGCAAGGACTCTGTGAGTGCAGGGGAGTAAATATCCCAACTACAACAACTATACTTTAGAAAGCTGTTCGGTTACATGTTGCTTGAATTTGGGTCACAACCATTTCCCTTCCTGCAGAGCAATTTTTATTGTTTTACATGTGCATTACATTCTGAAATCTTTAGACAAGAGATAGGCTTTCTGGTTTGTGTCTGTAGTCTGAGTAGCTATGACATATAACATGACTACACTTTGGTTCCATGTAGGTAAACGGTCCATGTGAACTACAAGTAATGGAACACATTTGCTGAAATGCAACCTGAAATACAACCAGACCTATCAGTTATCAGCTGGTGAAGACTTTGTCTTTTAGCTAGGGACAATCTTGTGCTTTACCTGCCTAACCATCCGCCCCAGCTTCCTCCTAATAATTTTTGCACTGAACACTGCAGGCAGGTAGATGTTTGTCCTGTGGAGCACAGCCTAAAAAGGAAAGTGTGATTTACAGACAATCCTCTCTTTCTGACAACTTGTCCAAGCTGGCCACGTAGCCTGCTGAAGACTAGAACACTGCAAACCCAAACTCGCCGCACTCAACGCCTCCATCCATCTCAATGCTAATATATTTCTCTAAGAGCCCTCTCGAACATGTCTGTTTCAAGTGCTCTTCCAGAGCATGCCTCTACCCACTCACAGAGTAGGAAAATCATCACTGAGAAAGATGGCTTTACAAACTTTTTTTGTATGTTCTCTAGCTCTCATGGTCACGAGAGGATCTAGGGACGTTAAAAATGGCTGGGTTATGCAGCACAAGGGGCTTCAGAGTGACAACAAGGAGAGATTTGGAGAGGCTGATCCAGGCATATTCTGGCAACAACTTGCAGTCTGTGATAGAACTTGTTACCTCAGGCCAAGCCTCTCTCAGGCACTATGCTTCTGCTGGAAAACGCCAAAAGCTGCCTCTTGGCAATGACTTCAAGGCTTCTTCTTTTTTTGTGTGGGTTCAAGAACAGCTAACAAAGTGGCAGCAGTAGAAGTGGAAGAGACGATGCGGATGATATTGTAAGCATCTTAATTATTATTTTTTAAGATGGGTTTTAAGGGATTTCAGAGGGAAGCTATCTGTTAAAGGCTGTGTTCAGCAGCCAATAGTCCTAATGGCTAAATTTGGACTAAAATGCCATAAATTCTGCTGTATGTGCTAAATCTTTGAGAAACCTAATCAATAATGTCTGTCTTCATCCTTTTCTTCGCAGTTCAATAGCTCTAACTTTGAGCTGACTTTGCGTTTCTTTCTTCTTCTCTTCTGCATTCCCTGTACTATTTGTTCTTTTTATCCCTTCCCTTCATTCCCATTCTTGTTCTGTTTGCCCTTCTCCATCTGCTGTCTCTCCCCATCACTCGTGCTCTTTAATCTTGGACTTCACTTCTTCCTTTCTGTTCTAGATTACCAGTCACATTTTCTCTCTTGTAGACATGTTGTGCAGAACTGTTGCATACACAACACCTTTAACACACACTGCTGTAGTAAAGAACTGCATTAAATCAGAATTTCATTCAATTGCAATCAGGTTTCAAATTGCTTATTTGCATTTAAATATTTGCTTCTATCCAGGGGAAGATTCTCCTCACGCGTCCAACCTCCTAATTGTGTTGTATACTTTTACATTTTTAGGCTCACAAGCTATTGTGATTGATTTTCCACTAACAGCTGAAAACACACTCAAAAACACGACTGACCAAAGTGCACCAATGGGGCCAGCAATACTGGAAATATGTAAAAGAAAATCAAAACAGAAATAAGATCAGACTGGAAATAGAATAAAACAACATAAAAAAATAAAATGAACTGTATTTATTTATTTTTTATTTTACAGAACTTTTAGTTATGCAGGCAATCCCACTGAAATTCAATGTTTCATTTACGAGAGACACGTTTTACTATTGGATTGCAAAAGTTTTAAAGTACTATGTTCTTAGTTATATGGTCAATTTTGGTGTTGTTTTCTTTTCAGTGTTGAAAATCTTTTTTTCTATATGTGTATCTGTGAAGTAGTCAGACTCGAACGTCAAAGAAGGTGGTAGTGAAGCAGACTATGCAGACATTTTAGGTTTCCAAGGTGAGCAATTTATTTACAGTGAACTTAATTTAATGTAACTTAACAAAACTTCCCCCAATTCAATTCAATTCAATTCAATTCAATTCAATTCAATTCAATTCAATTCAATTCAATTCAATTCAATTCAATTCAATTCAATTCAATTCAATTCAATTCAATTCAATTCAATTCAATTGGCTCTGGTGACACAGCTCACCTCTCCTCTCTCCTGGTCTGGTAGAGACTGGCTTTAAATAGGGCCATCAATTTCCCTCCAATTGCCCAGCCAGTACCACTCACTCAACTGAGGGATCTAAAACTCTACACAGATTATCTAAAAACACAAAACCTCTACACACTTCTAATATGCACATTTACACAACTAAATGGCAGTATTAACAAAAGGAAAAACATTCAACAAATCCCTTTAAACCTTAACACAAACAAAAGGAAGCATCTCTCTGGAAAAAGAAACCCCTCCACTTGGTTTGACCTGATGATGTCATGTGTGACATGATCAGGACTTTAAAATGAGGAAATGCCAGGCGGGCGTTTCCCCACACCTGACCCTCATGATGACTGAAAAGACAAACAAAGTAAGTATGAACAAATGACTTAATCTGTAACATAATAAAGTATAAAGAAACATAACTTAGTATTTGTCTTAATTTGCAGAATGTTTGATTTGCCGGCAACAAAACGCTTCCACAAACAAACCCGGGATAGTGAGTGAAGCAATGTTACTTGACAAATAGCAAATCATAGCAAATACATAGAAACAGAATAATGTGTACAATGTGCAAAAAAAAAAGGTAAACACATATGGGACAAATAGACAACTGCTCCTCCACTTTGTCACAGTATCCTTTATATGCAGACATATAACTTTAACAACCCTAAAACTCAAGTGGACCCGTCTTATCTGTGTGTACTCACCACGTCACGACATAGTCGGTCGTGCATTTCTTTGAAAAATTGTTGAAAATAATCACAGTGCACAGGCTGTGTCACAAACGCGCTGGATTATGTTTATGTTTCATTCAGATTTGGAGACAGTAAAGTCTGTGTCTGTGTTTATGTGAATGTGTGTATACAGATACAAGCTTAAGCTAGTGAGACATCCTCTGCCAGATATATCCCAGATGTCTCTGAAAACCATCACGTCCTTGTCATTGTTGGCTGAAACAATAGGGGCAGACCGGTGCCTCCTTCCAGCCAGACAAATCTGTAAGCCTGAAGGGCAAAGCAAAAAGGAAAGAGGAGGTGTGGGTGTCCCAAGAGGTTTTACTCCTCAGGGGAGTAATCTCAAGTGGTTTGTCAAGATAATACATATCATAAATTCCATAACTCAGTAAAAATAAAGGAAACTTGAGCATCTTTGATGGCACTGACTTGAAAAGTCTAATCTCTCATCCATCATGACATTGTTACCTACAGCCAGTATCAAGTTTCTTCATCAATACATGCAGCAACACTGTTCATGTGTTTGATAGCAGCAAGTTCAAATATGTCACACATCAACACTGATACAGCAGATATTTATTTGATATTTTTTGTCAAAACATGGTGCTAAAATTACGCACGATGAAACTCATCCATCAACAGTAAGAAGTGGGTTACTCCAGTGCATGCACAAAAGGGGAGCTCACTTCTTTCGGACTCTAGACCTGTTTTTCTCTTTCCAGTTTACAGCATTGAGTTCCAGCCATTAGTGCCTCCAATGTCATAGCTTGAGGCAATTTCACAGATGTGAGAGAAGGCCTCACAGCAAACTTTTATCACACGTATGCAATAGTACTTTTCTACGCCTGTAAACAATTTCTGATTGTCCAGGGTTATAATTTAACTGACTTTTTGTGAGTAAACTGGCAGAGAGACACGCTGAGAGAAGCATACAGAATTAGGTCAGAGGCACCAGGTTGTTAGGACTGACAGCTTTACGGGGCATGGGATTCCAGTCTAATTACAGGTGGAAGTGCAGTAATATGGCAACACTGGGAGGAGGAAGATGATGACTGTGGGAGTACAGAAGAGTGAGATCAGGCAACAAAATACTTTAACATGTGTTAAAGGTAAGAGCAGAGGCATAAAATCCAAATTGTGGTTGGTCAGCAAGCTCAAATGTATAAACCAGCCACAAAGGTATGACAAAGGCACAAACGCACACACACAGTGACAGACAGACACACGTACAGGTCGTCATCCGGAATTGAGAACATGATTGAAGATGCGAACTGAAAGTTGGAAGCAAAATAAACATGATGGCAAACACAGAAGGAAACTGTGAAGGTCAAGTCACAAGGGAAGAGAGGTGTTCACCCTGACTATCCTTCCACAGAGAGATGGATGAAGGGGAAGAAAGGAAGTAAAGCAGACTAAACTGTTGTCTGAGGAGCAAGACAACACTGGGATAAGCTTGTGTAAATCCTAAGATTTGTTTTGTGAACAGTGGGCCCCATATTGTCAAGTCTACCCTGCTTCCTGTAAGTGTATCGTCCTAAGGAAGTCGGTGTTCAGTTCAGAGATGCATAGGATTAGACACAAAAACCTTCCTCAAAAAGTTGAGGGAGGTTTCCCCAAAGACAGGAAGCTGCTTTGGCACTAAAGAGAAGCCCACAAAGATAACACAAAACTAGCTGCACTTGGCAGATATATGGATGACAGTATATAGCAGGTGTGCACCACGAAACGACAAGGAGCATGATAGTTGTAATTAAAAGCACTGGGTCAGTGCATCTGCATCAGACATCCAGAGGGGCCGAAATCTAATTAAACCCTGAACTCGTTTCTTCCTGCTTTAATCCAGCCGTGGTGTAAGTCAGATGAAAAATCCCCCACTTATTCTTAGAGGTGGGAATCACCATACATCCCACGATACGATATTATCACAATACTTAACGCACGATACGATATTATTGCAATTTTTTAAAATATTTTGCGATATTCAGATTCTGTACATAAAGGTAAACTTTATCAATATTCATTTTATCTAATATCAAAGTCTCGCACTCAGTCTTTCTCTCATTTCAGTCAGTTTTATTGTTGACAAACTGAACGGTTTGTATTACAGTCTAGTCCAACTTAACTGAATGCAACCATCTGGTACAATTATAGCTATTCTGAACTATGCAATTTATGAAAACTATGCAGCCCCTTCAGCAACTGAAGAATTTGAAAGTAAATTAAAACAAAATATAATTTTACATTAAATAAAAAAGTTTTAAACTTAATTAAAATAAAACATGTCTTAAATTAAAATAAGTAAACCGTCATGTTTATTGCTGCCAAAAAACAAGTTAAACACATTTGGACAGTGAAGGAATGTCAGGATTCTTGCTCAGAAAAAGGATCAACATGCTCTGAAGTCAGAGCATGTTCCAGTTCACAAAAACTTTTTTTGTAACAAAATATCGATTTCTGCTGTCCCTGTATCGATACATTATTAGCAAACAAAATATCACGATACTATACAGTATCGATTTTTTCCCCCACCCCTACTTATTCTGTACATCTGCCACAAGTGAAGTAAGGCTTTATTTCTCACCCCAGAGATCTCTCCATGTCAAACTTTTTCTCTGGAAGAAACATTAGGAAACAAAGCCTCTGTAGCTTCAAACAAAAAGAATTCACAGGGTTAAAAAAACCTTTTTCTTCTCCGTTTTTCTTGATCTAAGAAGTTTTGGAGTGACAGCTGACCTGACCTAAATACAAATCACATTATGGCTCCTGCTATCCCCCCTTCCCTCCCCGTGTCTCACCGAAACTCTTTTCTCTAAACCTGATGTTTTTGGCATGACAGTAAGTAGCAGCACTTGCCACAGCAGCTGCCCGGCTCCAGAAATGTGGCCTTGGTAGCAGGAATTTTGTCACGGATCCAGTTCCTTGGAGGGAGCCCAGATCTCATGCAGACTGCTGCTCTGAACTCTTTATGTTGAGGACAGAAGAGAAAAGTTTCCGGGTCACTGTACATCCAAGGCCCTGCTCAGAGCCTCCGGAGTCAATTTCACTTGCCTGGTCCTGGACTAAAGAAGAGCTTAACTGGGACTTTGACACGAGCTAACTTTACATCTCCTTTTCAGTTCCATTAGCCTTAAAACAATCGCTGTATGGTAAAAACCGTCATCTTTACTATCAAAAGACTTACTAAATCATTTGATCATGTTGTAGTTAGCCAAAGAGAGCCGTGACTGGAATGAAGTCCTACATCGAGTGCTGAGATCTTTTAAATGTCTTTCGCTTTGTCACATTTGAAGAAAGATGACGAACTTTACATATGAGAAGATGCAATCGCGTGTTGTTGCATGAAGCCAGGCTCTGACGGCTTTTTTACACAAACGTAGTATATCAGGACAGCCCTGATGTTACACAGTATGTCTGTGTGTACACTTTGAGCATGTCAACATCTCACAGGTAGTGACAGGCATGTCACTACATGTAGGTGTTTTTGCTTACTATCGCTATCACATACTGCCATCTGTGATTCTAATCAGCAGCGGAGTGATACACTCGCCGGGAAACAAGCCAAGATGAGCAGACTGCGGTTAAGTGGTCCGTTCCTCCTTTGCTCGCTCCCGTCTTTCATGGCTTTTTCATTTTCAGCCCCCTTTATCGCTATGCCAAGCAGGCACTCCACTCCTGCATTTTTAATTAAAATGTAAAATGCGCAATAACCCCGGAGACTCTGGGCTAGATGGCACACAGGTCCACTGGTCTTGTCACTCCCTCCTTGCCTTTGTTGCTTATTTCATCAAAGCCATCCATCTAGCCTTTTCCATTTGTCCAATTCAGTTCACTTCACTGCATAAATGCTTTGACATAAGCCACACAGGGTACACAGATTTATCAAGGGTACACCTTTGTGGAAAAACTCTACAGCAAACGAATGAAGTCTCACTCTTACCCTAATCCATTCAAGGCCCCTGAGAAAAATCCAATCCTCAAAGTCACTCTTTTTGACTTCCCATGACTCCCTGAAGACAAAAGGCTGCTTGTGTAGACATGGACTGGGTAAAGACCCCGGTGCTTTAGTTCAGTCATCTGGGTGCGGCTGTGTAGTGTTCTCACACACTTTACAACGAAATAAATTCCATCTCCCCCTTTGGAATTACCCATAAGCCATATGTTTTTCTACCTGGGAAACTGGTAGGTTGTCATGTTTCACTGTGCAACTGTGATGTTTTAATCTACCCATACAGTTCCTTGCACAGGAACAGGTGGAAACGGAGCCTAATATTTTAATTATAAGGCAGCAAACTTGGTGCAAGTTTTCCCAGAGTGTTTAATAGCAGAGACTGGCCTTTTTACCAGAACTAAAGGCAGACTCCACTAAGCTTAGAGGCGATTATTACACCTGAAGTGAAATGAACCTTCAGGGAAAACACACAGAAGTCATTTAATGCAAGAGT
Organism: Perissodus microlepis; assembly: GCF_051167445.1. Lineage (NCBI taxonomy): Eukaryota > Metazoa > Chordata > Actinopteri > Cichliformes > Cichlidae > Perissodus > Perissodus microlepis. Next base: position 11,388,947 of record NC_140480.1, on the reverse strand, counting down.
ATCCTGTGTACACAACATGTAGTGTCAAAATTTAACATAATTAGGACTTGAACCTCACATAAAATGCCCTAAAATTCCTGAAAACCTGAGCTGCTGAAGCATGAGTATTTTCCACGGCCTTTAGTAACTGGTTAACTGACTGGTCCTTTTTTGGAAAGTCTTTAACTCGTCTGGGGATCCATATGATTGGCATGTGCGTTATGAAGAGCTGCAGGTAAAAACTGAAATGTTCACTCCTCCCCATTTCATCATTATCTCCTCACATATCAATAAAGAAGGAGGAGGGAGAGGGCAGCCAGGTTAGGAATTCCAGTCCATTCCAAACCTCCTCCTTGCACAAACAGTGGAGGGAAAAAAAGCTTTTCGCAAGACCCAGCTTCATTCACTCCAAGCAGCCCCTTGAGGAGAAGGGGGGGGGGGGCTTACACAGTCATCCCACATCCCACCCACCCCGCAAGACTGTCTGCTCGACCATCATTAAGCAAGACCACCTGCTGGCACACCAGAACCCCCATCATGTTCTCAACAAGCCCGGCTAACCTGCAAGCCTCTGGATTGCTGTACACACAGATCATAAAGCATCAGTAGGAAGTCGAGTGGTAAAATGCTGCTCATTATCACCCCAGAAGGACAGCATGCACACTAGCTGCAGTCAGCATTATGGATTGAAATAGATGCAACACAAAGGGGCAAAGAAATGATCTTTGATGCAGCTGTTGCATGACTATGCGCTGAGTTCTGACTGGCTCGTTCCCCCTCCCCTAAAAAGAGAGAAACAAAATAAAGAAGACGGGAGGGGGGAGGAGAGAGAGGAAAAGATCAAGACAGAAGGAAGAAACAGCTCTTTGTCTTTGTCAGGGCCTTAAGGGAAAGACTTTGGCATCAAGTCATCAAGAGCTGAAGCAAAAGCAGCTGATAAACAGAGCAAGACAGATACAATCTCCCTGCATACTCAACACTTCTCCATCAAGCAGCTTCCTCTCTTCCAACATCCCCCCCCCGCGCCAAACACTTTTGTCTTCAGTTTGCCTTCTGTTTTTGTTACGTCATTATGTGTGTGTGTGTGTGTGTGTGTGTGTGGGGGGGGGGGGGGGGGGAACATAGCAAATACAGCACAAGCATTTATTTATTTTTATCTTCTAAACTCTTCGCAATATCTGGAGAAAGAGTTCAGTTGAGCCCTAAAATTGCCTTCTTTATCCGCTCTTGCAATCCACAACTCAATTTGTTTCCAAAGACACAGCAAATGACTGCTGGATCCTGCTTGACGCATTATCTGTCAACTCTCTGCACAGCACAAATGACAGGGCTAACATTTAACTGGTAGCTAGAGGGTTGAACAGAGGAAGACATTCTGCGTGTCCTCAGGGCCTTCTGCTTATCTGCCCTGACAGGGTGCAAATTCAACTATGTGGGAGAGGAGCTGCATTTGTATTAAAGAGCTGGATTTTCAGTTTCTTCCTTTAAGTAATAGAAATGCCTGCAAGGGCTTCGGTAGGTGGCGATAAGACCTCAACATACAAAAGCGGGGCAGAAAAGAACACCGAGAAGGCCTTGCTTATTCATCTTAAATGTGGCGGACAGCGTTTTAAGACATAACTGACATTGCAAATGTTTGCTAAATCTTGTATTAGAGCCTGCAGCCAAGTGAGCGCATGCATGGACTAAGCGGCACTAAAGTGGCACCACCCAGTGCGAAGAAAAACGGTGAAACATAAAGCCTGAGGGTATCTAGCTTCTCGCGGGGCCCCGATCCAACAAATAAGCCACGGCAAACAAAACATCCCTCACAAACCACGTCCTCACATGTGCAACAACAACAAGGAAGAAAAATAATAATCCTCTGTTTTGCCTTCATTCTACATCACTCATCCTATTTCTTTTATGACTGTGTCCAAAAAGAAAAAAGAAAAAAAAAACTCTGGTGGCAAGGAGCACACACAAAGCCTTTTTTCTTCCGCCTCAGACAATGCACCTCCCCACCCAGCACTCTGCCAGGCATTCCTGAGTCTATCCTAGCTATCGAAAATGTCAAGAATGAGGAGAGAGCAGAGGAGGGTACAATGAGTTGCTGCGGCAGGTACAGTCTTGTCCCGCTGTGCTAACATCCCACAGTCTCCAGGGGTACTGGCTGCATAAGAATGGATGGGATCTGACTTGACTCTCTTAATTAAAACCCTTCACTGGAACAAGCCTCACAGCTCATTCTCTTCTGGATGAAGGCATTCAAGCTAATTATCAGGGCCCGAAAACAAAATAAAGATTTCACGGCGGGGCTGCACCTGACAGTTGTCCTGCAGGCTGTTACTTACAGGATGATCATTGCATGAGAAGCTCCAGAAGCTTCCCAGCAAAGTGCTTAATAAACCGACTTTTTCATAATGACTAGTATTTCCTTACTGCTATTCCTTCAGCTGTAAATCGATATGAGAAAACCAGGTAATGCGACGTAAACCCTCTTCAAACACAAAGCCCCGTAACAAAAAGGGCACATTCTAGACAGTTTGTCAGAGCCAAGAAACTCCCCTTTCCACAACAGGAGTCCGAAGAGAAGAAAAGGGGGCTGAATAAAAAAGGTTAGCAGTGCAGTGTTTCGTGCCTAGACAGACAAACAGAAGAAGTTTTATGTGAGTGCCAAATGCAACTTAACACTGCAAACAAGCTCCATCCACTGGAACATCCTGCCACCCAGAACTGCTTAGAGGAAAGTACCCAGAATATAGACCCCTGCAACTCGGAACTAGTGATTGCCCCAGAATGCCTTCAGCAAGGTGATTCGTGCTCTGATTCATTTCCTCGCTCTTTTGCTCCCGGCTTGTGTAAGTGTTACAGTCAAACTTTGAACCGCTGCCAACATTGTCAAGCACCAGTAAAAGTTAAACAGCAGCAAGCTCACAGCTCACTGGCATGAGTTGGGGGGGGGGGGGGGGGGACACAGGGTGCTGCAGTCTTACAGTCATGGTAGATGCTGAGATTTATTAGTCATGGCTGCACAGTTTATCTCATAAGAGCCTGACAAATTACTTCTCGGACGAAGAGGAACGGTTTTTAATCGGCTTGTTGTGGGCTGAAGCAAATCAGTTGAATAAACAACAATATTTAAAACACGTCACCTATTTCTACTTTTTTGAGAACGCGTGTGAGCTGAGAGTCATTTTCCCCTTCTCCCGCCATTAAGCGGTGGGAATGTGCATTGCTCCGGAATGCTCCCACGTCATGCATTATGTGTATGTAAGAGTTCAAGAGTTTCACCTCAGACTTAATAAAACTGCCCAGCTTCAAGGTGCAAAGGTCGGGGATCATCCCTCGACTTCTGTCCTTAAGGTGTTTATCAGACACACCCACCTCAAGGCTTTGCTGGGAAAGACCGGAGCCTCACCATAGCAACACAGCTCCTACAATGACTCAGGTGTCCTTGTTTCATGGAGTTCAGGGAAACTTCGACACTCTGAGCCTGGGGCTGTAGAATTTCAGAAGCCACAGGAGTATGAAATCCTGCCTGCTTTAAGTGATTTACAACTGCTGTGAGCCCTCAAACCACAGCATAGATCCTGCACTAAATTCCTTATATGTCACACACTTTATGGAAACACCGTCACAGCAAATTGACTTACAAAACAGCAAGGATACGTACTGATAAACTTATCAGGAGCTCCTGTGTGTTTATCATTATAAGAATTACTACATAAGGTAGAGTCCAGATTTTATTCCCTTCAAACTGGCTGCTTACCTTCCACACAGTGCTCCACAGCCTCCAGGTTACGCAGGGTAATCCTCATCAGACTTGAGTTGAGCATAAGTTCGTTCCTGTGTTCCGGCCTCATGTAGTCAGGGGCAGGGTTGAGGAAGAATATGCGAGTGTCGCCCACGGACACCTGATTGTCACAGATCCCGGGGTTGCCGAAGCCGCCGATCATCACCTTGTTGCCGCCATCCAGGAGAATTTCACGGTTCACGCTGGACTTCCCTTTCAAGTAACGCCAAACTCTGACCTTTACAGAACGACAAAAGAGAGATTTGCATTTATGCATACGCACAGGGGTGCATGTGGGAAATTTTGAACTCAAACATAATCAAGGTTTCCCTGAAACACCCAAGGGCATGCTTCTGTGATGTCAACCTGTTTCTCTAACCCCAATTTTCAAATCCTAAACAGATTCTTGCAACTTACATAAAACCCAGCCAACTCTTCCAGATGCAGAATTTGCCCAGCCGCTGGAAAAGTTGCCTACGATACTGCACGCACCAGTGTGCACTGTGCCCATCAAGTGCAGCAAACGCTGCTTCATACGTCATGGGAAAGCTCACTCCTTTCTTACGTGTGTGCTCTCTTGTCTCATTTCAGAATTTGGTGGTGGTTTCTGCTTCAAGAAGGAGAGCTGTGCGCCTCTAATCTACTCCATTCATTCACGGGGAAACGGGAAGCAAGTGGGCGCCGAGGGAAAGCGCAGCGGGAAAGCTGACCAAATAAAACTTGTTTAGTTTTCACAGATTATAGAGTGGTCTACCACAAGTCAGAGATGGAGGAAGGGTGACTGAAATTTTTCCTTTTAGTGCTTTAGGCTATAATTTAAATTAAATAAATCATTAAATAAAGGCAATTAATTGTAGATCATATGTCTATGTTGCTGAAAATATTACAGCTCCAGGTTGCTCATTGATGAATGGTGACAATGTACTGAATAACTATACATAGCAGTGACTTGAAGTTGTTTGTTTGTGTGTGTGTGTGTGTGTGTGTGTGTGTGTGTGTGTGTGTGTGTGTGTGTGTGTGATCTTTTTATATGACCTGTTATCCACAAGTCACAAAGCCCTAGTTTAGGATGCCAATTGTCAGAAAAACTATAAAATACAAGATTCCTTGCATCCACTGGAAATGGCATGTTGCATGTTTTCAGCATTTATGAGGGGACATCAAGTACGCGCTACCTGTCAGGTTTCCTGCTACAACATGTTTGGGATGATTACATGGTCGGTTAGGCCTGCTTTATGGCTATGTAATTGGCAAGAGGGGAGAGAGAGAGAAAAAAACACCATCCATCTATTTCTGAAAGCAATGTGGATTCACTCGCACTGTCCATGTAACCGCTGCCAAATGCTTCTGAATGAATGAGTTTGTAAAATGTTTTTCAGGCAAGCTGATGATGCCTTTTAGAGAGTTGGAACTGGAAGGTAATGGCTTCCATCAGCTACAAAAGGGTAAAGATAGCCTATTAGATATTATTAAAGCCCATCAGCAGGTGTACATGCGCTCGGGCGCAGTCGTTTCGGAAAGTACATGAAAAGTCCTACCTTGCAGGAATAGTTGTTATGCACCGGGTCTTTGTTAATTATCTCGTCCACGGTACCGGTTAGAACTATGTTGGCTTCCTCTTCTCTGTCCTCCAACTCTTTCTCCGGGCAATTTGCGGCGCAAAGCTGCCACACAGCCACGAGCAGCCCCGCCAGGAGCAGCCCCGTCCGGCCGGCCCTGAGTGTCCGCTGGGAGCCCATGACCACGGATGTAACCCGAAAAGTAAACTTTTCTCTTATTGGATTTGACCGCACGGTGCGTCCAAATGCAAACTCCAAACTCTCTCGAGTGCGCTAAAGGTTGCTCCAGCCGCCTTTGCCACAACTTCTCTACGCTTTAACCATGCAGCCCTGCTCTTCGCATCTGCAGCCCGGGTTCAAAATCCCTCTCTGCCGCCGCCGGCTGGGAGACCAGGAGGGAAGAGAGGAACTAGGAGGAAGAAGGAGGAAGGGGCAGGGATCTCTCTCCAGGAATGCAACCACACTTCTCTCCTCTCCCCCTCTCTTTTCCTCTCTCTCTCTCTCTCTCTCGCTCACTCACTCACTCACACTCACACACACACACACACACACAGACACACACACACGTCCACAGTGACGCTCCCGGATTTGCATGCAATCTGAATTGCTGATCCCACAAGTGAGGATGGAGTAGGTGGTGAAGGGTGGCAGGAGGTTTGCACGCTGGGACGCATGTAGAAAGTGATTGTCCAACGCCGCCCCCAGTCGGACAGACAGTGTCTCTACCGCTGGTGCCCCCCAGCAGCCCCGCAAACCCTGCATTGCAAAGCAGGAGCAACCAGGGATGACACGCTGAATCCCCACCAGCAAAATGGGAAACTTATAGGCTACAGTTTCGCAGATTTTCATAACTAACCATAAATAAGTCAAATTTATATAACATAGGTAATTAAGTAGTAACTTCTCTTGTTCCATAACTGATAACATGACCCTGTTTATTGTCATTGTATGATATAGTGTTCCACGCAGAGGGGCTTGGTTTGTTCAAAGTGATTATCTGGGTGACTGGTTTTGATGGCGCACAGACGTGTAAGGAAACTAAAGGAGATTTTCGTTTATCTCAAAGGTTCTAGGAGCCATTTTTACCAGTGAAATAAGTTAAATTTGACTTTTACAGCACACTAGAAGTGACTTCTAAGTTATCTGGTTCAACTCAGACTGCATTTAAAACTAGACAAACTAGACATCACCCATTGCTTTGCATTGGTTGGTTTGTTTTTGTTTTGTTTGGGGGGGGGGGGGGTGCGTCATGGCAGGCCAACATAGTTTCTTATATTTATATGGCACAAATGTGTCGTATAGATGAAACTGACACAACAGTTATGAATGACATTTAAGCAAATTACTATTTTTAGACAAAGTTATTATTACTACTACTATTAATAATAATATAGCACATTAGCTAACACTAGCCTGAGCACAGACACTTGCTAATTTCTGCTAAATAACTCACATACTGTAGCAAAGACTTCATTTATAGTAGCTACACAGAAGTAAAGCCACGTTATTAATCAGATATTTTCAGAATTATATTTTTAAAAAAGTGTCAACACCTAACAAATTGACGAGGTCCAGTTCACTGACCTGAATTCGCTGACATGGAGCTTCCAGATAGCTCTGCTGTGGTATGTCTGCTGCATTCACTCAGTCACAGCAGCTGTCCTTACCACAACTTTAAATCTCCATTGAATTTAAATGGTGAGTTAAAAAATTGAACCAATCCCAGTTTTCAGCACTCAGCATTTTGGTCAAATTTTTAAGCCTTAACTCCCACTCGGGTTTAAACTTAAGGTTTTAAACTTTCAGTGATTCAGTGATTATATAAAATAATTGTAGAATTAATACTTGTTTTTTTTTTAATAATACAATCACTGGCCACTTTTAGGCAAACCTTCGACCTCCTTTTGCCTTCAGAACTGCCTTAATTATAGTTGGTATAAATTCAATCAGGTGCTGGAAACATTGCTAAGAAATTTTGGTTCATGGTTCATTTTGGTAAATGGAGACTTGATGAGGCCAGTTTGAGATGTTGGATGAAGCCATCAGAAGATAAATACATTGTGGTTATAAATGGATGGACACTGGTAGGCTGTGGCTGTTGAATGATGATCATTTGGTACTTAGGGACCATAAAGTGTGCCACATCCCCCACACTCCTCAACACTAGCCTGGACCCTTGTTTACGCCAAGTTCATCTAAAAGTCACAGCATAAATCAAGACTCATCAGACGAGGCAAGGTAACCTTCTACTGACCAATTTTGATGAGCCCATGTGAATTATAGTCTCAATTTGCTGTTACTAGTTGGCAGGATTGGCACACAGTATGGTCTACTGCTGCTGTGCATTAAGAGATGCTCTTCTGCAAACCTTGATTGTATTTTGTTGAACTCCTTTTGCCTTCATATCATCTCAAAGCAGTCTGCCCAGTCTCTCTGATTGCTGACTTCAAAAAGGCTTTTTCGCCCACAGAGGTGCTGATGGACAATTTTATCTTTTTCAATCCATTTGCCATAAACCCACAGTACATCAGCGATTTTTTAAAACACTCAAGCACCCACAAACACTTCAGAGTCACTTAAATCACCTTTCTTCACCATTTAGCAGGACATCTTTACCATGTTTATGTGCTTAAATGAAATGAGCTTATCAGATATCTCTATTTACCTAACAACATAGCAGGTAAGTGTGTTGTTATATATATTGTTACATATATTCAGTTTTGTTTTAATTCAAGTCAAACTCTTAGTTCACTTTGTAGCAACTAATTCACTTATTCGGTTTGACAGACCATAACTTTACTGTTCACTTGTTTCCCATGTCTAACAGGTAGCCTTTGTCAGACGTCTGAGTGGCCAGCAGACAATGTTAGCAGCCAGCTGACAGTCACAATAGAGCAGCTAAAAGCTAGAGAGGCATTTATTTTCTAAAAAGAGGTGGATGCCAACAAAGAGATAGAAGCTATATAGAGAACAGAAATGGTACAGAATGACTGGACATACCCTGGCCCACAGCCTTAAAACTGTAATCGTGTTTCGTTTAGGCGTTAACTCTTAGGAAGATATGGAAATGATAGACTGTAGAACCATAAATATTATGAACTCCCGCCGAAAAGCTACCTCAGTGACTGAACATCCACGTGAAGTTGGACCCTACCACAAAATAGGCGGATCACTCCGTGTCATGTATCATTAAAGATTCCCCTTATATCTTAAAACTTCCCATGATTAAATCTGTAAATGCAACCATATGGCTATTTTGTTAGAGGTCCTTTTTCAGAACAGACAGTGCGTAAATTTCCACTCCTCAAAAGCTGTAATTTTAACTACCCTTCTATTCCTGGGAAAATGACAGGCTTGGTTATGCACAGTTGCTTGAGAGGATATTTGCAGAAATTTGTTCAAGCAGGTCTCAAATGTGACAGTTAGATGAAGGAAACACAACTGTTTGTTGAATGACGAATGTAAACAAAATAAAAATAAAGAAAATCAAAAATAAGAACCAGAAATGAAACAATACACTATTATCACATTATCTACCAAGCTGAATTTGATTCAGCAATTTTAAAATGCAAATAATCTTCCAAAATCCACAAATCACATAATGCATAATTTCATCTGAACAGAAATACCAGGGCCGCTCCACTTACTCCAGAGTAAATGGCAGACTGACTTTGTGGTCTTAAAGAACATTTTCATTGGCTTCCACATGGAAATGAGTTTCATTTTATAGCACTAATGACCGGTTTTAACCAGAAAGCCTATGCAAATACAAAAACATCTCCTCTGCAGGTTATTATGCATTATAAATTATTCCTAATGTAGCTTTAAGTTAGTGTCAGACAGCAATCATCGCTATAATTTGGAGACAAAAATATTCTCTCTTTGTTTTCTGGTTTTAGTAAACAGTAATAAGTGTAAATTAAAAGTGCTGTGCAGTGGTATTTCCTGCTCAAGATTACAGGATGCTACACAAAGAGAAATGTGTCTCCAACTGTAAAAACTCTATGTCAGACGTTTGTTTACAGTTTGGCCTCCTGCGTCGCAGTGGCAATGGACAAAATATTCACTTGCCAGCCACTTCATTAGGTACACCTTGCTAGCACTAGACTGGACCCCCTTCTGCCTTTAAAACTGCCTTGTTCCTTCTAGCACAGATTTAACAAGGTGCTGGAAACATTCCTCTGAGATTTTGGCCCACATCACACAGTTGCTGCAGATTTCTCACTTAAACATTCAAGATGTGAATCTGCAGTTTGACCACATCTCAAAGGTGCTCTGTTGGAATGAGATCTGGAGACTGTGGAGGCCATTTGAGTGTAGTGAAGGGAAGTCATTGTCAGGTTCAAGAAACCTGCTTGAGATTCAGATTGAGTTTTGTGTTATGGAGCATTATCCTATAAACGATGGGTACAACATGGTCATCAAGGGACACGGACAGCAACAATACTCAGATAGGCTGTGGCATTTAAATAATGCTCATTTGGTGCTAAGAGGCCCAAATTGTGCTGTCTTCTGTGTACCTTGGTTGTAACACACACCTATTTGAGTCTCTGTAGCCTTCCTATCACCTCGAAGAAGGCGATAGGAAGGCAAAACAATACATTTTGTCTCTCATTGGATATTTGGATATCATTGTGAACCCCAGAAATTGTATTTTAGGGAAAATGCATGTAGATCAAGAGTTTCTGGAATACTCAGACCAGCCCATCTGGCACCAACAACCTTGCCACATTCAAAGTCACTTAAATGACCTTTCTTCTTCATCCTGATGCTCAGTTTAAACTTCAGCGTGTATTTTGTGAAAACTTTAAAAGTTTAAGCATTTAATAAATTTCTGTATCTGGGAAAAAAAACAATCAGAGCTGCTGTCGATTATTAATCCTTTGTCTGTGGACACAGAACACAACATCCCTCATGGTGAAACTTAACAGAGCATCCCCCACTTCATCCCTCCTCTCCACTTACGTCCTGACAGCCTTCATCCTCCCACAAATATTTCAACACAAAAGCCCTGGAAAGTAAACAAGCTTTAACAAGCATCTTACTGAAGGAAGACTTTTAATAGGATCTTTTGTGAATAAAATTGTAGGCAGATGCAGTTGCAGCAGATAAAGGCGAGCTCTATTCCCTCAGAGTGGCACTACCAGCCGGCGTGAGGAGACTGTATAGGAAAAAATTGGTGTGTTATTTTCCCGTAGCCACATATGTCAGTTTTATACAGATGCAGAAAACAGTATTTATAGCACAAAGCCACTTACTTTGCAGTCTGGCACAGTAAGTGGCACCTTTTTTGCAGTACTTTTTTACAGTTTTGCAAAACTAGCGGGTCCGGTTAAAATGACTTTAGCGAGAGAGGACTCATATTTGAGAATGATGCATGCCTGGCCTTAAACCTTTTTATAAAAACACATTGCCGTCAATATGTATTTTTTCACAGTTGTGACGAGTATAGACACAGATGAAGGCTTTTATTACAGTCTATTTTGATAAGTTGTACTTATGTTGATGGCTTACACAGAAGAACCGCCGCTGCTGGAAAGAGTTGACCGTGTCAGGCGTGTGTCACTGGAAAGAAAGAAGTGTAACCCGAGAAGCAACATTAGCAGCCAAATTATATGCGAAGCCCAGGGACTGAAATTTGCTGAGGAGTTGCTGTATCACTGCATCACGGTCAGTCGGACAATCACAGTGCAATGCAGCGCTGAAAACCAATCCAACCTTTGGGCTTGTGTTCTAGTCGTGTAAGCGATATCTTATATTGTGTGTCACATAAATAATGCACCACCCCTGCTGAAGTTATTCTCTATGTCTCGGCATTTGCTTTGTGCTCAGTTTCACCATCCTTTATAGTGATTGTGCACTTGTTTCCTCTGCTGACTGTGTCATGTTGTATGTTGCTTTTATAGATAATGTGTGGGTGCAGTCCCACTTAGCATTCACCAGTATGCATCACACATATAATCTCACACACTCACACATTCCAGTGTTATCAAATGAGGCTACTGTAGCTCTTTTGTTTTTCTAGAGGACAGGCCCACTCGCCATTATCAGGTATGTGCATGACAACAGAGGAGCGAGGCTCAGCTTCCTGGCATCTATCTGACTCAGACTACAGATAAGGTGTTCAGTTTCCTACAGTGCAGCCTGCCCTCTTTCTGCTGTCTAATGGTGCAACAGTCAAAAGCAGAGAAATGCTCTAATGATGTGTTTACCATTCATGTCTTATGGATGGACTTGTCATTTTGTAAGGATGCAAAAATATAGTATTTTAATTTTTGGTGTCAGTAAAACGACAATTTGGTCTGACTATTTCAGAAACTGCTGAGATAGTGGGATTTTCCAATGCAATCATCGCTAGTGTTGACCGAGAATGGTCTGATAAGAGAAAATATTCAGCTAGCAGCAGTTCTCTGGGTTAAAGTGCTTAGCTGATGCCAGAGGTCAGAAGAGACTAGCCAGACTGCTTCGAGCTGATATAAAAACAATGGTAATTCAAACAACCATCCGATGTACAACACACTGGATCTTCTAGCAGATTGCATACAGCAGCAGAAGGCGATTAAAAAGCTAAAATAATGAAATTGGGGATACAATTTATTCAAATTAGACAAAAGAAGGAAAAGATTCCCTGTTTTTTTGCACTTTGGACCTCTTAGTACCAACTGAGAATTGTTTAAACATCACAGCCAACCTGAGTATTGTTGCTGTCCCTGTCCATCCCTTTATATACCCATCCTTTATTGGCTACTTCCAGTAGGATAACTCACCATGTCACAAAAGCTACCTGAGTTATCACATTCACAAAATTCTGAGAAAACTTGACCTCTGACCTTTAGGTCAAGGTCACCGGGAGTCAAACTCTGAGATTTTTAGCAGACACACATATGGTATCAGTTTCAAACTCCTATGTTTACTCATTCTCAAGTTATCACATTCACAAACTTATGTGTTCCAAGCTGCCTCACTGCCCAGCAAGGTGACAACAATACCCCATCAACCCTGTGTGGATTAGGGGTAAAAAGCCAATTTTCTCACAGTGTGCCCATAAGGAGGCCAGGTTGACCTAGACAAAGGGCTGGTTGACTGGTGAAGAGGCGAAGCTACAACAGGTAATGCCGCGTAAATAAAACTAAGGCTCATGAACACTGAATCCCACTGAAATAACTAAATGATTAGAACTGAGAGGCGGAGTCTCAGTGTGGTGATGATAATTGTCATGCTGATAAAAAAAAAAGCATAACTATTGAATTGTCTATCATGTTGAATGTAAAACAACATGATTGACAGACCTACAGGAGATAATCCTTTATGATGGCTTACAAGGACTGTGTGTGGAACTACACTCTGGCATTTCCATTGTTATTCATTATGCACAGAGTTTGTATGAGAGAAGTTCTATAAAAAGAAGAGCAAGAACAAAAAATATGAATATGCAAAATGTGCCTGAAGCCCTGCTCAGTTTTTCTGAAATGGAGCAATAAGGGTTCTATTTGAATAGCGTGCATACACAGAGGCTACAAAGTCTGTACTGGTTGATTTCCATACCAATTATTTTGCAGCAAGAGACAATTGTTAGTTTTTACATCTGTTTTTTTACATATAATTTTTGCCATTAGGGTAGACATTTAGATTTAGTAAGGGGACCTCAAAACTGAGGCAGTTTCATCGAGTACTTGTTGAACCATCATATATGAAATGCCTATAGTGGCTGATTGCATTTCCATAAGAAAATTGCTTTTTCAATTTTGCATTTCTGCACAGTTTAAATCTATCTGAGTCATTACACCATCCGGTACAAGGTTCATTCACAGATAATTGGTTTCCCAAAAATGTGTAGCATGTCGCCGACAGCATTAAATTGCTTTGTTTTCTGCAATGCAAATTGTTTATTACACCTCTTCACTGCAGACCCGTTTATGGTGTAAATTAGGTATTGTTGCAGTTAGACTTTGCTGGTTTGTTGATGTCTGCATCATTCGAAAGGACTGAAATTATCAAACTTTTAATCTCTGAATGATATTTCTTTCACCCTATCAGCTTGCAAACGATGCAAACCTTACGTCCATTCCCAAGCATTTCCAATTTTCCAAGAGCTGTAGCAAAAAACATTTTGTTATTCTGTCTGACAGTTTGCCAGATGGCCCTCTGCTTTGCAGCTTCAAGTCAAAACAGGAATGGTGGTTTCACACCTGGTTTCATCCCTGGGTATGTAGCTGGAATGCCAGATAGTTCATTGACCCGTGAAGCCTGTTCTAGCTCTTTCGGTTTTACTTGGTCAAAAGTGACGTGTTTTTTGTTGGTGTCTACAAATTAGTCACACAGAAATGTCAACTATAATCTGGGTACATTATTGTGGACCTATGCACACCCAAACAAGCAAGCATCTTCTAATTCTTTTTTTTTTTGCCTGTCCCGTTTGGTTCTTTTGCCATCAGAATCATTGTCTAAAGGCGAGGAAAGATGCCCAACGGATTTACTATACCAAGTGGACCGTCTCGGCCTAGCCGTATTGGTCCATTTGATTGACCTTTGTTTTTATTATTTATTTATTTTTATTTTATTTTCAGTTGTTACATATGGGCGAGACATGACTGTCTATCTATCTATCTATCTATCTATCTATCTATCTATCTATCTATCTATCTATCTATCTATCTATCTATCTATCTATCTATCTATCTATCTATCTATCTGTGGTGGAATTAAGGCATGACGGGACCACAGATCCATGTTTTGAGCCATCTTTATTTAACATTTGCATCACACCACCACAACCCCACACCAACCCCTGAGTCCCCGTGTTTTAACACGGCGGGCGTTATTGACCACGCCCCACCACACTATAGATATACATACATACACACATATATATATACATACATATACATATTAATATCACCTGGATCACCTGTTGAGAAAAAAAGAGCAATATAATAAATAACATCATCGCGATAATCTATGTGTATATAACAGTAAATACTAAATATTGAATATTATTGTGCAGCACGTAAGATTGACAACGCACAGTTTGCTTTGAGGTAGCAGCCAAGAAAGGTGTAGTTTGTGTCTGTGAGCACCCGTGTGTACACCTGTCAGCATGAGCGCGCTTGTATTCAAAAGGTTCCTTCGTGTAACGATCTGCTAGAAGGTGTGGGGAGCAATAGCCCCATCCCCCATGGCATGAAGCAGGTATGGAGGAGATCCAGGCTCCAGACATCCAGAGACCCCAAGAGCACAAGAGTCCAAAGAAGACTAACGGAGGGGCAACTGTGCAACCCTCCCGGAAAGAGCTGAGGAGAGCCCCAGACGAGGGGTCACTCAGCAGCCGTGGAGCAGAAGCCAGAGGGGGTTGCAGTGACGTGCCCGTGAGCTAATTCTAATTCTAATTTTAAATATAAATGATAACCTTGTGCTCCTTGAGGTTTTCCACCACCATTATCATCTGTCTTATCTGAGATAAGGCTAAGTGGGGACAAGAGAAAAGAGTGTCAGTGAGGAACACCATGTAGACTGTCTATCCACCTCATAGATAGCCAGCCAGATAAAATCCCCCTACTTCCTCATGTCGAATAAGTCATGTCACACATACCTACTGTATTAACTACTTAGGGCGGATTTTATCTGTGACGTCTCCACACAAACTTGATAGACATCAGTACCAAGGTGATATGGACCTTAGTTGACAAATTCTCTCAAAGTAGGGTCAGTAAACGCCAACTTGAAAAAGCGACATGCAAGGCAGTCTAAGTTTCTGCAAGTCATTATGTTTAAAACCAGCTGTAAACTGTTCACTGACCATGCTGACAGCAGGGCAGCAGTGAATGATCGCAGTTTGTCCCGTAACAAACTGCTTCCATTAGTTTGTTACGGGACCTCTCCATCCATCTGCTCCTGCTCCCGCCCAGATCCCGCTCATTTATGCAGAGTGGCCACAATTTACAGAAGGCCATTTTGTCTAATGGATACCATTCATTCATTCCCAGTGTGCTCTTTGGCAGGCGCTCACCAGAGTCCATTAGGAAATTAGTCCACTGCGAACGCGGACGCCATTGAAGATGAACGGCAAGATCAAAACCTGTCTGACTCCCGGTGATTGAGTCACTGTCATAGAGCTGATTTTGTATTCGGTGTCTGTCGGCTATACTTCAGTTGCTTGATCGGTAATGGCACCATTTTGATGTGAAATTGGCTACTCGGATTCACTATTAGAGAACTGTGCCATCTTCCCTCTGTTTGACATATTGAATCCCACCATAATAAAATGATTACCAAAGAACAAGACACAGGCCTGTAGTGGATATGATGAGTAATGCCTTTATGTAAACACTAATACTATTTTCAGCCAACGGCACCAGCAAACACTGTTATACCTCCTGATTAAGGACTTTCTGATGTACAGGAACTCAATGTCAAAGAGGATCCTCGTTTCCATAAGCTGGTCTTAGGTTTCCCCTGCAATGTAATTCATGGATTAGCAATAGTGTTTGATCTATATGACTTGCCAGGGGAAGGAAACTTGATCAATAGACTGACTCTGTGGGTGTATGTGTAGCTGCCCTTCAGGGAGCTGAGCAGTGTGCCAGAAGACAAACTAAGCACTGTGACAAGAAAGTGCAGCATCATCATGGATTCCTCCTCTGCAGACTCTATTTGATCTAAAATGCCTGTCAGGTTTCATTAGGTAATTGCCCTCTACATTGTCTCTGAGCTACTTTGCACTTTTTTTTTTCCATCTAATCAGCTTTGCTGATTCACTTCAGAATCATTTAAATCTCCTGCAGTGACTAAATTTAGACTTACCTGTATTCATCAAAAGGACATGAAAGATACTGATCTAAAGATTTAGAGATCTCTAATTCTTTGCTTTCCTAGTAAGAAGTTAAGTCTATCAGCACAGAGTGCTGTTTGTATTGTTTTTGCTTGACTGCCATATTACTCCATCATAGCTTTGCTGGGCTTTACAGTGCTTTTACACACAATGGGAAGAGCTAAACCCCTATCCCTATGTTGGAAATAATGCTTTGTGGTTACCCAGGTGTCTCCCTCTAACACAGGCATAGTAGGTAGTGAAGGTATCAAAAGATGTGTTGCCCAGGCAGGTGGGTAAGACTCCAACACATTCAGACCAGCATACACTGTTGGGCTGCAGCCAGGTAGGGGATAAGAGCTGCCTCTAGCATTTAGAACCAGATGTTACCTCATGAATTCTTGTCCAGGAATCTGTGACTCATACTACACCACCCAGCCACAAAAAAAAAAAAAAAAGCCCGCAACAACCCCCCCCCACCAGAGAACTTGTGGATACTGCAAAAAGAAAAGGGAAAGAATATGGAGAAGTGGTGGGGGATAAATCATGAAGAATTTTGACAGGGGGAGGGAAGGATGAAGGTGGGAAGGATTAACAGATGGATAGATGGCAGATGAATAAGGTAGGTGGAGGAGCTAGTGCAAAAGCGAGTGCTTTCCCCCCCCCCTTCCCCTCCTGACTCTCTCCATCCTTCAGTGTAAATGGAATGACAGGCTTCATCGTGGGGGAAATATTTCAAAAGCACGGCTGAGTGAAGAGGCAAAGCAGAAAATAAACAGGACGGATGGCAGGCGAATCAAAGCCTTGGACTGATGAAAGTGCACCCAATATCCTGTCTGTCACTTAGCAGAGGAGGCCGGCTGCTTGTTAGGACAAGAGCCTCTGCAGCTGTGAGTGTACATACATTTGCGGCGCTCAAGTGGCTTTATATGTGCGTGTTGAAGTCAAGTGACTGCATGTATGTGTTTTTTTTAATACCATTTAAGCACCATCCAAAAGTCTTTTTTTTCTTCTCTGTCTCGCGCACAAGAACTTTTCAGTGAAAGCACATGTTTGACAGAAAGGTGAGTCTTCCAGATTGAATGAGTTGGTGTCACATGGGTGAAATATGTCTGGCCCAGCTAGACCTAAGATAGGGAAGGAGGAGGGCCTTGGGTACAAAATTAGGAATCCATTCCTCTTTCCTGTGTTGTTATACGCTTCATTTTCTCCACGTAAAGTGCTTTAAGGCTGTAAAAGCTTTCTTTCTGGTTCTCCTCCCTCTGCAAAACCACAAACCCATAGCTGCATTTACACAGCATTTACACATTAACACGCACATTTGTATTTGCACCACACATTTGCACATACATGATGCACGCATGCTCACAGAAGTTTTTTCTTTTAAAGCTGTTAAAGAGAAACCTTTCAACTATAGTTGTAATTCTAAATGAAAGGTTCACTGTCAGTAATGACTGAAATTAATTCAGCATTTCAAAATGACAGGATGGCTCACAGTGATATTGACTACTTATCCAGTGCTCTCAGTTCTACTGTTATAATCCATTATAAATTTGTGGGTTTTATAAAATGTGTGTTTTTCTTGTCATTACACAAACTTGCTACTGGTGTTTTTCTGAACTTGAAAAAATGTAGGTGTCTCCTTGCATGTTTTAATGCCAGGTGTGCAATAGCTGCACACGTGTATGATGAAATACATAAAATAAAAACTCCAGGCTTAGTCCTTTTTTGTTTTGCAGGAGTAAAATTCATCGATAAGTTAGAAGAATTTGTGGTTGTGTTGGATGGTGGGACCTCCTGACACTTCTAAAGGAACACTCTTGGGCCCCAAAACCCCAGGGTGGGAACAATGGGCATACAGTACATTGTTTGCTAGTGAGAAATTATCTCCTATTATGATCTCATGGGGAGAAAGACAGTAGCTGTGGTTCATTTTGATGAGGAAAATTCATTTGACATTTAGGCTCCAATTTCCTACGAGTGGGAAATAAGAGGGTACTCGCTTAATTGGTGTGCTGCACTATGGTAAATGTCACCGCTCATGTAGAACCACGTAGAGTCAGATGTTTCTTAAATACTGCAAGGTGTCTGTATGCATGGTCAATGTCTCCCCCAAGAGGTTGTAAGTTGAACAGCAAAATAAAAAACAGCCACACAGTTCTTCATATATGAAGAACAAATGTATGAAAGGCCTCCGTTATGGAGCCATAAATGTTCTTACAAGGCTGCTTTGTACTCATGGTGAACCAAAGCGTACGACTATCATTAATGTTATTAAGTAGCTACACCATGAGATTATGTCTGCCTGTAGTACACCAGATTAATTACATTTAGTCAGGGGAAGAGCACAAACTATAAGTGTAGACTGTAAAATTATAAGTAACATTCGTCCACCATAATTTTAAAAGTATACTGGAGTAAAAATGTTGAGGTAACTAGAGTACTGGGCCTAAAAAAACATCAACATAAAAAAACGACAGGCTCTGGAAACTACACTCAAGGACGTGTGAGTTGCGCTCAGCTCAGCGCAGACTGCGCAACTTGACGCTTGTGAAGTTCCGTGTATATCGCTAACTCGAGCTAATTCATCACAGATACCTCAGCTAGCCAACCTTGCGCAGTGTTGGCCAGGTAGACGTACAATGAGAGATATTCCGGATAAATCGAATAGCAGTTAAGTGTTCGGCATTGTAATACAAACATGTAAGTGATACAAAGCGACTTTGTCTCCTTGCTATTGGGTTGTCACGGGAAATAGCTTAACATTAGCACTAGCTCGAGCTAATCAAAACAAGCACGAAACACTCATGAGGCTCTGATTTCACCTATTACACTGCAACTACTCGGGCGTCTCCGGTTTTGTATTAGTTGTGTAAAGAAGTCTGATGTATATTTCCTAATAACTAGCAAGCCTTGCAGCTTGTTTTATTAGCTAACCAGGCACGTTAGCTAGCTGGGACCAATGTCAGTTAACAACATTAACCTGGTGTTTTATCAGTTTAGTGCTTGCATTCCTTCTTTCCATGTGTACTGTTTACCTTGTTGTTGTTTTTAGATGCTGGTTGTTTAATAACCCAGAATGTTGCATTGAAACCACATATGTCGCCCTCCCCCATGCAGATTAGGCCGTCCAAATGGTGATCATATCAGGCACAGCCACTGTGCTGCAGCAGTTTGTCAGTGGTCTGAAGAGTCGAAATGAAGACACTCGAGCAAAATCTGCCAAAGACCTGCAGCACTATGTGACTACAGAACTCAGAGAGGTAACAGCAATAAGCTGTATGTGCATAATTGAAAACTGTCATTGGAAAACCACTTAGTATACTGGATACTTAATCAAGATTGTTGCCCACTAGTTGGAGAGTTTCACAAGTAGACATGAATCCCCAAATCAGTTCAGTTGTAAATGTTATGTAGTGACTTATGAAACAATATTAGGAAGCATTTTCCTCTCCTTTTTCCCCCTCTTTGTCATATCATGGTACAAATTCATGTCATCAATTCCTTCCTTTTTCCATACTTTTTGACACTGGTCTTGTCCCACAGTTAAGCCAAGATGAAGCTACTACGTTCTACGATGAGTTGAACCACCACATATTTGAGCTGGTGTCCAGCTCTGATGTGAATGAAAAGAAAGGAGGGATTCTTGCCATAGGTAAGCATTAATAAAACGTTGTTAAAATTGTTATGTTTTTAAGTGCTGTCAATTTTGGACTTATTTAAGATCTCTTAGTTTCTATCAGTATAAAATGATTATTGTTTTCATCAGTGAGTCTAATTGGAGTTGAAGGAGGCAATGCCACCAGGATCAGTCGATTCGCCAACTACCTCCGCAACCTGCTCCCTTCCAGCGACCCCGTTGTGATGGAGATGGCCTCTAAAGCTATGGGCCACCTTTCTATGGCGGGGGACACCTTTACGGCTGAGTATGTGGAGTTTGAAGTGAAGAGAGCCCTGGAGTGGTTGGGTGCCGACAGAAATGAAGGGAGACGCCATGCTGCTGTAAGTCACTAGCAGACAACAGTCACTGGTGTTTGCTGTTCAAATAAAACCACATATTGGTGGTGTTTACATTTGCTGGAAATGTGGGCACGTTGGGAGCTGTAATAACTTTATCTATTGCTGTAGTGAAGGCAGTGTTGAAAGTTCCTCTAGTGTGTTTTGGGTTGAAGGTACAAGTACTACTTCATATGCACTCTCATACCCCAAGTATCAATCAATCTTGTTCTGATTTCCTCTTTGCTCTGTTCTGTGTGCGTGTGGGTGGGTGCCGCCCAGCTGTGGCATCAGCAAAATCTCCAAGCAGAGAAGCTTGACAAGATGTTGATGCAACCCGGTCACTATGTTTTTATTATTGGCTGGGGCATCACACTCATAGTCCAGAAAAATCCTGAACGCTGCAAAATTAGAAAATGAGAGAATGTGCTTGCCTTTTTCTATGTTTTATTTAGCTTATTATGCAATTACCATTTTCCCATTTCTAGTGGCTGTAGAATATTAAGCCTTGTTACTTTCCCCAGAATGTCCACATGATGTTGTTGGGAAATAACTGTAAAAGAGTACGGGGAGATGAAAACCAAATTGGCAATAAAAAAACTAAAATTCATAGTTGAGCTGTGCCAAAACGAAAGAAAAAAACAACAAATCCTACAAGCTAAAAAAATTAAGTGATCAAAAGGCACTAAGCAGGAGTAAATGGTCAGAAGAACACACATAGGATTGGTTGTGTAAAGAGATCAGTGATTTCACTCCCAAGTGGAATGTGTTCCAGCAGTAAAATTGAAAAAGTAAGGAAAAACGGGATCTGTTTAGCTCCTTAGCAAGATGGAGCCATCCATATATCAGTAGCAACACAGCGTGGTCAGTGCTCCGCTTATCTAACGAGTCACAAATACATTGCAGTGGCAGTACAGCTGACAAGATTTACAGTTTTACTATTATTTACATGCACTGTTGCTATCCTGGATTGTGAAGTCGGGGTTGGTGAGGCTGTGCAGACTTTCCAGGGCTCGCAAAATCGCTAGCCCGACGTCCCGGGGCTAGCGATATCTCCGGTCGGGCGACCAAAATCTATCTCAGCCCCGCCCGTCTGGCTACAGCTGAGTTGGAAGTCCAGCTTCAGAGGGCATTCCAGTTGAAAACACCATTTGGGAAATCTGAAATTTCGATTTGCAGCTTCAAATGGTACGCACCATAATCACTGCAGTGGATTCAAATGAAAGGGACAGTACCTAAAACAAGGAGAGAAAGCAGGGCACACCTACACATTTAAACAAGCAATGTAACATAACTACATAAGGGCATTCCCAGCTCATAGTTGCTTCAGAATTCAAACAGCGACAGTCAAAATTTTATGTCAAGCTATTTCAGGATCATATGTGGATTTTGTTTTGGTGAACAGATCGTTGAAAAAGAAGATTTCAGGTTTCTCAGGTGTATTTTGGTAAAATAAAAAATGTGGAGCAGTGCACGCCTGCATTACTTTCGTTTGCAATCTCTTCCAGGTTTTGGTGTTGAGGGAGCTGGCTGTGAGTGCACCCACCTTCTTCTTCCAGCAAGTCCAGCCGTTCTTTGACAACATCTTTTACGCAGTATGGGATCCTAAGCAGGCCATCCGAGAAGGTGCTGTGTCTGCCCTGCGAGCCTGTCTCATCCTCACCACTCAGAGAGAGACAAAGGAAATGCAGAAACCACAGTGGTACAAAGTAAGACATGTAACTGTACACCGGCAAATCATGTGTTATTCTAATTAAAGTATTGGAGAGTTTGTTTGTTTTTTAAAGCGGTGACATGAGTGGGGTTTTTTTCTGTGACAGCAAACCTTTGAAGAGGCAGAAAAAGGCTTTGATGAGACTTTGGCCAAAGAGAAAGGGATGAATCGCGACGACAGGGTCCACGGCGCTCTTCTGATCCTGAATGAGCTGGTTCGGATCAGCAGCATGGAGGGAGAGGTGAGGTCGGATATCAGCTTGGAAACATTATCAGTGGTAAAATCCAGTCCGCTCACAGTCTTATTTCCAACCAGCGTATGCGTGAGGAGATGGAGGAGATCACACAGCAGCAGCTGGTCCACGATAAGTACTGCAAGGAACTGATGGGGTTTGGAACAAAGCCCCGCCACATCACACCCTTCACCAGCTTCCAGTCGGTGCAGCCGCAGCAGTCCAACGCCCTCCTGGGCTTGTTGGGCTACAGCACACCTCAAGGCTTCCCCAGCTTTGGGGCCACACCGGCACCCGCCAAGAGCTCTCTGGTGGAGAGTCGCTACTGCCGTGAGTTGATGGAGGAGCGATTTGACCAGGTAGGTTTTAACTACAGACAAAATGCATTGTAAAAGTGTAATTGTATATTAATGTAATGTGAAAATACCTTGGACTAAAATCCTTGGCACTCAAGGACTTTAGCTGCCATGATAAATGCACTGAACAGTGTTTAGACATATAGTTTCGTGCATACTGTTGACTGAGTTTGGAATCAGATGTTAGTGAGGGTGGCCTCTGCATATGCAGCTCCCCTTTGGAAAAAACATGGAAACTATTGTAATTGTTGTCAAATCATGGCTTTCTTCATACATACTGATGTCAAAAGTCATCATTAAGGGTACAGGGGATTTCATCAAATGTTGTCTTTATGGGGGAAAGAGTTAAGCGTTTTGCAAAATACGAAAATTTTCACGTTTTTTTTTGACAGTTAGAGTGCTGGTATCAGTCTTTGATGTTTTCTCCATGCACTAACTTGGATAGTGTGTTGGAAAATGTGTTTGTGAGTTTGCTTGAGGTTAGGCAGTTGAAGTCATACCTGTGGTAGTCATCTGACTGAATAATTGAGGAAGCTTTTGTGTAAATATCCAGGTGTGTCGGTGGGTGCTGAAATACAGGACCAGCAAAAATCCTCTGATCCAGATGACCATCCTCAACCTGCTTCCACGCTTGGCTGCCTTCCAGCCGCATACCTTTACAGGTGGGTTTAATTAACATACATGTGATTATCAGTTTGGTGCAAATTTTATGTGAGAACTTGAAACCATGTATTGTTTTCAATCACTATGCACATTTGGTCTATATATGGTTACTATTGCGATGTAAGTAGGTCATGGTTAGTACTTTTCAGGCTACCTTTTGAAATATCACTACCAGGGTTTCTACCGCTTGCTCAAATGAATGTGTTGTAGCTAATAGGAAAAAAAGATTATGTGCCATGTGGATGTTCATTTGCTGTGCAGACCAGTATTTGTCAGACACTATGGGCTACCTGCTGGGCTGCCTGAAGAAGGAGAAGGAGAGGACGGCAGCTTTCCAGGCTTTGGGGCTGCTGGTTGTGGCTGTGAGGACAGAAATCCAGCCGTACCTCTCCAAGATCCTTGAGATCATCAAGGCTGCCCTGCCACCCAAGGACTTTGCACACAAGTCAGTTATTGTTTCTAACAATTTTTAAAAAAATGTATCATTTATTAAATAGTGACATATTACACGTTACATTACAGTGTCCCTTAAACCTAAAGGCTGAAAAAGTCTAAAATTATATTATGGGTAGAATTTGCTCAGTGGTGTTGTGAATTAAAAAAAAACATGTTGCTGTCTATGCACAGTTTCACTAACTGATCTTTCATCTGTGCAGGAGGCAGAAGACCATGCAGGTGGATGCTACAGTGTTTACGTGTATTAGCATGCTTTCTAGAGCCATGGGTCCCAGCATCCAGCCAGACATCAAAGAACTGCTTGAGCCTATGCTTGCTGTGGGCCTCAGGTAGGACATCTTCAAAGAACTTTTTTAGCAGTTCAGTTTCTGATCTGAATCATGTAATTTTCAAATTAATGCTTGGGTTTGATTGGATTGTTTGTCTGTTGTTCTGGTCTAGTCCTGCACTTACTGCAGTGCTGTACGATCTGAGCCGTCAAATCCCCCAGCTGAAGAAAGATATACAGGATGGTTTGCTGAAGATGCTCTCTTTGGTATTGATGCACAAGCCATTGCGTCACCCTGGCATGCCCAAAGGCCTGGCTCACCAGCTAGCCTCACCAAGCCTCACTAACATTCCAGAGGCTAGTGACGTTGGCAGCATCACCCTGGCCCTGCGAACCCTGGGAAGCTTTGAATTTGAAGGTAAGAACCTTAAAAAAAAAAGCGTACATCTGTGTGATGGATTCTTTTCCTGCATAAAATTTTAGGTCAGTAGCATGTGTCAAAGTCCAGCACCCAGTGTTTCACAGCACAGTGTTGCATTGTAATACACAAGCAAGCAAGCAAATGTTTTTTAGTTAGCACTTATAACAGAATTACAAAGTGCTTTACAACAATGGGATTAAAACCAGGGTAGAATTAGAAGAAGCACAATAGAGCAATGGAATTTAAAGCAACACAAAAATGTAAAAAACGGTGAATCCAAAGGAACAACACGAAAACACAGTGGAATTAGAAATGGTATATAAATTAAAACAACAACAAAAGACAGAGGTTAAGAATTTGAACTCGATACCGAATGGCTGTTGCTCTCCTCACCCAACAATCCTTTGCATTTTGTAGCTAGCCATTTTTTTTATTATACTGTTCTAATGGACAAGGGCGCAGTGATAAGTTGGGCTTGCTGAAGAAATTATTTAAAGAGTAGTGGCATTACTGTCCTGAATGATCATAAGAAATAAGTGGTGCAGTTTTGCTGTCTATGCACTCTATATCACATGCAGTGAAGTTGAAAATGAAATATGTTTTTAAACTAGGCTTAAACTGTCACTCGTAAGTCATTGGAGCCGCCAGCGGTGACAAAAATGTGGACCAAAAGAAATGATTATGTGAACTGCAGAAATGGCCGGGGCAGTTGTGCTGATGACTGTGCCCATCTTTCAGTGGTCGATATAAATAGCATCTCTTCAGTCTGTCACCGAGATGACTAGTTTTTTGTTCTCCAGCAGAGAAACTGGGGAGAAAAATGATCAGTCTTTGGTGTCATTCCTCAGCAGACTGCTGGATGGGTTTGCATTTTAGTGCAAAAGCTGGGGTAACATTGGATATTTAGTTAAGTAATTCAGTCTCCACTGAAACAAACCACCCGACTTCCTTGGTATTGAGTTTTAGAATCCCAAATAGACAAATAAAGAAGAAACGCCATTATAGGATAAATCAAGCCAGTGTTGTTTGTTTTACACAAAATAAGCAACAAAAATGCTGTTATTATCTACCAGGATATTAATGCTACTAAAAAAAATAAAATAAAAGCAGTTGTATTGTGATTATTCTACATGAACGTCTTTCCCCAGGACATTCCCTCACCCAGTTTGTGCGCCACTGTGCTGATCACTTCTTGAACAGCGAACACAAAGAAATCCGAATGGAGGCAGCTCGGACTTGCTCACGCCTGCTTACTCCCTCCATCCACCTGATCAGCGGCCATGTTGTCAGCCAGACCGCTGTGCAGGTTGTTGCAGATGTTCTCAGCAAGCTGCTAGTTGTTGGCATCACTGATCCAGGTAACAAAATGCACAGAAAAGGAAAACGGCATTACTATGCAGATTTATTTTGTTTTGTTGCTTTTATGGTGTGAGGCTTCAGAACTGTTAACAGCTACAGTGATCCATTATGGCAAGCCAGTCTGATTTTTGTCCCTGATTTCCTGTAGATCCAGATATCCGATACTGCGTGCTGGCGTCTCTTGATGAACGCTTTGATGCTCACCTCGCCCAGGCTGAAAACTTGCAGGCGTTGTTTGTTGCTCTAAATGATGAGGTGTTTGAGATCAGAGAGCTGGCAATCTGCACGATCGGGCGCCTGAGCAGCATGAACCCTGCCTTTGTTATGCCCTTCCTTCGCAAGATGCTCATCCAGGTATGAGAGGCACAGTAATGGCTCAATACGAGTTTTATTTATTGCATTAGACATCATGTTTTGATTTATTTAAACCATTAAATTTGTTCATTAGGATTCCTTAGGTTCATGTGCCAAAGATGGCATGCAAGTATTCAACAGTTTTGCAAACGCTTGGCTTCTACATTCATTATTTTTCTTGTGACGATTACCTGCTTGCGTTTCAGTTGGATACCTTTAGGGGGCAGCAAAGGCCATGATATTATGCTAAGCTGAAAACTTAAAACACACACACACCTGTAGTACAAAGTCACAATTGATTTTTGTCTAAATGCCTTTGTGTTTTCCACAACTTAAGCTTATTAAATGTATTCCAGATGAAGATGAGCGCATGTGCTGTGCTAACATTATCATTTTTCTGCAGATCTTAACAGAATTGGAGCACAGCGGTGTCGGCAGGAACAAAGAGCAGAGTGCTCGTATGCTTGGTCACCTGGTCTCCAATGCGCCCCGACTTATACGTCCTTATATGGAACCCATCCTCAAGGTACTGCTTTGCAAATTCTCCGTTGTAATAGTGGATAAGTGTGTATGAATCTAAACCAGACTGAAAGGGGCTTCATGTTCCCAGTAGGCCTATGCTAATAAGTAAAGCTGAGGTCCATTACATCCTCATTTCCATGGGCCTTCAAATAAGTAATGATTTCAAAGTATATGAGGAAATGACCACATTGCTTTTAATTTTTCTAGGCTCTCATCCTCAAGCTTAAAGACCCAGACCCTAACCCTGGAGTAGTCATTAGTGTCCTTGCAACCATTGGCGAGTTGGCTCAGGTAAGGCTGTTTGTAATTATAAATCGGCTGTTTACTGCAACTAGATGAATCTTAGCAGAATTTATTGTCCATTGTACACAATTAATTATATAAAAAAAAAGTACATCTTTAATCTGGATAGTTTTAATGTAAATCCAAGCTTGTCTTGAGGTTGAAGGTAATTGCAGGCTCTTACCCTTAGATGTTTGCCTTGCTCTACCCTGACCAGGTGCTTGAATGGTCCCCTGAAAGCAGTCAGGGAGTCACAGTTAAAGGGCCTTTGAAGTTCAGACAGAGTGCGGGAGATGCTCAGGGAGACTCAGTGCAGGATGAGACAGAAGCCCAGCTGTTCGGGAACCCAGACAAAGCAAAGATGCATGAGAATGTAGGGAGTACAGATAACAGAAACTAAATGTTGAAAACAATCTGTCTGCAGCCTGAAAGCACATTTAAAAAAAAAATTGTAAATTTGGTAAGTGATGGTGGTTCCTAATATACATGGACTTGAGAAATTCACATGGATTCTCTGACAAATAATTTATTTAATAGCTTTAATATTAGCTTCTATTATTTTTCACTGTAGCTTCCTTGAGTTTTGTGCACTTCAGTTTATCTATAAAATGTTACGAGTTCTTATAACAGTGCCCTTTTGGCTTTGGGTGATTCTACAGAAAATGGCTAATTTATAAAATTTCTGTAGTTTTGATGGATTCTTTCTCTGCCCTGTCAGGTGAGTGGCCTAGAGATGAGGAAGTGGATGGATGAGCTTTTCCCAATTATTATGGACATGCTGCAGGACTCATCATCACTGGCCAAGCGACAGGTACACAAGGAACAACTTACAAATAAATACAGACGTATACTCTTTTCTTGTTGATGATTAGTTAATGACTGTCTCTGACTTTCCACCAGGTGGCTCTGTGGACACTGGGCCAGCAAGTAGCTAGTACAGGCTATGTGGTGGAGCCCTACCGCAAGTACCCGTCCCTTCTAGAGGTGCTGCTTAACTTCCTCAAGACTGAACAAAACCAGGGCATCAGGAGAGAGGTATGAATAAATGTCGTGCCATCTGGGCCGATCACCCTACGTTTCCCCCACCGTAGTAATGGGAACCTCATAGGCCAGCAAGGCTTGAAACCAATTTACAGCATGCATTGAGTTAATGTGTAGATCTCTGTAGATGCATTGGATTTGGTGAATTACAATGATATGGACATGTAGCATGAAGAAAAGCACCTTTTCCATAAATATATGGAAATTTTGATGTGAAAAGTTTGAGTGGAAATTGTCATTGTTTAATTTCTTACATACGATATTGTTAAAAGTGCAGGGAATGCACTTCCCTCACTTTATATGGTGAGAAGCTTCTCAAACCACTCTTACTGTTTGGCTGTAGCACTTTTTGTTAGTGTCCATTTTCCATAAATACTTTGTTTTCTATAGCTTCCTTATATCTTTGAAACTCAGCTAAGGTACCAAATTTGGTGAACTTTTGACATAGATTATGTAAAATGACCAGGTATATACTCAATTTTGTGTTCCTGTGAAGGACCACTAACTCTGTCTTTCCAACAGGCTATACGTGTTCTGGGGCTTCTTGGAGCCCTGGATCCCTACAAACACAAGGTGAATATCGGCATGATTGACCAGTCCCGAGATGCCTCTGCTGTCAGTCTCTCAGAGTCCAAGTCCAGTCAGGACTCGGGTAGGTCTCGGATTACTGTTAATATAGACAGTTTTTTTCACCAAGAGTCACAGTGTGGATTAGATTAACTTTTTATTTGCATTCCTCAGACTTACAGCAGTATTTTCAGTGCAACAGCTGGAAAGTCTCTAAATGAGCACGAACCCCTTTTCACATCTCACAGTGGAACTTGGGACTGTTGCTGTAATTTTAGTGAGTCTGCATTATGAGCCTGATGAATAATGTTGTCAAGAGTTTGTATATAGACTTGATGTTATTGTAGCTTTGTGCTGCGTTTACTGCATTTATCATAATGTTGTTTGACTCTTCAGTGAGAGTTTAGGGTATTTTCTTCCAGATTGCGCTCTAGTCATTTACTTTTAATCGCAGAGACATTATGATCTTTATTTGTGGGCTCTCTCTCATTGTTGGTGTTGTGCCCTTTGCATCACAGCTGGTTGTGTTAGACAACCCCCTTTCTTTCCATCATCACCAACTCTGTGCTCATATGGGATTGTCTGATGGTTGGCTTTTTCTTTCTAATTTTGTAGGATCTTTACCTCACAGTACCAAGTTGATGATGACTTTGAATTAAAACAGAAAGGCCCCAGTCAGGCACCTTCTTGCTGGGAGGTGACACCATGCAATCATGTGTGCACGTAAAATCATCATCTCGATGTAGTTATAGGTCAGTGCTCCAGAAATTGCCGTGAGTTAAATACGCCATGCAGCAGTTTTTCTTAGGTCAGAATGTGATCCCTCGAGTGAGGAACCGATTTCATCTTCAGTTTTAGGAATTGCCGAATCTGGCTCCCATAAATAATAATAATAATAATAATAATAATCATGGATTGCATTTATATAGCGCTTTTCGGGAACCCTCAAAGCGCTTTACAATTCCACTATTCATTCACTCTCACATACACACACTGGTGGAGGCAAGCTACAGTTGTAGCCACAGCTGCCCTGGGGCCCACATAAAGCCAGTGAAACTGTGGCTTTTGAAAAAACATTGAAGATTATGTTTTACTCATTGGCTGTTTTACATTTAATAAATCTACAAATCATTCAAAATGGAGTGCAGGGAGGAGATATGTCTACGCCGACAAGACAAAACACAATCTTTTAAGGTCTTACCCTTGCATTTGAAAAGTCAACAGCATCAGCGGCTTTGGGTTTGCCTTTTGTGGGAGTTTTCATTCTTTGGGATCTTATTTCTGGCTGCTGTCTGATCTAAACCCAACTAAAAATCCTTCAGAACAAGAGTCTGCCAGTTTAGAGGGAAATATAAGCACCACAACTGGAGTAGGACTTTTTGAAGTGCTGATATTAAATTTAATGTGACCCACTTTAGACAGATTTCAAGCATCTGTTTAATAGAATATCAGTGATATGCGTCACTCTTTTTCTTTACGGGCTGAACGGATTACTGATGCAGTCTGAATTTGCGTAAACGTATTACCATATCAGCTGAATAACTCAGCATTGCCTGTTAAAAGGCTTTTTGGTCAATATGTTTGTTGTAATAAACAATATGTCCAAAACAGGATTAATGACATGTTGTCATATGTTAAAGTAGTACGGTTCCTGTGTTATAATAGGGTTCACATCTGGCTTGTATGTTGTTTTTTTCCCCCCTGTGTTGATCTTGACCCAGTTGACAGATTTTTGAATAACAGTGCTAAACACAATGTGGGTGGATCTTAATATACCCTATGTTATCTGTTAGAAGTAACAAAAGATGTAAAAATGTTTTTCTTGCTTGTAGTGGGTTTTACTTTAAACTCTTGGATTATTTCTCCGAGTATGATAAAACTCTCAGAACACGACTTGGTGGTTGTGCGTCATAAACGGTCTGGGTATTGTGAATTTCTCTAATAATGCACATCTGTCTTCGGTCACACGCCTCGTGTGTGGAAAATGCAGATCTCCGCTCGTCTGATCCAGTCATGTGTCTCAGAATGACCTTGGACAGTATGGTAATGGTTTTACCAGTTTGTTCTCCAGCTAAATAGACTGTGACCAGAACTGGAGGTCGTATATCTGTTGGCGAATTTGATTTGTTAGGGTCACTGTCTGAAACACTAGTATCTCGGACCACTTCTTTTTTTTTTTTTTTTTTTTTTTTCCTTGTAGGTTTCTGGGAGTTGACTGTCTAGTTTCATCTCCTCACCTGACTTTAAATTAGACCAGTCAGATCATTACAGAACACAACAGTCATAAAAGTGATGAAACGCTTCATGTCCCCTTGGGAGTTGCTATATTTTTTACATGCTATTAGGAATAGTTAACAGTTCCTATTCGTCCCATTCACCTGAATTATTACATTACTCTTGCTTCACTTGGCTACACTAATGCCTGTTTGTTTGCCGTTAAAATACAGATTGTTATCATTTATTACCATCGTGAATCTTGACTTGGTGAATACTGAAATATTAAAAAACTAACTTTTAGTCCTCGGCATCTAAGGGGAGACATTCAAGCAGCTGAAACTGTAGTAAAAGGCTGAATACCACACATTTGTATTCTCAGGTGCCTTGTAAAATTTAATAGCCCTGCAAAGATAAATGGACGATGAGAGCTGCTTTGTATTCCCTATTACAAAAATATTAATGGAACTAATGCACTAATAAAACCCCCAAACCCCGTGATCTTTTATTCTCAGCAACCCTCACACAGCTCCTTGTGCTCTTGGGTCTATTAGGAATGGAAACTGGTACATATTTTACTGGTGATGGCAGTGCCTAGGTGCTGAATGTTACTTTATGTTGTGACAAAATTTTGATTATTTTTTGGAAGTATTAGGTTTCCTACTGTCTCCAGCAAATCTAAGATCTCATTAAGCTGAATGAGGGGACTTACTAAATGCTGAAGAGATTCCATCTTTTTCTTTTACCTTAATGGTAAAACCTTGACTAAAGCGCTAACTAGATCATGCAGTCACTGCGGTTAATTTGAGCAATTTATTGCATCTGACTGAAAGTTGTACAACAGGCTGAAATCATATTATGTGATTACGACGAAAGAATGTCCTCATCAGATTTATATTTGGCAAATTACTAAATATTTCTAGGGTTTAAGCATGGCCACTCACAACTGTCACATTTATCAACTGCTCCATCAGTATGACTGAAGGAGAGATGGCACAGAACGTGAGAAAGATTCTTGCATAATTTTTATTTTATTTTATAGTTTATATGACAGCATCATTCAAACTAACCAACCTCACTCTCCTCTTTTTGTAGCTGACTATAGCACCAGTGAAATGCTGGTGAACATGGGTAACCTGCCCCTGGATGAGTTTTACCCTGCTGTGGCAATCGTCACTTTGATGCGCATCCTGAGAGACCCATCACTCTCCAACCACCACACTATGGTAGTCCAGGCAGTCACCTTCATCTTCAAATCTTTGGGCCTAAAGTGCGTCCAGTTCCTGCCTCAGGTCATGCCCACTTTTCTCAATGTCATCCGGGTGTGTGATGCCAGTATCCGAGAGGTAAGCTGTTGTGTGGATTAAGAGGAAAGAGACTGCCTGACAGATTCATTATGGCATTTCTCTTATTTTGTCAGCTGTTCACAAAGCAAATCTTAGACTCTGTCTTCTGTCTTCCTCCAGTTCCTCTTTCAGCAGATGGGAATGGTCGTGTGCTTTGTGAAGATTCACATCCGTCCCTATATGGATGACATCTTCACCCTCATCAGAGTGAGTAACTGTTTCAACCCAATCTCTAAACACTCGTTATGCAGCCCTTCTTTATTTTCCTTTGAGTTAGGCTGACAGCTAAGAACTCTTAATTGCACTCAGTTGTGCTTTCTACTTTCCTCATTAGAAGTAATGTGTTTAAGGCCTCTGCATGAAGTCTTGCCCCATGTCACACAGCAGTATGCATTGTGTGTAGTGAGGTACTTAACAAGATTAAAGAAACTGTGAGTCAGAGAAAATAAGAAGTTATGTATATTTAGAGATGTTCTTTTTACTCTTCCTTTTATTGTCACTCACTGTTCACCTTCTAACTGTAGCACTGCATGTGGCTCCGATGTACGTTTCCACTCACGTTATTCAAATAATATTTAGGAGAAAAACTGCCGATGACTCATGACGCTCACACTTATCCCATGATGTGGAACAACTGCTAAAGCCATAGCCCCTGCCTGCACTTGCACAAACACAATGTCAAGCACATAATCATTTAACGAGTCACAAAATATCATATGACTGTCCTTGCGTCGGAATCTTGGTAACACTGTTACCGAAACTTTTGCAATGGCCGCAACTCCACCTGGTGGAAAGTAATTGAGAGAAGTAGAGCACTGCGCCTCCAGTCCCTATGAGTTAATAAATGGCAAGTAAAACAAAGAATCTATTCATTTTTGCTCCAGTTCTGCTCTTGCATCCAGATGAGGGGGCTGGAATAGCCATTCAGGACGTACTCTCACTTCCTCTCTAGTTAGCAGCCACAGGCAGGGAGAGCAGGAAGTTGGGGGTTGCTTGAGACCTCTCGTCCCTGACAAAACGCCTTTGCCAAATCTCACAGCTGAAGCCCATTGACTGATTGATATATTGTGTGTTCTTCTGTACTCCAGCTATTAATATTTTTAATGTACACAGTGGTCAAACCTAGATTTTCCAAAACACTGTCAAAATCCACGCAGAGGCATGATGCAAGTCCCAGCTGACAGGAAACTGTCTCCATTCCTTGCCATCCAGTATTGTGACCCCCGCTTTGTGTCTCTAGCACGTGAACGTTTTGCATTTCCAGAGGGAACGCTGATCCAGACATTTGTCTCCCACTCAGCTTATTGATAAAGCACATTTTGACCTACTTCTGTATACCTACACAAAAACTTTAGCATTACAATACAGCATTTTTCCTTTTTTTCCACACTGTTGCTCCTCCTGTCCCAATTTTTTGGTAATATTTTGCTGTCATTAAATTGCAAAAAGAGCCAACCAAATCAAACACACAGTGGTCTTTGCACTGTGTTCATCTAAATGAGTTATAAAATATTTGACTTGTGTTTTTGTTTTTATTTACATTTTACAAAGCATCAAAACTTCTTTTAGGTGGATGTTTAGTACTGTAGTACAGTATTTCTTTAATTTATATTGTTATTACATACTATTAGTATTAGAAAGCGTTGGCATTTGATTGTCTAAGAGTAATTTGAATTCTATAATGTGTGTTTGAATATACTCTCCATTAGGGCTTTATCAGAATGTACAATCTTTTAACTTATGTTGGCTTTGATAATAATGAGCAAAAATGGGTGTCAAGTTAATGTAATGAATACCAACATTTCATTATCTGTGCCTTAGGAATACTGGACACCAAACAACCCCATGCAGAACACCATCATCCTCCTGATTGAGCAGATTGTGGTGGCGCTGGGTGGAGAGTTCAAGCTCTATCTCCCTCAGCTCATTCCACACATGCTACGTGTCTTCATGCACGACAACAGCACCGGGCGCAGTGTTACCATCAAGGTGAGTTCACTGCGGTGCAATTGCAGACGACATGCGATGTCAGTATCTGATTTGCCAGCAATAGACTAAAGCTGTGTAGTTCATTGAGTCTCATATTTTTATGAGCTTACAGTTACTGTGCATACACTGAAGGGTAGCGGAGTGTCCAACAGCTGGAATTAATAACACAGAAGAGAAAAAAGTCAGCTGGAGATAGATTTTCAGTGTTTTTATTTCACAAAAAGCTTTTAACTACTTTTCCAATTCTGCAAAAGTTGTTTAGATTCTGGATCACAAACCAATATATTGTTTTTGCTTTTCTTGGCATCTTCGAGAACATTTTTCAGGTTTGTGTCTGAAATCACGTGCAGCTTACCGTGCCAGAATTATAGGCCGCGGCATTGCCCGTGACCCATAGATGTTTAAAATGTCAGAGCTGTAGTTGAGATTACATTTTGGTACGAGGGATTATGATTTAGTAGTTGGAGCAAGAGAATGTACTGTTTTCTTATGTTAATGTTGCCATGAATGCTTGCTCTGCAGAGTGCAGAGCTGTTGGGGAAATAAAAATTAAATTGAGTACCCTTAATTATAAAAACAGACCAAAATGCCTGCTGTGGTGCCTTGGGCATCGTTATCAGAGAAATGGTGGTTTGTGTACTTGTTAATCCCTCCATTGGAGCTCTGCATTCTCTAACTGGCAGTCCAGAGCTTATTTCCAGCGCTGTCGCTGTCGCTTTCCTTTTTTTTCTTCTTTTTTTTTTTGTTTAAATGAAAGCAGTTTTGTATTCTATCCCAGTTTCATCTACACTCTAAACTACAGGTGATTAGAAAATCTGTAACAGTTTATTAAGTATTTTGTCATACATATTTTTTTCCGTTTGCAAATGTGGGAATGTATTCACGAACCTACTGACCGTCGAATAGAAAGTAAACTGTGGGTGACCCAGATGATCAACAGGATGTATGTATTCTGATTGGTGATTGTTTATTCAAAAATACATATGTAAGAAAAACAAGTCTACAGTGAAATTGAAAGGCCAACTCACAGAATGCAGACACTGGTAGCTGTATTTGCATATATTTATTTACAATGCCAATGAAGCTTTTTGATGCTTACAGGGGGAATAACATTTTTGTGTAAACTGGAAGATATGATGATGTCAACCAGAGACATTCTCCTGGGAAATCTAATTTGTAGTGCTTCACTGCGTTTCTAACTCAGTATTTGGAGAATATTTCTCCTACCTTAATGTCTGCCATTTTCTCGTCTGCTTAAGAAGCTCAAAAGATTCTGAAAAGTCTCACGTACTCCCTTTAGGGCTGTTATGTTTTAAGAATGTTTCTCTCTACCATGATCTCATCTTGAGAATGTGACAGTAAATTCTTAAAAAAACAAAAAAACAAACGTTTTATCACTACATACTACTATTGGTCTTTTATATCACAATATAATGTTTGTCATACTTATGAAGTACTGCTTTTCTTGTTAATTATATAACAGAGTTGATTAATCCCACACTTTGCTAAGTGTCTGTTTCACCATTGTGCTCATTATTGTATCAGTTATTAGCAGGCTTTTGATTCCTGAGGATTACTGCTGAGCAGTAACAAATTATTCAATTTTTAGTAACATCATTGTAACATTATTACTTTCTCCTGTAGTGACTTTTGTAATGTCCGAAAGAGCCATTTCTGAAGGCTGTAGTTACTAATGCAGTTCTGGGTAACTTGCCCAGCACAGATGAGGATAAACTTTGTGAGCTTTTTATGTAGAACAGGAAAGTACCCTAATAAATCTCAGTTATATTAAAGCAAAAAGGGTGCTGGAAATATGTTTTAATATATAAAAGTATGATCATACTTAGTTTAACTGAAGTAAGTCAAAAGATTTAAAGTTAAACTCTGTAACTGAATAAAATCAGTGGTTAAAGCCAGCTGCTTATTAAGACTAACTGGTTGATCATGATTAGTTTGGTATTATGCGAGATATTGTGATGTAATTAGTAAACAGAATGATTAAGTAAACTCTTGAGATATCATGCATTTGTTGGAAAGACATTGTATTTGTATTTCTTGTCCCTTTGGACTCCTTGAGAAATGACATTTTCTAAATAATTGGTGTTTTTTGTTATAAACAAAAGCGCATAATAAATTTTCTTTCAGAAGAAAGAAACTTGAGAAGTGCGTGATTGCACGAGTGATGTAGTCAGTAATAAAAACCAAATGCCAACCAAAAGCAAAATGGATGTCTAGAGGATAGCGCGCCAGCAACTGATCTTCAGGAAACTTTTTTTTGGAGGAGGACTGGCACACCGGGCCAAAGTTTTGCCAGTGCTGCTGATTATCATCAGCCACACTTCCCCTCAAGTGCTTTAAAGAGCAGCCACGCAAACCAGCAGGGAGAACCGTCACAGACAAAGGGCCCTCTTTGGCCCTATTCATTTTTGTGTCTGACACCCTCCCACGCACGATTTGAACCCTGTGTGGAATTCCATGCTGAGGGTTCTCTTAACTTGGGGGCAGGGAAGAAATACAGCAGCAGGCTTTGGGATCCCTTCACCTTTCTCCAAATGAATTTCAGCATCTCTGGTGATTTATACTGCTATCAGATAGGAAAAGAGTGCCACAGTGAAGGAAAGTGTTGTGCAGAATTTATAGCATAAGACAACACGAGAGAAATATTAAGACAGAATAATTATGTTGTTTCACTTATTGTATATTCATAATTATCAAAGCCCTAAAATCTTCATTAATAATAACATTTTAGTGCAGTGCAGAAAGCTTTCTTTCATAGACGCCCTGATACACATTCATACTCTCAGGGAAACACTAACTAGTAATTTACCATTACATTCCTTGTAATGTTACAAGAAATAGATAATACCTTGGTAATAACAGTCTGAACAGGCTGTTTGCAGTTTTCTCTCCTTTTAGCGACACACTAACTTTTAGATTTCAAGCTGACGTCTACCAGCAGCTCAAACCATAGAAAATGTATAATGATGGCCTGGTTAAAAGTTGTACTCAACACATGCTGTGTCCTTAAAAAAATGGATCTGAAAACATGAAGATATAAGGATCCTGTAAGACAGAATAATGAAAGTTAGCAATGGCCACAAAAAAAACCTCCATTATGAATGTCTCAGTGTAGCATGACCCTGAATCTGTGTTTTGTAATAGATTTCTTTGCGAGTTGCACTGAGTCAAAGTAAAACTTGTCATAAATCTAGTGGAGAAACTATATTAACTAGACTGAAAAGGGCCTGTGTCAGAATGACGAGATGACTTTATTTTGCTAGCATTAGTTTAGGTTTAATAATTTAAGCTCACATCACTCTACACTCATACTGAAAGTACAGGAGCTCAACCTTCAGTTGATTTATTGGGGTGGTGTTTTATGTTTGTGGCTTCCATCAATATCCATCAGGACCTTTTGAGGTCTAAGCCACTTGCTCGTAATACAGCAGTTCAAAGACAGCACGGACCTATAAGTAACACACTCTCCTGTTTCAGCAGCGGCAGCCAGTAGTTGTCAGGGTTTTCCCTCAAACCCTAAATCACGATTTACGGGGAGACCACAAACACAGAATCATGCGGAGCACAGTCATCTAGTCTTCTCTCCTCTGGTGCTGTTTAGTTTCAAAGTCTGTAGTATAGTATACTTCAGCAGCCCACAATCTGGATTGTCTGTAACTCAGGTCTGTGTCTGGAGCCTGACCCTTTAGCGCAGCATGGGGGTCATGAAATGAGGGGAGTGGGAATCAGATTTCTCGCTTGTCTACAGGAGAGGTGAAGAAAAACATACTTCCATCATTTCAAGAAGCCTTCTCCCCTGAGCTCCACCCCCACCCTTCTAGGCTCACACATGCACACACTTGTACACCTCCAACTCAACTTCCTGCTGTCTCGCCGTGTGCACTTTAGACATGGGGTTGGAGAGTGGGGAAAAAGCAGAGGCAGTCATGGTATGTATTGGGGGGCTGGGGTAATTTTGATGCTTTCAATAGACGTCATCCTTTAAGACCACCATGTAGCCACCAAGCCTGTGTGCACATGCGCCACACAACACCACGTTTACTGTTACCTTAAGGCACTGTGAGGCTTTCTCAAAAAATGCCATTTAGTTAATGTTGGAATTTGTATGCAGTAAACATGGCTGTACTCACTAATAATAGAAGATATACAGTCATTGGTGATATGTAGATTAATAATCTAAAATCGACAAAAAGCCCCAAGCAGAGGTACGTCATGAAACTAACATCAATTTTAAGGAAGGTAAAATTGATGTTTAAAAAAAACCCCCAAAACCCACTAATGTAATGTTCGTATTTTACTTTATGATTTGCATCCTGTGAAAGCACAGATTCATGCTCACTCAATCGCTAACAGCTATACACAGATTTCCTGGATGGCTGGCTCGTGTGCCAGCACCTTGCTGAAATAAAATGCCATTCGGCTTTCCCTTCAGAGCTCCTGAAGAAAACCATTTACAAGCTCATTAAAGCCGCTCATGTTTAAGTGCTGCAGTATGTGGAATTAAGGAATGTGTGCTGTCCTTTTCAGCTACTCAATGCCATCCAGCTGTTTGGTGCCAACCTAGATGACTACCTCCACTTGTTGCTGCCTCCCATTGTCAAGCTCTTTGATGCCCCTGATGTGCCCCTGCAGGCGCGCAAGTAAGCGCTACACCCGTAGTTTTAGTGAGGAATCTAGTGTGATAATAAAAGTCATTCTCACTTAATTTTGCAAATAAAAATGTATTTAGCATCTATCTGATGTCACCACAGAAATGGGAAATTAAAATTAGACCATCACTGTGGTTAAAAGAGGGGAAAAAAGAACAAAGCTAAACATTTTTATGTGTATGTTTTTTATTAAAGAATCCATCTGGCAGCGATGTCAGATTTTTCACATGACTTCTTGGCTATCGGAGCAGGCTGTGTCTCTAAGTCTGTGTCCTACAAACATTTCAGTAAAGCTGAGCATCCTTTGTTTTTCCTCTGTGGCTCAGGGTTGCCTTGGAGACACTGGACCGACTGACAGAGTCCCTGGACTTCACAGACTACGCTTCACGCATTATCCACCCGATCGTTCGGACACTTGACACCACTCCAGAGCTGCGTTCCACTTCCATGGACACCCTGTCCTCACTCGTATTCCAGTTGGGCAAGAAGGTAACCAGAGCTGTCCCTCGGGCTGTCTTTTAGATGTAGATACTATTAACTGTACTTTTCCAGTCTTCCTACTGTTGGCTTCACATGCACTACCCCCCCCCCCCCCCCCCCCCCCCCCCCCCCCCCTAGTTTTATTACTTCCTGCCAGACTGCTGATGTCATTGACCATTACGCAGCATGGGGTGGTGTTTACAGGAGCGGATGAGGTCACATTTACCCCTGCCTGTCCTCTCAAGCCTTCCCCTCCCTTATCCCTCAAACCCCGTGTCGTTAATGTGTAGGGGAAGCTTTTGATCTGAGGTTCATGGAGGTTAGAAACAAGTGCAGGACACCCAGTTATTTACTTTATGGTGAAGGGAAAGCGGTCTCCAGACACACATACACTCTTATGTTTATCCTTCCTCTCTCCTCTTATTTTCAGTATCAGATCTTCATCCCCATGGTGAATAAAGTGATGCTAAAGCACAGGATCAACCACCAGCGTTACGACATACTCATATGTCGGATTGTTAAGGTATGGCTCGCCAGTAAATCCAGATTATTACTACACATTTTTCACACGTCTCGTAGATTATCTGTGAGCTGCCAGTCTTTTATTTCATAACCTCACATGGCACAAGGTGGCCTCACATGGTCAGGCAAAAAATTACATAAGTATAAATAAACATTTCATATTCAGTGCACCATAAGCGAGTCATTACCATGTCTTGTTTATCAACAGTCCCTCAGGAAGGAAATGCACTTCCACTTTCATAAAACGTGTTTTGGGGCCCGGCTCAACAGTTTGAATGTGTGTGGCCTGCATGTGTGTGGCCTGCATGTGTTTGTTTATGTTTGTTTTTGTGCCTATCAGGGCTATACTCTGGCAGAGGAGGAAGAAGACCCTCTAATTTTCCAGCATCGCCAGGTTCGTGGTAACCAAGGTGACGCTTTGGTCAGCGGACCAGTAGAGGCGGGGCCTATGAAGAAGCTCCACGTCAGCACTACTGCACTCCAGAAGGTTGGAAGGAACAGTTGGCATTTTTTTTCCCCCCATGATTAAAGACATGCACACGTCCAATGTTTATATCGGTGGCAGTGTTGCAGGTGTTTCATTTGTGTACAGCAAGCAGTGCTGAAAGCCGTAGTTCAATTGTGGTGAGGATGTATGAGTCAACAAACTGGTGATAAATTAACGGAACAACGTCGTCATATGAGCAGAACACCACAATCAGTGTGTATATTTGACTGCAGAAAACAAAGGATTACCCGCTGATTTGATGATAGTTTACAGAGTGGTGGCAGACTGGCCTGTGGACCGATAAATTACACAGCGCTCTTCACTACCATCATCAAGATAATAATAAAAAAAATCTCACAGCTTACATTATAGTCAGATTATCCCATACACATTAAATGTGAAAACTTTGCGTCCACATATTTGTTCTGAAATTGATGATTTCTGACACTGGAAAGGCTTGGGGAGCTGCCAGGAAGGTGTCCAAAGATGATTGGCTGGAGTGGCTGAGGCGCTTGAGTGTTGTCCTGCTCAAAGAGTCATCCTCCCCAGCTCTGCGCTCGTGCTGGTCACTGGCTCAGACCTACATCCCTCTTGCCAGGTAAATGCAAACATAATTCCTTATGAAGCATGTACATAAAATCTGAAGCTCTGTCTTTGCAGTCACTACTGCCAAAAGATTCTCAGCTATCAGTAGTGCAAAACTGGTCAAACTTGACAATGTCAAAGGTGACTGTATGTAGCTGTATGAAAAGCAGAGTTACTAAAATGCTAAAAAAAAAAAAAAAAAAAAAAAAAAACCGTGTAAAAGCACAAACACCTGTTTATTCTGTGATCATTTTTACAACTTTTAGAATGATCTTGCTACTGCAAAATACTTGAATATTTTAATGTTGTTTTAATGACAATATGTTGTTTTTGTTGACCCCAGAGACTTGTTCAATGCAGCTTTCCTCTCATGTTGGTCTGAGCTGAGTGAGGACCAGCAGGATGAGCTGATCCGCAGCATTGAGTTAGCGCTCACATCTCAAGACATTGCTGAGGTCACACAGACTTTGCTCAACTTGGCAGAGTTCATGGAGCACAGCGATAAGGTTAGCAGTGACCTGATAACCTAATTAAACTAATAGCTGTGCTATTGTTTAGACATACATGTTTTTAGGGTCCTTGCAGATGTGAACAGACTCTCAAACAGCATTTTCAAAATTAAATTCTAATCCTCAAAATTTTTATATTAGCCAGAGTATTTTTTTCTACATCAATCAGGTTTTGCTTCGTTAAAGATTGTAATAAAAATGTCTCTCAAAAATCAAAGTAGGTTTAATGTTTTTAACTCTTGCTCAAATACAGGGAGTGCAGAATTATTAGGCAAATGAGTATTTTGTCCACATCATCCTCTTCATGCATGTTGTCTTACTCCAAGCTGTATAGACTCGAAAGCCTACTACCAATTAAGCATATTAGGTGATGTGCATCTCTGTAATGAGAAGGGGTGTGGTCTAATGACATCAACACCCTATATCAGGTGTGCATAATTATTAGGCAACGTCCTTTCCTTTGGCAAAATGGGTCAAAAGAAGGACTTGACAGGCTCAGAAAAGTCAAAAATAGTGAGATATCTTGCAGAGGGATGCAGCAGTCTCAAAATTGCAAAGCTTCTGAAGCGTGATCATCGAACAATCAAGCGTTTCATTCAAAATAGCCAACAGGGTCGCAAGAAGCGTGTGGAAAAACCAAGGCGCAAAATAACTGCCCATGAACTGAGAAAAGTCAAGCGTGCAGCTGCCAAGATGCCACTTGCCACCAGTTTGGCCATATTTCAGAGCTGCAACATCACTGGAGTGCCCAAAAGCACAAGGTGTGCAATACTCAGAGACATGGCCAAGGTAAGAAAGGCTGAAAGACGACCACCACTGAACAAGACACACAAGCTGAAACGTCAAGACTGGGCCAAGAAATATCTCAAGACTGATTTTTCTAAGGTTTTATGGACTGATGAAATGAGAGTGAGTCTTGATGGGCCAGATGGATGGGCCCGTGGCTGGATTGGTAAAGGGCAGAGAGCTCCAGTCCGACTCAGACGCCAGCAAGGTGGAGGTGGAGTACTGGTTTGGGCTGGTATCATCAAAGATGAGCTTGTGGGGCCTTTTCGGGTTGAGGATGGAGTCAAGCTCAACTCCCAGTCCTACTGCCAGTTTCTGGAAGACACCTTCTTCAAGCAGTGGTACAGGAAGAAGTCTGCATCCTTCAAGAAAAACATGATTTTCATGCAGGACAATGCTCCATCACACGCGTCCAAGTACTCCACAGCGTGGCTGGCAAGAAAGGGTATAAAAGAAGAAAA
Source organism: Perissodus microlepis (assembly GCF_051167445.1). NCBI lineage: Eukaryota > Metazoa > Chordata > Actinopteri > Cichliformes > Cichlidae > Perissodus > Perissodus microlepis. The sequence goes on along the minus strand of NC_140480.1, from coordinate 11,346,550 downwards.
ACTAATGACATGGCCTCCTTGTTCACCTGATCTGAACCCCATTGAGAACCTGTGGTCCATCATCAAATGTGAGATTTACAAGGAGGGAAAACAGTACACCTCTCTGAACAGTGTCTGGGAGGCTGTGGTTACTGCTGCACGCAATGTTGATGGTGAACAGATCAAAACACTGACAGAATCCATGGATGGCAGGCTTTTGAGTGTCCTTGCAAAGAAAGGTGGCTATATTGGTCGCTGATTTGTTTTTGTTTTGTTTTTGAATGTCAGAAATGTATATTTGTGAATGTGGAGATGTTATATTGGTTTCACTGGTAAAAATAACTAATTGAAATGGGTATATATTTGTTTTTTGTTAAGTTGCCTAATAATTATGCACAGTAATAGTCACCTGCACACACAGATATCCCCCTAAAATAGCTAAAACTAAAAAAACTAAAAACTACTTCCAAAAACATTCAGCTTTGATATTAATGAGTTTTGTGGGTTCATTGAGAACATGGTTGTTGTTCAATAATAAAATTATTCCTCAAAAATACAACTTGCCTAATAATTCTGCACTCCCTGTAATTAGTCATATTCTTAATTTGATTTTAAAAGTTTATAGCGTCAGTGTATGTCGGTCTAAATTGAGAAGTATAATTGGAAATTCATCTGTTTTAAATTAATCCACAACACAAAGTGTGAAAAATAAATGCCTTTGCAGCCCCACTGCACATGTGTTTATGATGTTGAGATAATATTCTTCTCACAGCATTTTAGAACTTAATTTTCATTGTGAAAATAATACAGATATTTTATTCGGTTCACTTAATTATTTCTGCCATCAACATCACAAAATTTAATTCACTTTTTATCAGTTTATGTCTCTTCCAGAAAAGACAAGCACTACAGCAGATATAGATGTGGAGACATGATACTCATTTGCTGTTATTTGTTCGTCTACTTATTTGCACAGTCGCATGCAGCATTATATTAACAGTAAGAAAAAGATTAACTCCAGAAACACAGAAACGTGTTAACCTTTTGATAAAATAAGAACTTTAGACTTGGCATAATAATAATGATGCTGTTACATTAAGGACTGTGAATGTTGTGGTTGGGCTGTGATTTCAGTTTCAATATGCTCCTCGGCAACGAGCCCACCGTCGAAGAATGATGTATTCTTCATAGTTGGATAATCAGAGCCAGTGGAATGATTGTCATTTAGAGTTATTTATTATATACAATTTCCTTTTCCAGGGCCCTCTGCCCCTCAGAGACGATAACGGCATTGTGCTGCTCGGTGAGAGAGCTGCCAAATGCCGTGCCTATGCCAAGGCACTGCATTACAAAGAGCTGGAGTTTCAGAAGGGACCAACCCCCCTTATCCTGGAGTCTCTTATCAGGTAGGAGGTGTGAAGAAGCTCAGAAGTGAATGTGTTATTTTTATGAATAACAGCCACAGCTTACCTGAATAGGGTAATTAAAAAAGCATGTCGTGGTCCACTTAACTTTTTTGTTTGTGTAATTTAACAGGACCTCAGCCCAGTTACTGCAGTGTAGGTTATCGCTTAGAACAAACATTACACCACCCCTGAGGAGTCAGTTTTTCAATCTAATAAATAAAGAAAAAATATATTAAGCATATCCTCCTCTCCCACAAGCCTTTGATATCTTCTGTCAACTTTTCCATCCCCTTTTCTCATCTTTCTTTATTTCTACGCCTTTGGCATTGCATGGAAAAATCTGTTTTGCAGGCATCTAATTGGAAGCTTGCCTCCTTTTCATCTGTGAGTGTCTGGACTTGTGTTTCTCTGAGGCCTGTTTTCAATTTCTCGGAAGCCTTGATCATGATGAATGATGGAAGCCGGCACTCTGGTGTTTTCAATATCCCCATCTGGTTCTCACCTCTCCAGGATTTCCCATAAAAGATCTAGACGCCAGTGTGCAGAAAGCACTGCGAAAACCTCTTTTTACTGAGTCGCGGCTGTATTAGGGGAAAAATATGTTTCATATCTGATGCATACTTTTTGATGACAAGGAGTTTTGTCATAGCCGTTTCGGTGCCTGAGTCATTGTGTTTGTAAGTGACATTGGAACTGATCATTTCATTCTTTCATATGGATATTCAGTTAAAATAGTTAGTTTATGGTAATACATCTGTGACCGCTACAAATGATGTGTGAGGGATTTTTAGAAAATCCACCGAATTAATTTGTGGTTTGACTATGTTCTTAGTAGGCACAGAAGTATCGAATATAGCCAGGAAACTTGTCACATTTTCCCCTTTATTCCTAACAAGAGAGGAATGCTGCTAATTTAGCAATTTGCATTTATTTGTAGAAGTCTATCATGCAGTGTTAATATATGTGAATCATGTGATAGTCTTTGGTTCGGATTTGTTAATATTATGTATTAAAAAATATTGAATTTGTCATTATTTGGGAGAATGGGGTAAAAGAAAGCTGTGTGATGGGTATCGTAAAGGTATCTTGGAGATAAGTGCTTAATAAGTGCTAATACATATAAATGTGGTTGATCTGTCATAGTTGTAACAGTAGAGGCCAGGCATTGTTGCATCTAAACCATGTGTTGGTAATTTTTCTGTAGCCTTAGTGTTATGGGTACCATGGAAATGCTTGGAAATTGAGTCTTGAATAAAACGTAGCATGTTGTTGAGATGCACAAAAGACTGCACGATGTTGGGTAAAATATCATCTTATGCTACCCAGCCAGTGTGGCTTTTGTTTGTTAATACCAGCTGCAGTAGCTTAGCTTAGCTGGGTTTGTTTTTACCTTGTGAGTCTGCGTGCGTATCGTGTGTCTTATAGGGGGTACAACCATGACACTGGTTTAGAGTACTTTGACAGGTGTTTATATGGTATGTTTGTCTGTCCAGATTTCTGTAGACAGATTGTGTCAGCATAATAGTTAGAGTTTACAAATACATTTGGGCTGACTCTTGAGCAATAAGTACTCATGTAACAATGAAGTAATTCTTAAATAATTGTCATATTGTAGATGGTACTGCATTACATTCCTGAGTCAGGAATATTGACAGGGATAATGCATTTGATCCCCCTGCAAGATGGTCTAGTTTTTTTTTTTTTTCTTCCACTGGGAAGTTTTGATGGACTTGGATTAGGATAAAGAGATGTCGTCATCATCTCAGGTTGGTAACTTTTAATCTACCTGTCTTGTCTCTCCCTGTGCTTTCACCCTCTTGGGTTCTGGTCCAACCAAGGCGATAGTAATAAAAGTATGGAGTATAATGCACAACCCCAATTCCAGAATGTCGGGATGCTACGTAAAGTCTCACGAAAACAGAATGCTGTGAGTTGCAAATCTCACAAACCCTTATTTTATTTGTAATGGAACATAGAAAACATATCAAATCTTTTGAGACATTTTACTGTTTGATTAAAAATCTTAGCTTGTTTTTAATTTAATAAACATGTCTCAAAGTTGTGATGGGAGCAACAACAGGCTGGAAAAGTAAGAGTTACTAGAGCAAAAGAGCTGGGGGAATATTTTGCAGCTAATGAGTTTAATTGGTAACAGGTCAGTAGCATGAATCTTGGAGAGGCAAAGTTCCTCAGAATTAAAGATGGGGAGAGGTTTAACAATCTGCAAAAAACAAACAGTTTCTACGAATTATAGAACAATTTGAGATTTGTCTTCCTTGATGTGAAATTGTAAAGACCAATCTCATCATTTCCTGTAGAAATGATCCAGAGAACATGGAGAAAACTGTGCACAAGGGACAAAACTGAAAATCAATATTCTGTGATGGAAATCACTGTATGGGCTCAGGAACACTTCCAGAAATCATTCTCTGTGATCACAGTTCACCTCATCCACAAATGCAGGTTAAAGATGCAATAGTGAAGAAAAGAAACCATATGTGAACATGATCCAGAAACTATGTCTGCTCTGGGTCAAAGCTCATTTAGAATTCAAAAGCCTGCATCTCTGATGATATGGGAGCGCAGTAATGTTTAGGAAACTGGCAACTTGCACATTTGGAAAGGCAAATCAACACTGAGAGGTGCATACAGGATTTAGAGCAACATATGCTCCCATCCAGACAACAGATTTTTCAGGGAGGACCTTATATATTTCAGCAAGACAATGCTGAACCACATACAGGAGATCCTACTATAATATGGCTTCATAGTTGAAGAGTCCAAGTGCTGAACTGGCCTGACTGCAGTCCACACCTTTCACCAATTGAAAACAGTTTGGAGCGTCATGATATTTAAAAAAAATCCCCCAAAGAAGATCCAGGACCGTTGAGCAGCTTGAGTCCTATATCGGACATGAGTGAGACTACATGTCTCGCCTAAGAGTCCAGAAACTTGACTGGTTAAAAGAAGAGGGATTTTACACAGTGGTAAACATAGCTGTGCCCCAACTTTTGAGACGTTTTACTGCCATCACATTCAAAAGATGAAAACACAGCTTTTCCAAAGGTAGTGTTTATTGCACAATCCCTATATTTCAATTGAGAAGTACACAATGAAATGCCTGTAGTTCTACCTTAACATAAAATCTGCATTTCAGGTAAAAAAAAAAAAAAAATCTTGCTGAAGGAGCTGTCTTCATTAAATATTAAACAACACTTTTGGCAGACCTGTCACTGAAGTTTAAATCCCCTAGGAAAATAGGAAAAAAAAAATCTATTTATTGAAGCGACTTTCTTAAATAGAACGTGCTAAACATTAGAATTCCTCCAAGAGCAACAATGTTTATGTCAATAGTAACTGGCCTCTTATTGTGGTATAGTTCACCACCGTTTAAGGTCATCTTTTGTGGTGGAGCCACATGCTTAAACACATTCTAACCCTTAAAATAGATAGACCTTGTTTGTTTTAAGCGACCTTTATTCTGGTATGGCCATTTCATTCGAAGGGAAAAGATAAATGTCCAGGTTTAATTAGATGTTTACCCTGACGAATATTTCACCTTGCTAAAGGAATCTGTCATGCCATTGTTATGATTCTGAGTAATCACAAGACTGAGCCTGTGTAGGCCGTGCTAGCTCTCAGTCGGTATAATCTAAAAAAATCTTTGTTATCCTAACCAAATGATGTTATTGTTGTCATGGTAACAAAGCTAAAGGCATTTAAGTAAATAGAGCGTGGGTGTGTGGTTGTGTAGTTGTGTAGTCTTCTTTCATCTGTTTGGGTTAGGTGGCATGGGACCTCTGGCTGGGATGTCAGAAGTCAGAGGTCAGTGGCTCAAGGCAAATATGTAGCCATTATTGGACACGAGTGGACATAAGACCTTGACTCGTTCCGAGACTTCTTCGAGTTTGTCAGAATACCTATGCTGTTTGCTGAGTGAAGGAATGAATAGGCTGACATGGAATTCTATGTTTAAAAAATATTTTTTATTTTCTACCACATAAAAGAACATAATTACAGAACTGTACACATTTTACAAATCACACATTTTCCTCATGAAGGTTTATTGTTTGAAGTGAATGAAGAAAAAGAAATGGAGCATCATTGATAGGACCGATCCCTCACAACAGCTCACAAAGAAATGGTAGTCTGGCAGTCTCTATAGATTTATAGATGAATTAGAAGTTTCCAATGGTCCTTGCTTGTTATAACTGAAAATACATCCCAAGTGCATTCAAGACAAATGACTGAAAGAATAAAATTCCAGTTACCCACAGGGGAGAGTGTTGAAAAGGCATCTAGGAAAGCTTTTAAAAAATAAAATATCTTATATCTGATAAATACACACAATTAACTACAATTTACAATCAAAACATGAGAAAAACATTACACATTCATCTGACTGAAATCGAGCCAAACCATTACAAACAACCTTATCACTTCGTTCGCAGTCCAGGAAAAGCCACAGTTTGGTAGAACAGTTAAACGGGTATTATTGAGAACTCTCTTTATTCATGCGTATGATCTCGATCCAGAAAAAACAGCCGAAACACTTATGACTAAAAATTAACTGGTCGGACCTTCATCTCCACCTTCTTGAGGGAGTAGGTGGGTCCATGCCAGCTGTACCAAGTTATCCCATCTTGGTTCTTATCTTGGTTCTTTATGTGGTTACCGTAGCGATAATAAACACCGTTCAAATTTGAGTCAGTGCAGCAGTTGTACCAGTACCCACCTGGAAGTAAGAATTGGATTAATGGCAGCACATAACAGCCTTTCTTATCTGCTGTAGACGACTGGATTGGTTTTGTAAGATTTTCTCATATGTCTTACCTTTGCGCCGGGCTGCACAGTCGTCCAAACATTTGTCATTGTCTTTGTTCATGGTGCTGAAGTTGGTGTTGTTGTGGTACCGCAGAGAGTCTCCAGCATTTCCACTGTAGTTGGCAAGGAAGAGCTTGTAGCTGTTGAGCTCATTACTGACTGTGAAAAAGCCATACTCGGCATAGCGTTTTACTCCTTCCCAGTCCTGCATTGGAAAACATATAACACGATTTAGAGAATGACAGTGACAGAAACAGAATATTTGCTTTTGTGGTCTGCCTAATGTCTTTTCGAATCAGTTTGATTTATTGCTAGTTCAAGTATGGTGTAAAGTGATTTTTATGCCCTCTTGCTTTTAGCCATGAAGTGGCTTTTACATGGTTTATGTATTCTTGCTCTCCTGTGTGATGGTCCCAACACTTACCTCCATATCAATCCTAAGTGTACTTGGCTGCCTTGTTAGGCGGAAGATGTTGTCATTGCCCAGCCAGAAGTCTCCACGGATGGATCCAAATCCTTGTTTGTACTGCTTCCAGTCACGGTTAAAGGATGTGAGGCCAACACTTCGCCTCTGAATCACAGTCCAGCCACCTCCATTTGTCTCCATATCACAGAAGAGCTGGGAAAAAACAAAGCCTGTAATTTAGCTGGCTTTTCAAAAAGCTGAAAAAAGCCTCTGATAACTCCCCCCCCCCCCCTCCAAAAAAAAAAAAAAGAAAAAAAAAGAAAAAACAACCCACATGCAAGAGTGCTGAAACTTACGGTGAATTCGGGTGTTCCCAGAAACTCATCTTTAGGCAGCTTGTACTCGCCAGAGATCTTGTAGTTCTTGCTGTAGAGTGATGCACAGTCATATATGGCTTCTGGAAAAAGGAATATCCCAAGTTATGCTAAAACCATATGCAGATCCATGAGCTTTCATCGTTTTTAAAACATGTGATACCTATAAATTACAGTTTTCAGGGTATCTGAGGAATTGGACAGAGAAAAAAAGAGACTTTTCTTTTTCGCCCCATGCCCCAAAAGAAAAATAGATCAAAGAAGAATGAGACATGCACAGCATGCTGAGAGTTTTTCATAGCTGCACCTTTTACTCCTGTCCCAGTATAGTGATGCCTTTAAGATTACGGTGGAGCAAAGAAGCCAAAACTTAAAGATATGGAAACCTTCCACTTCTAATCACTGCAGCCTTTCCTGTTCTGTTCTCTTGTTTCTGATTTACTTTACAAAGGTCTGTGTGTTCTCTCTGCCAATGACATGAATGCGGTCCCTTTAGACCACACAGTAAAACGTGAAATAATAAACAACGTAATGCCTGGATAACCACTCCGCGGCAGCCAGTGCTGATTAGTGGTGTGTTGAAGTCGAATTGAACGGTGGATATGATGTGGCTTTGATGGAGCTCATTACTGACAACCCTGCAGATGGGATTGTGCAGCTCTAAATGACTGGTTTTTAGTACTGTGGGGCAGCTCAGAGAAGTGCGGCACTGTAATTTCCCTCACGACTAATTCACAGCAGGTGTCTCAGATCCTGAAAGGCTGATTATAGTGTTTTGCAGCAAAAATAAATACATGATGATAATGTGTGCAGAATAGTTTATAGTGAAGTGACTTTGTTTTGTCTACTTTTAAATATGAGCACCCTTCCCAATAAAAAGAAGCTTTTATGATATATTAAAATGATACTAAACTATTCAAAACCAAACTTATACCGTCTGGAAATGTTGAGAGGTGAAATGGGTCTGTTTAAAATTTGGTGTTTGAAACAAGAAATAAGAGCAAGAATGAGCGTTTTCATAGCATCTGTTTTAGGGTATAGAGACAGTATGGTCAAACTCTCCAGATGATGGAGTGTTAATACTCACCTGATGAAGTCTTAGGAGCAGACTGTGCAGTTTGCAGCTGCATGATCTCCACACGGTTGTTGATCTCAGAGTACTTGCTCTCTGCCTCTGTGACTCGGACGTCTTGCTGTCGACTCTGCTGGTCCAGATCTAGTATTTGCTTCACAAGTTTCTTCATGTCTGTCTCCTGCTTGCGACTCAGCTCCTCAAAGAGGCTGGTGAGATTGGCCACTTGAACTTTGAGAGAGCGTACCTCGTCGCAGCACTGACCCTTGGAAGGCTTTGGAAGCGCCTGTCTCTTCCTGAGATTTTGAGCCCATGTCTCTGCAAGCAAGAGCAGTGCAACCTCTAAAACAACTATACTCAAGTTGATTTTTGCCATTTTTAAAAGTCAAAGTTCTGGATCTTCTCGCAGCCTCTGGCTGTTTTGATTGGTTGCTGCTAAAAAGGAATCTCTCTCTGTAGATGGTTCTCTCTTGGAATACGAAAAAGATGCAAGCTCACTGCAGCTATCTGAAGTTTTGTCCAGTTGAGTTGGAGCTCTCCTTTGACCACTTGCTCACTCAGGCTGTCTTATTACCTCAGTGAAGCCCTCCTCTGCTTGAGCATCTTAAATATTGTATGGGTCCTCCCCCTCTCCCCCCTTCCACTGACCCTCTCCAACCTTCAGGGTGGAGGACCTTTCACGTTCCTCCTCCCCCCTGCACCCCTCTACTTCACCCCTCATCTTACTTTCACTCATACTGGGGAAGCTTTGCCACATTTTTACTTGCTTTGTCAGGTGTTAAATGTTTCTGGGAAGTCATTTTTTTTATTCCCTTTGCCTGGAAGAACCACATAAGGACCTGGGCAAATAAACAACGCTACTGTCTGAACCTGCGGCGCTTAACTGGAAATGCAGACTGTTTAAAAGATTTAACTACATTTGATTTTAATTTATTCAGCTATATACACTAATGAGATTAAAACATTTGAATACTTGTTTTAAACGTTAGTACATCTGTAGGTAATTTCTTCCCCACATTTAAAACACTTTACGTTAATGACAGTTTTTACGATATCCTTGAGGGTTGAAGTCACTAAGCATTCTTAATTGTAGGTTAAGTGTTCTGTTCATGCTACCCTTTTTGGCACATGGCAGATGTTAATGCCAAGCGGGTTTCAGTGTCAGATTTCAAAGGCGTGTTGATACAGGGGAAAACCTTCAGGATAAAATCTGATCAAATACAGTTTGTAGTAAAAGCTGGAAGAAATGTTTAGGATAAGGCAGGTGGAATAGTGGGAGTATTTTGTCTACATGTGTAAATGCTTAACATTTTGCCATCACATATGCAGCGTATTTCTTAAATAAGTTTAGATGGTGTACCCATCAAAGAACAACAGAACAAAAAAATGAAGTCATACTGTTATGGCTTTTATTATCAGCAGAAGGGGCAGCGTGCTTGTGTTTTCACTTCACTAATCAATTCCATGCCTTTAAGTATGTTTTCAACTTGTAGATATGGAAACTCATCAAGCATTAGAAAGTACAGGAAACATTACAATCAGTCAAACATGCAGTCTGGATTAGGTTTCTGTATTAAATTAGAAACAATAATTAAAAGCATATTTCAGCTCAGTTAAAGTCTGGTGTCAAGTAGATGCATACAGTGTAGCATGTGGGTTAATTACCTAAGGGATTAATTTAGTTGAATTAAATTTTATTTATGTAGCGCCAAATCACTACGATGGTCGCCTCAAGGTGCTTTATCTTTATAATAATAGAGAGAAAACCCAGACAATAAGATGAGCCTCTAAGAATAAGCACTTGGCAACAGTGGGAGGGAAAAACCTCCTTTTAACAGGAAGAAACCTCTGGTAGAACAGGGCTTAAGGAGAGGCAGCCATGTGTTGCGACTTGCCAGGGATGAGTGGAGGATTACAGTTTATGCTTGTCGTTATCAGTTCTTCAGGAAAGAGTGATTTATTTCTTTTTTTCCTTTTGATTTTTTTTCTTTGATACCTGTTGTTGAAGACAACAAGTTGAATGCATCATGCGTGAGTATAACGAGTTTTGGGTTGTGATGATGTCACAGTATTACACACCTTAACATGAGCGTTACAGTTGGGAGTTGGATTTTCAGTGCATTTGTGGAGGGTACAAACTCTTTACCCAGCGAGTCTTGCCCGTGCTTTGCGGGTTGAACCACTAGATACAGCCTGCTGCTGAATGAGGTGTGTTTGCCTGACTTAATAACAGTGTTTGCAAAACTCCTGCTTCTGGTTTGTCTTTTAAAATTTCTAACATTCCAGTCACTGGATGGGGCTGAAAATAATGCCTCTCAGGGAGGTGCTTTTATGTCCCGTTTCTGTGGAATTTCTCTTTCTTCCCTGATGTGCTGCCATCCCTGCCAACCTACAGGACACACAGGTGTTGGGAAGCAGCCTCAAGGGTATTTGTGGGGTTTCTTGAGGTGCCAGATCGTGCTTATGGGCATTAAGATAGTATATGAGGCATGCCTTCTGTGATAGTTATGTATGATAATTACCAGGCAAAAGAAATTAAGTGTTTTATGCTGAAATAGAAGGAGCTGTGATAACTGAGACATTTCTGAGAGTTCTTACTTTGAACTTTATGGCTTTTTCCTTCCCCACATGGACTGGAGTGAACTGTCTGGAAAAGGCATACAAGTTCATCAGCTAATAATCATACTTTACCAATGTTAAAGTACAATTTTTGTACATCTAAGGACCCTTGTGTTTGCCTTAAATTTAATTATAAAGGGAAATTATAATTTTATTATCTGGGCATCTACCTCTAAGTAGAGTGCTGCAATAAATCAATGCTGAAGTGCTACTATTTGACTCAATGATGCTTAAGAATGATGGTCTGTTGATTTTATTTTAATTTTCATGTAAATGAAGAACATACCTATATATTGGGGAAAGCAAAGTTTAGGGATCCCAAACTTAATGCCGTCTCCATGTCTGGACGTTAGCATTGCAAACAGAGCGCAGACAGGCAGAAGATTTACTTGATACCAAAGACCAATTCATATTTTATAAATTGTAAAGTCTGGAAGCATAAAGCTGCAAATTGTGGTGCCGATAGAGTGAATGGAATATTACAAACATGGAGCTAAAATGAGAAGTGACACTTTGTGGCGTTTCAGGTTTTATTACATAATCTCGCACCACCACACTGAAAACGTTTCTTGCTTCAGGAGGGACACAGAAATCCTCCAAATGTTTGGCGTGTGTCCTTTCCCAGTTCTCATTTGGTCAGACGATCAAATAAGGAAACAGTTTAGCTCGTTCTGCTCATCGTCAACTTTGTTATCACGTGGGACTGTGGTTTGGACCACAAATAAATTTTTTTAAAAACCTTTCTTCAAATTCCAAAATATGATATAATTGTCAGGTGATCATCTGTTGCTCTCACGTGTGATGTATGTATGTTTTTTGACTATTTTTCCCAGGCATTCTCTTACCTCAGTATTTTTTGTCTGCTATTTAGAAAACTTTGCATTTTTCTCTTTAGGTTGTTCTTTTCTATTCTCCCAATGTTGCTGTTGAATATCGATTTGTGCTTTTAGTTTGCTGCCTTTCTTTGATTTTTAAGGAACACGTGGGAGCAATAAGGCACTTTATAGAAGAGTAATGAGATATTAGACTGCCTTCATGTTTAGTTGCTGCACGTTTTAAAATTTTGCATAAATTCTGAACTCATTAGATGCTAGACATGATCTTTCTCTTAATTTCACCCATTTATAAATAATAACGACTTTCTGTAACTATTATTTTTGTAGTCAGCCCAGATTTTTTGTATATCAGTCACTTGTGTCACTGATTGCTTTCAGTATAAAATGGTCAACATAGTTATAGATTAGAACATTGTAGTTAAGTTGAGCTACCACATACTTGTGCTGTAGTTATATAGTTAAATTCAATTTGTTTTAAATGCAACACTGTGGCTCTGTTTCTGTTTCTGTTTTTCTTTCTAGTATGGCATTTGATTATGCATAGTGCCTCTTGACCTCCATGTAAATTTTAACCTTAAGACACTTATGTGCATCAGTCTCTTTTGGAAAAATTAGGATAATTTGCCTCCCTGTATTTTCTAATTGCCCTAACTGCTCCATGAGTCATTTCTCACTCCAGCAGTGCATCACTTTCCTTCGGTCCTGGACTCTGTCATTCAGGGTTAGTAATGAAAATCCAGCTGGAGGCTTTTGTTTCTTTCTTTTTTTCTTTTTCTTTTTAACATTTACCCTTTTCTAACACTTTTAACCATGTCTCTCTAGGGTCTATGTAAAAAATGCAAGCCTCTTAGCCTCTACTCTATTAGAGCTGTTCACTTTATATAACTACTGTGGGAAGCCCGTCTATTCCGTCAAGCAGATATTTTCCCTTTGGTGTTTAAGAAGAGTTGGACACCCTGCTGTGCTAATTGCAGCAGTGATCTGACTTTGATGAGTGAGAAGTACGTGGGTGTCATAACATGCTCACAGATGCTTTTTGTGTCCCTACATACACTGGAAGAACAGTTTGCAGTTAAACGTTGACCAGAGGGTCCAAGCTGTCAGCAGCGCACTCTGTGTTCAGTTACAGGAAAGGCAGGAGGTGAAAGCACGAGCCAGTGGATTCCAGAGCGTCTATCTCAAAACCTTGAATTGCATAATCTTTACGAACAGTAACCCCTTCCACTTGTCAGCTCTGTCAGCACAGAAGCTCCACATTTTGATTTGAGTTTGGCCCATTTTGAAAGTATTTGATTTGCTTGAGATACTCAAGCAAATCAGTTTTTAAAAACTTTATTTTATTTTTTTTATTATTTTGAAATATTGTAGTGGATCATATCTTTGTTTTAACCCTACAAAAGTTTAATCAATGTAGGGTCTGTGACCAAATTTATAGATTTGAAAACAGACTTCATATTGATGCTCCATAGCTGAGGCCTTGGTATACAGCTGAAAGCATAGATTAGGAGGTTAACACAGAGAGTCGAGAAAATCATACGAGTCAGGGTATGCTCCACACTCTAGGTTGTCTTTAACAAAACAATCATCAGACATGCCCTAAAAATAATTTCTGATCTTAGCTTTTAAGATCCACCAGTGCAGGTTCAATTTGCTTTAATAGTACTTTTTCTTCACTCTTTTATTAATATTTAGTACTTCTTAGTGTTTCCTTACAGTCTACTTTAATTAGTAGTACAATCTAAAAATGGCAAAGAAATTGAAATGACAACTCTGACAGTGCAGCTGCTATAAAATCATGAGATGAATGGTATGTCTGGACACCTAATGCAAGCAGCTGAGCTATAGCTAGATTTGAATTTCAAAATAATGCAGTGGATAATGATCTCCAACTCCGGTCACGTATAGGAGTAAAATAAACTCTTCCATATTTTCCATAATGAGCGGCACTGTATGCACCAGGGTATCCTCCAGCTCCGAGAGTGGCAGACTTCATTCCCTGGCAGACCATCAAGAGGTCTTTGCCTTAAGCCAGTGATGGCTACCAGGTGGCGTCTGTTGTCATACAGCGGATGCAGGCCAGGCAGTGGCTGTCTGCTCACCCACCCCAAAAACCAGTAGCTAGGATAAACAGTACTGGAGGGATCGAAGCTGGATTAGGAAGAATAGTACTTTGTGTATGCACAGTTGGCCTTGTGGCATTGCTTCAGAGAAGCATTTCATGACACTGGAATGTAAAACAGTTGTGGCGCAGGTTAGAAAACAAAAACCACTTGTGCCAATGTATAGAGATTCCTTTCTTTCATCTTTCTCCAATTATTATGTGTTTTTGGCTTTTGGGTATACAAGTGAGTAAAAAAAAAAGCTAAAAATGTCACTTGCTATTTAGCCTATAATTAATACCATAGCTGTCATTCATAATAGATTCCTTACTTAAACGTATACTGATTTTGTGTACATACTTGCGTACATATGAAGTATATAAATAGTTAGCTGTTTAGAAGTTGTGTAATCCTTCTCTTTAAATGAGATCACTGTCCCCCGATGCTTGTTTCCATTGTTTAGGACAAAAATCAATTACAGCATGAGTTGGTTTCAGTTGAACAGAACAGAAAAAAGTAGAAGAAGACCTGGCGTATTTAATTGGAAATATATTAAAATTGAATTTGTAGTTCAGCAGAAATCAATGTTTACAAATCTCTTTGTCTACATAGCAACAGCAGCATTGCAATGAGGTAACTGTCAGGCTTTTTTTTGCCTGTTTTGGGCCACCGGAGACGCCTCGTTCTGTTGGCCTTTTGACCTGAAGGTGAGAAACCCAGGAGAAGGCATACTGCATCATTGTCCCAATGTAGTGATAATGTGGCGTAAACATATGCGCAATGGTTTCTCTGGGCGATGCCTCAGTAACCCCCTCACACGCCTAACTTGCTTTGGGAGAGAGAAAAACAACATTCAAATGTCATCTAAAGTTATGCATTTGTTAAATAACCAGTATTAAATATTTCTTTCCTCTTTTTAAGTGCTGCATTCCAGAGCACTGAACTTTCTCCTCAGCTTTACAGCGATAGAGCAGAATTTTGTCTTTTCAGATAAATTGTTTCAAAGTCAAGGGACACTAAGTGTTTCCCTATGGTGCAACATCTGCTTGGTGATGGAACAACCGCCCTTTTGTCCTGATGTTTTTGGAGAAACAACAGAGACAATAGGCTAGTCAGATGGTGTCAAGGATGAGTTGAAGTATACATGTCTCGGGACAGTCTGGAACAAAACTGGTGAATGATGTAATCACTTTGTTTGCGTCCTTGCTTACCTCAACCACTGGTGCTTAACAAACACACAGAATGAGAAGACCTTTGTTTAATTTTGCCATGCTGGTCATCACTTCCATTGTGCAATGCTGAAAGATTTATATTCTGTATGTATTACAAGTTTGACTTTCAGTTTCTATATTGTCTATCAAAATATTATCAATAGTAGTGTTATTGTTTGGCTTTGAAGTCAGACTAATGATGTCTACGCAGTCCTTCAAATCCCTTTTTTCCCTCCCCGCTGTTTATTTGAATATTTCATTTGTAACGGGTCGTTCTTTTTCTAAGTGGCTATTCAGACAAACCCTCTTCCCTTGTCTTTGTCAACATCTGATGTCAAGATTCAGTAGTACAATGTTAGGTTTTGTTCTGACATTCAATCATGTTGCTATAAAAAATGTAGAGTTGTAAAAATAGCTTTCAGTGTCAATCATTTCATGTTTTCCTGTGGCTGGTCTGTGAATGGGACTGTTGGTTTGTAGAAAGACAAAACAAACAAATTAGTTCATGGTCCAAAATTTGGCCATGTTAATAGTATTTTCTACTATTAGGATGGCCCTGTTAAATATTCTACTTTTATAAAGGGCAGGTATTTGATCTGACAATAAACATTGTAGGTGTTGCTTGAATTCCAAACTTTTATGGTTTCAAGTGTTAACTACTGTGCCATTTGCAAGTGCTTTATATTCATATTTTTCTTTCTTAGTACATCTTAATACAGAAATTACTTTTGTTTCCAGTTTTCAGTTTAGGCTTTACGCAGCATCGCCTACTGTCTGACACATTTTCCCATGAAATTAGCTCATCTTGGTTGTTTATATCCATTTAATTTTTCAAATGTCCTTTGTACGGGAAATGTTTATTTTTAAGTAGTGTTCTCATCTGCACAATGGAGAAACCCCCCAAAACACAACCAATAATGCTCGATAGTTAGGGTCTTTCTTTCAGGGAGCATTGATTGCATTTTGGCTGCCCCACAAACGAACAGTTGTTTGGACGCAAGGCAAGACAAAAGTCTCCGTCAGTCAGTGTCATTTTCCATCAGTGCATGTCGTGGTAGCAGTTGTTGGTTTGGCTAGCATCAGTCACATGAAGGATTCATATTTAATACGCTTCAACATTTTAAACCCAACCAAAACTGGTTGGTGGTCTAATTCTATGTCCTCTTTAATGGCCTATTTAATTGTTATTCTCTTGACAAAGACTCTTGTTTGAAGACGTGGTAGTCAAAATGAAAATGAGCAAACAAACAAGCCAAGCTGAATGTTCTGAATGTGTTAGACTTTTTAAATAGAGAAGTAAAAGACAAAGTATTTTTAAATCAAATACTACATAATAATGTCCTCTTTGTTTTCAGTATTTTTAGACGAAGGAATTAGATCGAGCACCTGGCAAGTAAAGGGATGAAAATCAGGAAGGCTTAAATGGATAGCTTCCTAATTAGATTTGATTGAGTCCGGTAATAAAGTCTGATTTCTTTTCCTCCGCGAGGTTTGCGTACAAATTAACCTCTGAGGAGGAAAATGTCTACAATTTATTCAAGGATCATGCTCTCTATCATCACCAAAAAGCCAGGCCACTTTAGAGTTTAATTTTTGTTTTTTTTTGTTACCCCTCAGCCAAAAAGGCTGATAGGATATTGTCGTCACCCTGCTGGATGGGTGGCAGCCTGAACAGGCCAGCTTTGTGAATGCGATAACTCGAGAAGGAAGTCACCTAGGACTTTTAAATTGATACAATTTGAATACTAAAAGGGAAGCTACAGGGAAGCTGGTCAGAGTTGATGGGAAGATGGATGGAGCCAAATACAGGGCAGTCTTGGAAGAAAACCTCTTGGAGTCTGCAAAAGACTTGAGACTGGGGCAGCGGTTCACCTTCCAGCAGGACAACAACCCTAAACATAAAGCCAGGGCAACAATTGAATGGTTTAAAACAAAACATATCCATGTGTTAGAATGGCCCAGTCAAAGTCCAGATCTAAATCCAATCGAGAATCTGTGGCAAGATCTGAAAACTGCTGTTCACAAACGCTGTCCATCTAATCTGACTGAGCTGGAGCTGTTTTGCAAAGAAGAATGGGCAAGGATTTCAGTCTCTAAATGTGCAAAGCTGGTAGAGACATACCCTAAAAGACTGGCAGCTGTAACTGCAGCAAAAGGTGGTTCTACAAAGTATTGACTCAGGGGGCTGAGTAATTACACACACCCCACTTTTCAGTTATTTATTTGTAAAAAATGTTTGGAATCATGTATGATTTTCGTTCCACGTCTCACGTGTGCACCACTTTGTGTTGGTCTTTCACGTGGAATTCCAATAAAATTGATTCATGTTTGTGGCTGTAATGTGACAAAATGTGGGAAAGTTCAAGGGGGCCGAATACTTTTGCAAGCCACTGTAGGCTCAATAATAATTGGACAATTTTAATAATCAGAAAGATTGTTTTTAATAACTGGATTAACTTATGAAATGAACTCCAAGAAAAGATCTGGTCAGCATATCAGCCAAACCATGAGCCACTTTATTTTTAATATTAGCTATCCAGAGTTCTAGCGGTGGTACAGTGCTGTTGTTTACAGTCAAGTGGCTTTGAAAATTCCTAATCATCATGTGGGCGTAATGGCAGAACTGTTGGTACTGTTTTTCTTCAGTCCTGATATATGAAAGAAGAGAATCATTATCATCTTGCAAACTGCCAGGCTCCACCGTTTTTACATGTTTGTTATTGTACCAACATAAATGAGTGAATCTGTGATTGGACAAAAATAAAACTGTATTTCATGTGATTTAAGATGGGACTACTTGGTGTTTAGTGATTGTATGATAATCCTTTGATTCTTTTAAAATATCTTTTTCATTACTTGCACCTCTTTTTGGCTTTGATGTAGGTGTATATTCTTAGTTGTGCATGTCTTTGTACATTTTTGTGGAAGAGCAACACAACAACAGTTTCAATCAGCTTTCTTTCTTGTTCATTTTTACACACCAGATTGGTAAAATTTCTTGGTGAGATGTAATAATATTGACAGCTTTACAGTCTCAAACCTCAGCACATGCACTTTTTGGTGACCTCTCTATATACCAAAGGTGCAATGTGTAAAAAGTTAGGAAGTGGTACTTGGGGCCCTGCACACATGAGAGGGTTTGACAGTGATATCAGTACATTTTCTGCTTGATAATAAGTTTTGTTTTTTTTTTACTTGAGAGGAATGTTATGTGAGCATTGTCATCTGGATGTATTTAGACTGCATGTGCTTGGAGCTGGTAGCCAGATGGCTTTAACTGAGGGACAGTGAAATCTCCAGGGTCTGCAGGAGTGAAAGCCCTCCTTCTGATTTGCCATCCCAGATAAAGGCACATCTGGCCAGTTTTAACATATCTGTTTCTGTTAGGTAGGACATGGAGACTTGAGGTTTTTTGTTCATTTTGAGTTTGAGAGTAAATTACAAACAACAGAAGAAGTAATTTTTTGTTTTGGTTTAAAATCAACAAGTATATACAACATACCTGTGTGATAATGTCAGGATTCTTCAGAATACTGGGTGGTAGTTGTGCCTAATTAAGAGTGTGGGATACTGCAACAGTGCCTGGCACCCTATCAAGCTCCGTGAGAGTCACAGACAAACGGTTATTTACTTAAAAGAAGCTTATTTTCATATTATGCAATCATAGTCTAATGGGATTTTCTTGAGGTCATTAACTCTTCTTCCCTGTGTCATCTGATTACACCACCAAAATGCTAATGTCTGTCAAAGAACAATAATCACTGTTCTGCAAGATCGATGGGATTGCTTGGTTTGATTCGTGATAGGCCTACCTCTCTAAATCCAGCCTGTTCTCATTTACTGGGGGATTTAACTGATGTTTGCTCAAAGTTCCTGGCTTGTCACAAATATGGATAAATTATCCTGTGGTCTTGATTCCTTGAAATATGGACACTTGTGAAGATGCCCTTGGTGATGCATTTAAATGTACAGGATAGGCATAATTTTTCATTGTGCAGGGTTATCCAAGTGGTTTTTTTGGTACCTTAAAGTCAAAGTGAATAGCGTACAAAGCTCCTAGAAGTGATATAAGCAGCAGTCTCATGACTGACAAACTCGTGCTTTAGTCTTGTGGCAGTTCTTCAACCTACAGCAGGCTTGCTATATAAAAGAGAACTGTTACCTCTCAGCCTTCATCACTGCCGCGCAGGCACTAATGCTAAGGGAGACCTTCACTGTTTCACTGCAAACCCAGCTGCAAGTGTCAGGAAAAAAAATATAAAGTGGAATCACACAGGACGAGTACTTGCTAAAACTACAGTTCTTGTTGTACACGTTTCATATAAATGCCAGGTCTTTATCATCTAATAATGCCATGCTTATGGTATGTTTATGAACATTTTTAGTTAAATGTTTTATTAATGTTGTGCATTAAAATCCAATCAATGTAATTTTCTGCAACAGATTACTACATTTATTCATTTATTTTTTTAAAAATTGTACCCATCATCACACAGGTCTGCACTAACGGGTCTTTTCAAGCTTTAGCATGACCCCTCGCAGTGCGGTTTCATCACAGTTTCTGGCCTTTACCCTTTGTCTAACCAGATTTCTGACATGCATGCTATAATGCCTGTCATCAGCTTTTTCTTGCTGTCCTCAGGAATTTCGCTGCATACCAGCACTTTTTGAAAGCTACATTTTACAGATGTATTGGCTGTGACTGCACACAGGTTTCACAGTTGAGGAAGTATAATAGACTCGTGGTTCATATGAGTGTTTCCAGATGTGATGGCAGTGCGGGTCAGCAGTGGGCGCACAAACGGGAATTGTGACGTCTTGACAGGAAATCATCCTTTGTCAAACAAGCATGACACATGTCAATAGGTGCCTTTAGTTTTCCCAATAAACAACTTTGATTAAAGTGTCAAACATTTATTTAACGTTTCCAAAATGCATTGAGAAAGGATGCATTTATGGCTGGCTGGGATAAGAATACCTCATCATTGTGTGAGCTGCTTTTCTTCTAGGATCATGGATGAAGCACTTTTCTTACTGTTAAGGATAGCTGGGATTTAGTGAGAGGTAGTGTGTTGATTAGCTTCATTAAGCAGCATAGAAGTCTTTGCTGGCACTTCCTGTGATTGGGATTTATACATCCATGTCATGTTTTCCAAACGGTGTCCCTTTGCCTTGTCTTTCTTTTTAGATAATACCTGCATCTACACGTTGTCCTCATGCTTAACAGTAAAGCTCTGAAAGCCCCTGTTTTGTGTTCAGATTTCCCCTAACAGTTTGCCATTGTTTTGTCATTTCTTTCAGCATCAACAATAAACTGCAGCAGCCAGAAGCAGCATCTGGGGTTCTGGAATATGCCATGAAACATTTTGGTGAGCTGGTGAGTACTTTTTCCATTTTCAAACCAGAAAAAAAAAGAAGGAAAAACGTGTCCCAGGTTTTCTTTCAGATTGACACTTGGACAACTGTTGTTGTTGCAAACCTTGTAAAAATGTTATCCAATCTGTTAAATTTGGCTCAGTTCACAACTTAATTCAATTTAATTAGGTAAAAAAATTGCATTTCCTGGTTTAGAAAGATGTGAGCATTTGGTCCAAGTAAAATACCTCATAGTATGTAGGTGTAGCATGGTGTTAATGTTACATTACACATTTAAAAATATGATTCCGATAATAAGAGATGTAAACCCATGCCTTGATTTGCTATAAACTCCACTGCTTTCTTTACATCTGGTAAGTCTAAAGAGTTCTTGGCTAATCAATTAGACCATATTCAATTCAATTCAATTTTATTTATATAGCGCCAAATCACAACAAAAGTCGCCTCAAGGCGCTTCATAGATACAGAGAAAAACCCAACAATCATATGACCCCCTATAAGCAAACACTTTGGCGACAGTGGGAAGGAAAAACTCCCTTTTAACAGGAAGAAACCTCCGGCAGAACCAGGCTCAGGGAGGGGCGGCCATCTGCTGCGACAGGTTGAAATTATACTGGCCAGTATTCACATACACTCAGACCCTTTTATTTCTTCAAGCAGTTTTGGACTGAATATGTCTTTAGTGAGTTACATTGTATTAGGAATTCTTTCTGCACGTCTTCCTTTCCTTATTTTAATGGGGTGATGGTTGTTTGAGGCAGATATCCCCAGAACACCATGATCTTAATGTGCTGCATATGGAAAAGCCATCTGCTATACTTCTCAGGGGTTTACAGCAAGAGACAGAATTATGGACTCATTTGTCTAATTAAGATGAGGTTTGCATGTTCTTAAATTTTTACTTGCTTTGTCTGTCTGCTGTACATGACTCTTGAGCCCACTGGGCCCTTTTTATGATGCAAAATAATGTCATTTTTCATCTAAAAAAAAAAAAGGAGCAATATTTCTCTCTTAATGACAAGCTTTTCCTGTGTGGGATGAGTCATTATAAAAGTTAAATGAACTGCTTTGTATTCTTTTGTTTTCACTCTACCATTGTAGAAAAATATTGGTTTTGTTTTTCAGATTTTTTTCTGTTCACATAGAGCACCACACCTCCTAAATGTTACTAGAAACTCGGTTGTTTCATGTTCTCCGTACATGGACCCGATCCACATATGAAATAACTGTCAGAGTGGACATGCTTTGGCTATGATTATACTGATTTTCCACACAAGTTACATAACAGGAAAAGAGCATTTGGTTATTTGGATTGGTCTCCCTCCCTTTTACCAAAGTTACGTCATTAACTAACTGTGGTTTTTCCTTTTTCCTCGAATGAATGTGCCAGACAGGCACTTGAGGTACAATGACAATCAGTTGAGTAGAGTGGTGTTATTCTGTTTTTATTTTGGATTTATTTATTTATTTTTTGGAGGGATATGATTTACTGATTCATTTATACTAATTGCAACAGTTGTGAACATGGACAGAGTCTGAAACTGTCTCCAAAATAACCAAAAATTTATAATAAGCCTTTTTTTCCTATTAGAGTAATTTAACATTAGTTTCTTGGCATCGGCTGTCCCCAAAATCATATTTCCTTTGAGGTCATTGGATATTTGCAGCATCATAAATCATAAATGGGAATGAGTATCTCCACACCAAGAGAAAACAATAGAAACTTCAATAATTAATTACGCTAAAATAAACTAACTTGGACATGAAGACAAGACTGATCAAATTTGATCTATATATAAGTATTGCCATTGCTCAGTCATTAATGCAATATTTTAGAGTCTGGGCTTTAAGCCTATATTCATACAACTGTCACTTCAATGTATATTGGTATAAATTTAAAATTACAATGGCAGCCGATATAGCTCAGTGGGTTAAGCAGGTGAACCATAGGCTAATGCAGAGGTTAGGGATAGACTCTGACTTGAGATCACTGAGTGCGTTTCCTCTCACTGCGCTTTCTCCCAGCTTCGATGTCTTCTCTCCTGTAAGAATTCACACCTGATTTTATAACTAATCAACACACTCACTAGATACCAGCCCTCCCTGATTTGTATATAAAATGACTTTTCCTTGCCTTAGAGAGCAGATTTTCTGTTTCTCTGTGAAAACTTGGTAAAGACTCAGTGAGAAGGGTTTCACTCTGGACCTTTGTTAATGTGCTGACCATGTGGAAAGCTTTACCGTGGGAGAATGCAATGTTTTCTTGATTAGTATACACTTCAGGAACCCTCACAGTAAAGTGTGTGCTTAATCATTCATGCATGGCTCCCTAAAGAAGTCCTGGAAGTCATTGGTAGATGTAACAGGTCCAGGATTGCTTGTTGAAGTAGAAAATGTCAGCCATACAGCACAGTAAGGTACTGTAGATGGAAAAAGGATTGCTCTTCCAAAACTCTTTATTACATTGTCCAATGGTCACGAAAAAACCCACATAACCCCAAAACATTATGATACAGTGTTATAGTTTGATATGTCTTCTGTAATCGCTATCCTACTGTATTTTTTCATCTTTTAGGAAATCCAAGCCACCTGGTATGAGAAGCTACATGAGTGGGAAGATGCCTTGGTAGCATATGACAAGAAGATCGACATGAACAAAGAGGATCCAGAGCTCATCCTGGGGCGAATGCGCTGCTTAGAGGCTCTGGGAGAATGGTATGTTATTAGTCTTTGTTTTTTTTAATCTTGGGTCACATACGTACATAGGAAGCCATATTCCTAATGAGACCTGACATTAGGTCTCTCATTTGATACCTCTGAGTTGACTAAAGACATTTTACGAGAAAACACATGAACAGTCACCCAGGACAAGCCAGAGGTGCTGCTACACCATTGAAGCAAAGCCTCAGCGCCATAATAGCCGCCCACTTTGATAGAGCATACTTAGGGGAAAAAATCACAAGATGGATAGAAATATGTTGATCATCACAGAGCTCAAAAAGCAAAGCAGATGTTAATTAGCTTATATAACCTGCTTTCATTATGGTGCACACTATGATTCTTTCCACAAGAGAATGATTCAGCTGAAATAGAGCTTTGTGTTTGTGTGTGGCAGGGTAGGGCTTAGAGATGATATAACAGTTGACTAATGTTAGGTTTTGTTACACAATGACATTGTGAAGGTCTCAGTACTAATCAAAAAGTGATTTAAGATTGTGCAGTTGATGCTTTTGACAGTCTTATTAGAGAGTTGGACACCTTTTAAGCAAATGTTTAGTCTAGAAAGTTTGAAGGAAGGAGCCTTTAGAATTAGGAAAGTCTTGCTGCCATAATTCTGCAGTAATGAGTCCTTCTGTGTTCTATAGACATTAGTCAGTTTTGCGAAAGTCTGTTATTTCAGGATGACTGAATGCAACACGAGCAAATAATCTGTGTATATAGAGTCATTTTAGCATGTTGTTTCTCTGCTTTAAGGTGGCTTTCATTGTTAATTGGAACTTAAAGCTATATAAGGCACTGAATGTGTTCCTCTTGGAGAGGTCTGCCTGTCTAATAAAGCCAGTTATCAAATTTTAGGCATACTTTTCATGTGCACATTTTCATTTCATTTGGCTTTCACCTTTAAAAGTATTTTACAGTGCCAAAATATACTTCTATTTGTCTGCTGTAGACACATGTGCTAGTTTACTTGAGGTTGTACCTGTTGCCTTCATTGTTATGTGATATCCAGGCAGATGGAAAACAACTTCATTTCACTGACCCCCATCCAGCCCTGTCTCTCTCATTTTCTCTGCCTATCCTTCCTCTCTTTCTCATCTAAGCTTCTTCCAACACCCTGCCATTAAAGCACCTGCAGTTGGTTTGACTTCCTTCTGGACATTTCTTTGATTGTTGTTAATGCAGAATCAGTCTTGGTTGGATGCACCTGACCCCAACAGGAACCTCCATCTGTTTGGTGGGATACTCGCTGTTATCTGATTGTTATGGAACAGTACACTGATGATGTTCATCTGTAAGAACAAATGAATGTATAAATAATTGCAGATGTCACAGAAACATTATCTTTTGTCAGTTTCCTTTTCATTTTGTCCAGATGTGCTTGGCAGGAAAGTAATTTTGTATGAAATGTCATTAGAATGAGAAGATCCTTTTGATATGTGGTGAGGAAAGACCAGTATAATATTACAATACTTTAAAAGTACCAGTTAAAACAGTTTCTCGTAGTTAATTTGAATGTTTTTGAATCTCAAACCTGTTAAGATAAGACAAATATGAAAAAACCCATTAAAGACTAAACAATATACAGTATGGAAAATACAGGCTGTGACTACAGTGGACACTTGTCACTGTTTTTAACACTGAGTTTCATCTAAGTTTGTACGTTGTAATTTCTGTCTTATCTGCCACTGGCTGATTGACCAGCAGCAGCACAAGGAAGAGTACCCACAGACCAGTTGTACCACACTGCTCCCTTTGACAACAGATACTGTCTAAAGGTAGATAAGCAGTCAGAAGCAATCACGCTACCACTTTTGGACCATAATTTCCCCATTAGACACCTCTGATATGCAAATCAGTATCTGTTCAATGAAAAAACATTCCCGTGCATCATCTTACTTTGACTTTTGTAGTTCAGTGTCATCTTGGCCCTCTATTTAACGTTCCAGTATTCAGTTCTATTTGTTACCTGATTAACAAGACATGTTAAGTTCAGTTTTTTCCCCTCAATGCTGTACATACTGTGGGGTTGATCTCACTCCAGTACTTTAAATTTGTTTTCTTTAATTGGAATGTTTCCGTTTCTTTTCTTCTTTTTTTTTGTTGTTGCTCACCGTTCTCATGGTTTTTTTCTTTCTCTTTTCTTTCACTGCTGTGATCACCTACTTCCCCACTCACCTACAAACAACACCCTCTATTTCTGCATATTCACACACCACGATCACGCAAACACATGCGCTCAACGGCAGCACATTTACAACAGCCTCACAGCACACACAGACTTATAGGACACACACACAAGCCACGCTTGTTCATATTAGTGAATATACACACACATAGTCAGACTTATGGAGCCTCTCACCACACATTTTTTCTCTCTTTCTATTTACAAACAAGTGATGTTTCCACATTCTCTTCACCCGTCTAAACGAAACACCCAGCGTACATCATTAGACATACACACACAATTATGGGCACACTAAGGTTTGTCACATGGAATGTAAATGGAGCTGGCACCAGAGAAAAAAGGTTAAAGATATTTAACCGGCTTAAAAAACTACAGGCAGATGTTGTTTTATTACAAGAAACTCACAGGCCTGTCACAGGTTTAAACGAACTTAAAACACCTGAGTTTCCTAATGTGTTTGCAGCCTGTTATAATTCTAGACAAATGGGAGTAGCAATTTTAATACATAAAAATGTTAATTTTACAGTACTCGATACAGTTATAGATCCAGAGGGTAGATTCCTTATTATTAAATTATCAATATTTAACAAAAAGCTATGTATTGTAAGTATAGAGAAATTTGTTTTGTTAATGTTTTCCAGGGGCCAGTTGCACCAGCAGTGTTGTGAAGAATGGACACTTGTCAGTGAAGAAACGCAGGCCAAGATGGCGCGCATGGCTGCTGCTGCTGCCTGGGGTCTAGGTAATCGCTCAAATACTTAATATGAGACTGCAAATATTCATTCAAAATAGTCATTGGGGTGAAAATGTGAACATATATATATATATATATATATATATATATATATATATACATATATATATACATATATATATATATATATATACATATATATATATATATATACATATACATATATACATATACATATATATATATATACATATACATATATATATATATATATACATATATATATACATATAGCAGTCAGGTTACAGAAAATACCATCGCTGGGCACTTAAGCCACTGTCTGCCTGACTCAGTGAAACAATGCAGCAGTGAAAACAGTACCAGCTCTTGCCAAGTCCTGCTCGCATAACCAGATGGGAATAGTATCCAGTCATAACATTGACATATCGTAATGTGCAATAGTGGAGAAAAGCAGGGAACACACTGCTAAAGCAACCCCAGAGGTTTCTGGTCTGTTGCTTTGACTTTCCTAACTAAGTGGTAAAACCAGATGTGACACCCAACTGGCAGGCTTGTCTTTCTGAAGATGATGTTGAAAAACATAATGTTGAGGTTATCGTTATTTACGCTGCGGTGGAGCGTTGATCAAAGTAGCTGTGACTACACACAGTAATATGTAGATACCACATTTAAATATTTACTCATTATGACAAAGTTCTTGCGTAACTCCTGTCTTTGTTCTTTTTTTTTTTTTGTGGCATTATTGTTGTCCAGGACACTGGGACAGCATGGAAGAGTACACGTGTATGATCCCTAGAGACACGCACGATGGGGCTTTTTATAGAGCAGTGCTAGCCCTTCATCAGGACCTCTTCTCATTGGCCCAACAGGTGGGTTAAGTCATCATTCACAAATGGGCCCGGCTCATACAAATACACTAAAGAGTGTATTTTTAGATACGCTCTCATAAAGACATGCTTCACTTGAAATTACCCCGTCTTATGTCGTCTGGAATTTTCCCTAGTCTTTATAGCAAAGCATGAGATGTTCAAATCACCAAAAACCAAACATTGTAAAGAAACATAAAATTGTTTTACAGCTCCAAAAGGGATCAAATTCCTCCCATCAGCTGCGGCTGTTCATTAAAAGTAGTAAAATACACAAGGTTTGAGTATTTTCTTTTCTTTTATGATGTGGTACCTCCTTGGTGTGGAAATGTTATGTAACTCCCCAAATTGGAAATCATTACGGCATTTATCCTCAAACAAATAAAGAGCCTATTAGTCCTCCTGTCTGCATGTCGACAAGGTCTGGTGGAGGTCAGGTGGGTTGTGTTTTCCTCATCTGATCACGTTTGAGGATTGTAGATGAGTTCATGGTCCCTGGAGATGCATTTGTTCAAACTGGATGGAGGAACGTCTCACGCACACATGCCTCACCTGCTTCTTCAGCTACCTTCCACTCATCCTCCGTGTCCCCTTCTCACCATCAAAAGCCCTGGAGACTTGCTTCCTCTGACCTGTCTTTCCCTTCACAGCCCTCCCACACCACACACAATTTAGAGATTGGGTCCAGGTGTGGCCCACAGGATTCTTCAGAATAAGGGAAGTTTTGACTTTTTGCTGACAAGAAGCCACTCACAATGAAAGAGGAGGAATGAGAAGCAGATGGAGAGAGGGAGAAAGCTCGAACATCGACATGAGCTCAGTCTAGTTTTCCGGATGCCGTTGGTAATCCTCGCACTTGAGAGGCTGGCTGACGCTTTCTTTCCTCTATACCCCCAACAACCAGACATGTGCTCCGTGAGACTTGGACGGCATCTGTGTGAATGGTTTCAAGTTGCTTTGCTTTATAAAGCCTACTGTTTGGTCTGTTGAACTGATGATGTGTAGACACTAGTCATGCTCCTTGCACAAGATTTATGATACGTCTGCTCTCTGAATGCGTTTGATTTGTACATTTTCTTGTGGGTTTTGCAAGTCACATCCCTCTTTTTGACATCTCAGTTTTGTTTCAAGGCCTAGTTATGTTTTTGTTTGTTTTTTCTTCTGCAGTGGCTGATTTGGGCCTAAACAGTCATACACAGGCTGTTATACTACACTGCAATCATAAGCTAATATCACTGAACTTAAACCGTAAATGCAACCTTGTCATAAAAGAACAGAATCATTGGGTGATGGTTGGTTGTGCTGCCAGGAGCCAGACACTGCATTTATCAGGAGTCGTCTGGACTGAACATTTCCAATGAGGCCCCAGCGTGGTAATTCAGGAGTAAACAGGACCATAACAGAGTGAAGACTATAAAGAAGCAGCCTCATTGTCACCTCATCCCCACCACCATCTTGTTGTGCGTGCCTGAGGAGTTGTTTTGGCATGCAGTTGCTCCTTTCCCTCCCCACAAAAAATAATTGATGGGAGTTGGTCTGAAACAGCTGTGTGTCCTGGTCCTTCCTCAGTAATCCTCTCATTTTACCTTCCCTCTAATAACAGTTCCCAAAAACATTGACTGTACAAGCTCAAAAATCAGCAGACTTCCAGCTAGAATACGTGTGTCCTTGTTTGTCCCTTTAGCTACTCTGGATCGGGTCTTTGTCTCAGTTACGGTATTTCTGCCCCTCGGGGTACGCATTCACCGGTAATGGAATGTTTGCAGCATCCTTGAATTTGGAGAAGTCTCACAGGGAAAGTTGGAGACTTGCTGAGTGTGTGATACACTCCAAAACTCCAAATGTAGTGGAGGAGGGAGGAGAGTGAATGGAAAAGAAAAGATTTTTGTATTCTGTTCATAGCAAGAACCTTGACTAAGAGCTTCCATTGTGAGTTCTTTGTCAGCCTGCATTTCCCCTCTCTGTGTCTGTAATTGTGTAAAAATTGACGTTATTTTTAAGACACATTTGACAGCCTTAAGCGTGGTTACGTAACTTTTGTACTGTTGCTCTCAACAGTTCATTTACTTGTCCTTATAAAATGTTTGGCACTCAGCAGTGCATCAGATCATTTTCCTATACAAGCAGGCATTCTAGTCCTAATTGCATTAATGTGTCACTGTTGGCAGCTCTTAAGTAAGAAAGGTTTGAACAGGAGGCTGTAGCATGACTTTGTGCTTTTATACCAAGTGTTTTTATTTCCTAGTGTTACCCAAACCTAGC
Organism: Perissodus microlepis; assembly: GCF_051167445.1. Taxonomy (NCBI): domain Eukaryota; kingdom Metazoa; phylum Chordata; class Actinopteri; order Cichliformes; family Cichlidae; genus Perissodus; species Perissodus microlepis. The sequence continues at coordinate 11,317,599 of NC_140480.1, read as the reverse complement.
CAGTCCTGACGCAGGGAGTTTTTAGGAGAGTGTGACATTGTGCTATGGTACATTCAGGGGCCAAGCTTGAGGAAATGCCCTCTGCAACCAGTAGTACCAGTGGTGTACTCAGAGAGAATTCAAGGCCCCGTTTGCTAACTAATAGTTGGAGCATTCAGGAAAGTTTTTTGAAAACGATGGGGGGGATGTAGCATATTTACATTTATGTGTGGTGATAAACTATGGATGTTTCAAATGTAACACTATACTTTTTTTGTGCTTTTAATGCAGTGCATTGACAAAGCAAGAGACCTCCTGGATGCCGAGCTGACTGCCATGGCGGGAGAGAGCTACAGTCGAGCCTACGGGGTAAATGTTACCATCTTTTTCATAGCATTCATATGAAGTGAGCTTGTGTAACAGCTATAAAATTGAATTTTCATTTGACTTCCAAGTTTCAAACCCTAAATGTCATGCCACAGCTGTGTCTGTTTCATTGTGTATATAAAGGGTATTATCCAAACATATTAACAGCTGAAACTAGAAAACAGCTGTTAATATGAAATCTGATCATAGTAGATTTTGATCCATAGTGCAGCAGTAAACATGGTAGAGATATGGAAAAAAAAACCCAATTGATATCGGTATAACCAATGTTTACTGAAGCTGCACAGTTGGGTCCAGTGGGTTAATGAATGCATTTGTTTGCAATTTCTGATCATTTTAAAAGCTGTTATGATCTTTTAATGATTCGCAGAAGCTCCATCTTAGCAATATAACTGCTATAATCAACTGTTATACTCAGTATCTGTGTAAGAATAAATGAGTATGTTTTTTTCTTTCTCAGGCCATGGTGTCTTGCCAGATGTTGTCAGAACTAGAGGAGGTAATCCAGTATAAGCTGGTGCCAGAGAGAAGGGAAATCATCAGGGAAACATGGTGGGAGAGGCTTCAGGTAATAGCACACGATATGTGGACACAAACACAAACAATATTATTTTATGATGTTTATTTAATAAATATGATACTGTAGCGCAGTGCCTACTCTGTAGTATTCCAGTTCCAAATGCCTACCCGTGCCCTAAAGGAACAATTCACAGATATAAGTCGTAAATTTTTTTTAGAGTAAATTAACCTCCTCAAACATGTGCACAGACTAATAAAGAAAAGAAGATTAATTTTAATCATATAGTGACTTTGCGTACCATTAGTGTCATGAAAAAAAAAGTTTATTTTCAGAATGAAAAGGGTGGCTCGTTTGATGTAATCCACACTGTAAACTCCTCATTTGACTGATTATATCATTATTAATTGTGAATTTCAGTGTTGTATATGTTGTTAAATGAAATACAAGGATGTTTGGAACAACCTTGACTCCACAAGCGGTTGAGAAATATTTACAGCCTGCCAAGTCTTTGGTATTTGAGACGAATGTCATCCAGTGTAAAATAATGAAGTTCAAGTACATCTTTTCCATTTTGCATGACATCTTAATTAACTGTGTTTCGCCCTTTTATGTGCATGCTGAGGGGAGGAATATTAAGTCAGAGAGAAAGACTGTTAAAATTTTGATCTGTGATGCACCATTCCTGACACTTTAAATCATATCAGTCTAGTTGTTCTAATACAGCATTAATTATATGGCTTAAGATCAGCCCTTTTTGGAGTTCCTGCTTCTCTTCTCCTGCTCAGATGTTACGGACACTGCTCTGGAACATTTTCGGAATTGAAATGCAAAAACCTGTGTCATCCTTCACCTTTACCACGTGCCAGGAACCGTGTGTCCCTGCCCAGATTTTTTTAGTATGTTGTTTTTTTTAGGTTTTTTTGGACAGTCTGACGTGGAAATGCCAGCGCACTTAATGCAATTGGATCACTTTCCTCCCACTCCAGAAGGTCACAGTAGTGTCCCGAGATACAACAAAGGACAGTGGCTTTGATTGAACAAAAACAAAAACCGAAATATGTGGAGTGTATGAACAATATGGGTGGTATGTGATTTTTGGATTGTTGTATTTTTAACTGTAATTCTCCCCCCCCACACCCCCCCCACCCCCAGCACTTTTGTTAAACCAAAGTATCAGATCCACAGACAGTATAAAAGCTGCTATCGTCACACACTGGTTCTGGACTCTGCATTTTGAAGTTTCAGTGTTAGCATGGGGGGGTTAGTTAGTTAGTTAGTTAGTTATTGGTTCACGACACAAGTGAATCACAGCCAGTTTGTCTGTATCACCGTAGTTAATCCATTAAAGTTGCTGAAAAAGGCAACCAACAGCACACACAAACAGTGAAGAGGTCCAAGTTAATGACATGAAGAAATAGAAGCGAGGCCTAACACACAGCAGTTGTCTTTAGCACAGCAATGCGTTTAACTCAGTTATCCAGGTTATAACAAAAAAACAAACTGACCCCACTCACAGTGGGTTTCTGGACAGAGGTTGAAACTGTTTTTGTACCACGCTGTGAATATGCTTCTGAATGTTCTAAATGTGTTGATTTTAATGTTGAAGTCTCTGGAGATTGACTCTCTGTTGGAGCAGCCTCAACTGGGAAGTAGAGTAACGGCAGTTTCCTCTACTTCCAGTTGGCTTTATGTTTCGGAGATTTCCCCCCTCGATTACAGAACACTTGTGACTCTTTTTCTACTCAACATTGCACACGAGTTTATAAAATAATATTTCCCGGTCATCTTACCTTGTGTTGGGGATCAAACTGTGTATTTGTCATTTGACAGAGTCCACACATCTGTCCACGAGTTAGTGTCCTGCTGTTAAGTGCTTTTTCCCTTAAACAGCTTATCCCTCATCAAAGTTTTGCAGGTATGGTAAAGGTGCAAGAAAACACAGCCCCCTGATGTTTGTTCATCGGTGTATCAGATTGATTTCTTGCACTTCTGTCCATTTAAACCCCAGTTTCAATCGTGGACTAAGGCCAAGTGTCTGTTAAAGGATCAGTCCTTTTTTCCCCCTTTTTTGTGTTCTGTTTCTCAAACAAATGCAAGTCGTGAAACATTTTAATATTCCTCTAAGAAAAGGTTGAGGATTTCAGGGCTTTTGTGTATTTCTCTGTACTTCTGTGCACATATTTTAAAACAGCTCACCCCTCCAGTCTTTGTAGGGGATATTTTAAGCCTTTTTCCTACTCGTTTATATAACAGATTCTTTTGGCAAATTCAGGCAGATACCTCTTAATAAAAGCTCTTTGTTGTTTACTTGCGTTCTTCAGCTGTTTCAGCTCACAGTTCATTTTCAATCAAAACCATAATATTTTAAAACATATTGGAAATTTTTATTCTGTTTAATTAAATGAAATGGGTTTATTCTTGTGTCTGGAAGGACAGCTACATCACTGCAGTGATGTCGTTTAAGACCATCTGTCCACCATGATGCACATTCAGGTGCATTTGTTCCCTTCAGTCAACGTGGATGAATTGGATAATGTGGCTTCATACCTCATAAGCACAATGCCAATGATTTTTTGTGGTTTAATCCAAACTAAACTGTGTTAGCTTTTATAGTTACTGAGTATAGTTCAAGACAGATGTGACCTGCACGTAGCTCTTTATCCCATCATGTTAAGCTTACTTCAAAAAATGTAGTGTTGAACTTTACCCTAACATTTCAGCTTACTGAAAGGTCCCATTATAGTTTTACCATTTAAGGAAATACAGTTAACATAAACATTAAATTAAAGAATTCCTTCAAGATACGATTATCTTTGTAGATGATTTGTTGTACTGCTAAAGGTTAAATGTTTGTTTAATAGAGGCAGTGGTCTTGCAAATATAAATATGAGACCTGTATATGTATCTTTTTCTGCCATGTCAGCCTGTACGCACTGTGGGCATTTTAAACAAATAATAGTGAAGTCATTGAAGCATACATCTCCCTCCCGTGTGTTTGTTCTCTCAAGGTTCACTAGTAGGTACCTCTCTCTCTCTGAACGATGTAACGTAACAACAATATGTGTTTTCCTTCAGGGCTGTCAGCGCATTGTAGAGGATTGGCAGAGGATCCTAATGGTCAGATCTCTGGTCATCAGCCCCCACGAAGACATGAGGACCTGGTTGAAATATGCCAGTCTTTGTGGCAAGAGCGGACGCCTGGTGAGTACAGTGACATGTTTGTACAAGGGAAGGGATTCTACAGAATTCTAGTCACACAGCACTCACAACAAAATCAGAGCTGATTCTGATCAGTTTTTCCAGGAGGAAAAAAGGAAGGTCATTTCTAACAAAGTAAAGTGCAACTATGAACTCCTGAAATGAAAATGATATATTATTTGAAATGTTTTTAGCTGGCACTGATGAAAGTAGAACAGCTGCACACCTTCAATCAGCACTATTTAGAAACCTGATCGTTCATATCTTCTCTATTAAATTTGTGCAATTTTCTGTCCTTGATCTCAACGTTTTTATAATTGATGGTAGATGGTTGGCTATTTTTTCCATATCTGCTCTTATTATATTTAAGTGCACACAAAAGATAGCAGAATCTCCAATAACTCACTGTAACATTAAAAGTAGACGAGAACGGCCATCTTAATGTCTTAATCTGTCTTCCTCTTTTCTGAAAACCTGTTTTCAACTAAAGACAAATACAGGTTGATGTTTCTGTGCTTTTGCGAGTCCCTAAAAGTCAGTATCTGTGATTTCATCTTCCAAATTCTTTTTGAACTGTGAGTCTTCTGACTCGGGTACTTTTTCTTGGCTGCTTTCTCCCTCTAGGCACTGGCCCATAAGACCCTGGTCCTCCTCCTAGGTGTTGACCCCTCCAAGCAACTCGATCACCCATTGCCTACAACCCACCCTCACGTTACCTATGCTTACATGAAGTACATGTGGAAGAGCAGCCGCAAGGTAGGACCATCAACAATGTTTTTGTAGGTTCAAAATGAATGTTTCCTAAAAAGCAGAGGGCAGCATGACTAGAGATCTAATTATCACTCTTGTATGCGTGTTTTGAGAATAAATGAAGTAATGATCAAAGTTTTGTGGAGGCTAGAAAGGGAGTGCTTATATTAGTCACCATACAGTAATTTCATAAACAGACGATTTATTCATTTGAAAGGTTTAAATGAGCCAGAAATAACATAAATAATGTGAAAAATGTTAATTGCTTGTTTATTTATTGCTGGATATGTAATTCTGACAGAAGACTCACCATTTTAAATTAAAACATGATGAGACATTAGTGCTTGTGTCTGCTGCCCACAAGTTTAAACAATGTAGTGAGCACTGGTTCTTACATTAATTGGCATGTATCACTAATAGTCAGTGCAGGCAGTCAGTGACAGCCAGAGGAAAAATCTGTTATGCAATCTTGTCTTCAGATACGTCTGTAAATCTTTCCTCAACAGGCTCCATAATTATAATCACAGGTATGAGGTAGGGGATTTTTTTTTCCTGAAATACAATTTGGAAGAGCATTTTGGGGGATTAAAAAAAAGCCATTGTTAACATATTTGCAATGCAATATTGTTCAATTGCGAATGAAGTTTTATTCAGTTTTTACTTAATTTGGGCTTCCAGCAGCAACTGTGGATGGAAATATATAATTTTGCAGAGTGCTGTGATAAGTGGCAGATTTGACAGAATTACAATATTTCAGAAAATGGAAAATATTAAAGAGTTTGATTGGATTGGCCTTAATAATTACAGTTCCTGTAGCGAGTGACTAATGGAGCTCAGTCTCATATATTTTTTAAAGAGCAGAGCCTCTGAATTGATCAGTAAAACAACCCAGCTGTTACATTTACATGAATGTTGTTATTAATCTTAAATATCCATGGCAACAATGGAAAAAGTGCTAATAAATGTTAGTACTTCTTCAGAAACACTTTCTTCAGAAACACTTGTTCTTTCTGTGTTCCAGCATTCAGCACAGTAACACAGGTCAAACTGCCAACTACTGGCGGCAGTGACTCAAGGTTTCAATGTGTGTGTCACCCGAGCAGCATGGGATTGAACTGCCCTGCCCTGTGCCATTTTACACACGCAAGCACACTTGCACCCATTCGCAAACAGTATACACCCCCCCAAACGCACTTAAACATGTCCAGATTTATTTCTAGGTGTTAAATAGCATATGTGTCTCCAGGCTGCATTCTCATTAGGGGACTTAGGTAAGTGTGAGTGTGAGCATGAGCACTGCTGTTGCCAGGACCAGCTGCTCTGCTCAACTGACAAATAATATAAAAACAGAGAGCAAGAGCAGGGGCAGGACCCTACTGTTTCTGGGTTTTAAAATGTTCAGGGAGATTAGCCCTGTCACTGATGACTGAATCACACAGTAGTAAGGCATCTACCAGTAATAGTCAAATTAGCATTAAAGGCAATGCTTTTGGAAATGATGGCTTTATCTGTTTTCTCATGTTTCAAACTGTGATCTTAAAGTCATTCATATATATGCATTCATGCAGATGATCAGGTGAAAAAGATGCAGATTACTGGTCAGCATTGCAAATCTGGGGATGATGAATAGTGTATAGGACACTTTTCTTTGCTTTAAGATCACATCATAGAGGTCTTAACCAGCTTGATTAACAAAAACCTTGACTGCAGAGGTGTGCTAGCAAAACAGAGTAGCAGGCTTTCCCCTGTAGAACCAACAGTAAGCCGACACTGATATGTTCAGAAAACAGTGTTTGCTGTTGGTTGTCGTGAATGCACGAATTAAAAAAGTGATCAGCGTTGATAAAACGCTCACAAACCTGTCAAACCAGAAATAAAAAACTAATCATAAATGTGCAGTTTGTGTAGTTTGACTTAACTGATTTGGTTAGGATGCAAACCGTACGCAAATATATTTTAAAGTCATGCTAAAGTTTATTTGCTATTGCTATTTGCATCTCTCCAGATCGATGCTTTCCAGCACATGCAGCATTTTGTGCAAGGAGTGCAACAGCAAGCTCAACACGCCGTTGCAGCTGAGGACCATCAGCGGAAGCAGGAGCTCTACAAGCTGATGGCCAGGTCTGACCTTTTTCTTTAAAGATGGAAAAATAGAAGTGGACTTTCAGAACTGCAATGTTGTAGCTTTAGTTTTAAAGAAATCATTTAAGAAGCTGAGAATTTATTCCCCTTTGCCAGCCTCTGGCATGGCAGAGAAAACCCAAAGCAACATGCTGAGGCAAGGAAAAAGTAACCTCATGTATTTCCTCCCTCATGCTGTAAACACGTAGGGTCATGTCCAGTGCAGTTTTATTTCCACGAGCGTGACCCATTCTGGCATAGCACCTTTTACAAATCCACTCCTCCTGTGTGATTTTAGTTTTTTCTGTTCTTCCAAGGCTCAAAGCTTTCAATAAACAAATCCTTTTGGCAGGAAATGTGGCACCATGCTGATGGGTATCACCACCACAGTGCTGTTAGTTTGCACCTTTTCCAGTAGGCGCTGTGCTGTTCATTTGATAGTCCTGGCACATTGGTTTGCACCTTTACCCTATCATCACCTCACCTCACAGTGGAAGAAAGATGCAGTAAAGTCTTTTGAAAACTCGACATTCCAGTAGCTGTTGTGTGGTTTTAGATTGTGATTTTTTTTTTTCTTTTTTGGCCGAGAAAATGGAAGGTTTCATGTTCCCAAAAATGACTGGGAAAGACTTCCGACTGTTGAAAAAGATGCACGCTCTTGTGGGCTCATCAAAATATTTGAGAAAGATATCTAAGACTTCCTTCTTTTATGGTTTAGCTGCTTTTCTTTGTGCAGAAGAGACTGATTACTTTTTAAAGAATTTGGATGTGCTGCATTGTCTCTCAAATAAGTCAAAATAAGCAAGAGGTGTTGCATGGGAACAGGTATAATCCCATGTACAGTAAATCACACAGTGTCATTTGGCCATGTGCACAGAGCAGTCATGTGTACCCTCCCATCTCATAAATCAAACGTGACAACACATAAGTGTGAACGTGGGTAGAAGGGGCTTTTTCCACTCACTTTTGCATCTTCCACAGAATGGTTGTGTAAAAAAAAAAAAAATGCATGACAGGGAAAAACACCTGTACGCTGTCAGTAAGGACGGGTTCTCTCTAGACATTCTGACACACTTTCTTTAATACAGCCTGACTACATGGTATGGAGAACACCTGGACTGCTCAGACACTCACATATACACAGTCATACAGACACCTCCACCCCCAAACTATCCTGTATAATTCCACTGATACTAATCAATAACTCTGGGGTCTGCAGCCGGAAGAAACATGTTCCAATGTCACCAGATGCCTCGTCTTAACTCCTTCCTTCAGTAAAAGTTGAACCTGTCAACAGTTTACGGACACAGTTCCGCACAGATGCTGATCTTGAGCTGTACATCTGCATGGAAAAGCACTCGTACGAAATTACGTAATCCAAAAGGCAATTTATTGGAGCGGCTCTGACATATCCACAGTACTGATAGATGGTTTGACAAAGCAGTGCTTGCCAGTTTCTCAGTTTAGAGTAGTGTAATCTGAATTATGTGTCTTGGCCCTGCCAAGCACAACTAGTTTGACTTTTGCCTATAAGCATCTGTGTTTTTTTGGATGATGGATTGAGCAAAGTCCTCCTGGGATGCCACAAAGCTCACCGTTGGGTTAAATTAGGGGAAAATTGGTTTGCATAATTGAAAATCTCCAGCCTTTCAGTAGATAAATGAACTGTTGCCTCACGTATTACTACTTTTGATATATGCCTATGAGACTTCCAAGCTGTGCATCATTATCGGACCTTTTTATATAAACTGCCCTTGGATTTCCTGAATGTGACTGCCAAGTCTTTATAAGCAATGACAACATAAGCATGCTTATAAACTCATGAAGATATTTCTTTTTGGCTTGTCCCTGGACTACATTTGTTTCCTTGTCACTAATGTAGTCACTGAATTATCTTCTTCTGCAGAGCTTCTCTTAATGGTGCTGATCTTTATTACCTTCTCGTGGTCTAAAAGAGGTTTTTATTCTTAATGCCAGAAATATCAAGGTCTTAAATCTGACTTATAATATATGGTGCACCAAATAACTTCTTTCTGCCAGTCAAAATGGTATATTTACATGTGATTTAAGTACTAATGTTAGAGTGAATTTCCCTCTTCTCTCTTTCTCCATTTAGATGTTTCTTGAAGCTGGGGGAGTGGCAGCTCAGTCTGCAGGGCATCAATGAGAGCACCATCCCCAAAGTTCTGCAGTATTACAGCAATTCAACTGAGCATGACCGCAACTGGTACAAGGTCAGCTCCTCTCTTTTAACTCTGACCTTTAACATTTAACTTCTCTCTCTGGCTGCAATAAAATCCCAGCTGTGTCAGTAAGTAAACGTCTCAGCCCTGTTATGCCACTACGAAAACCTTAGACCTCCATTCCTGCCCGCTTATTATTTTGCTCAGTAGATACTCTCCAATTGTTTTCTGCGCTCCATCACATCAAAGATATGTGGTGATGGAAGAGCTGAAAGCATCTCTGCTTTTTCTGCCTGTGCTGCAGGCTACAGAGATGTCTCTACAGACTCTCTTCCCATCCATCTTCACCAACTCGCTTCAGCTTCAACCTTTAATAGCAGGTTGCATAACAGTGCAAACATCAAACTCATATGTTTGTATGAGAGAAATTACAGCGCCCTGGGAGATATCTGTCCCATAGCAAACTGGAAAATGACATCATGAACAAACGTGGAAGTTATTTCCAGTAAATAGCTCTGAACACCAGTTTCACTCAGTTTGAACCATCTTTCGGCAGGCTTGGCACGCCTGGGCTGTGATGAATTTTGAGGCAGTGCTGCACTACAAACACCAAAACCAAGGGCGAGATGAAAAGAAGAAGCTGCGGCACGCCAGTGGTGCCAGTGCTAATAGTGAAGCCAGCAACAGCGACAGTGAGGTTGACAGCACTGATCCCAGTCCTGTGCCCTCACCAGGTCAGAAGAAGGTCAATGAGGTGAGTTACAGAAATGACACTGAGCATTCGGTGTCCTCTTGTCCAAGCGCTCTAAATTCAGCTAGTGCTTTATGATACTTAACATACCTGACTTGGTGTGTAAGCCATTATACACATATTTTCGCCAAATGTTCAAAACTGCTCATCAGTCAGAGATCCCTCTGCACATACTTGCTCAAAAAGCATGTTTTTTGGGCATTTTTGTTTCCTATCCAAAATCATCTCAAAAACCTAAAATGATCTTCTTATTGCACTCTGTTTATACAGAGCTTTTTCTAAACTCTCAACTGCAGTGGCTCTCCATATCTTAGCATGACTACAAAGAGGCATCATCTATAGTTCAGTATGTGCTTACATAGAATCTTTTAATGTCTCACTGTCATCTAAAACACACCACATAAATCTAAAACTGCAATATTTTACAACAAAATGGTCAAAAGTCAAGACTGACATGGCTGAAAACTGCAGCTTGACTTGTTCAGGTTGTCATCTGACTGTTTGTTTTTTAATCATGAAAAGCATATTTTTTTATACTCTCTCGCTTTAGGACCTCTCAAAGACGTTGCTCCTGTACACAGTTCCTGCTGTGCAAGGTTTTTTCCGCTCCATTTCCCTGTCCAGAGGAAATAACTTACAGGACACACTTAGGTGAGTTGTGTCCGACTGTAACACACACACACTGGACAAGTAGCCCAAAGAGCACCCATACGTGCTACGTGAGTACAGGAGGCCCTCTAGTGGCTGACTGTGATTGATTCACAATGGTCAAAAAGAAAGAGAGAGTCTAGTTTTATTTTGTTTTCTACTGCTCAGGGTTTTGACTCTGTGGTTTGATTATGGTCATTGGCCCGAAGTGAATGAAGCTCTGGTGGAAGGCATCAAGACCATTCAAATAGACACCTGGCTGCAGGTAATATATGTAGAGATACAAATTTAAAGAGGCTTTAGCCTAGAAATAAAATCATATGAAAAATATTTTTTTGGGTGGGAGAAAAGGCTGATTTGAGTGCATACTTATAGTGCAATGTTTTTATATTTGCAGGTCATCCCGCAGCTTATAGCTCGAATCGACACCCCTCGAGCCCTGGTGGGCCGTCTGATCCACCAGCTGCTAACTGACATTGGACGATATCATCCCCAGGTAAGTCTGCTTATTCTACTGGAGGCTATATTTTAGAACACAGAACAGCCACATTTCTTTTATGAAAAGTTAAAAGCTGTACCCTCAGTGATCAGCGGTTGTTCTGTGTTCACATGCAGGCTTTGATCTACCCACTGACTGTGGCTTCAAAGTCCACCACTACCGCCCGCCACAATGCTGCCAACAAGATCCTGAAGAACATGTGTGAACACTGCAACACCTTAGTTCAGCAAGCTATGATGGTAAAACATCTCTGTTGCACTACTGAATTAAAACATCTCTATAAATGGCATAGTAAAAAGTTGTGGGTTTGTTCCATTGGGTTAAATGTGAACTTTATAGTCTAGTGGTCTAAACATTTGGCTAACAAGTGGATGATCCCTGGTTTGAACCCGGGAGAAGACACATGGTTTTTATGGGGTTGCGTAAGGACATCCAGCAATAAATGAATTAAGACTAAACCTGCCAAGTCAAATAGAGCTAACTGCTGTGGCAATTCCATATTAATGAGGGAGCAGAGCTGACAGTAGCTTCTTCTTTATATATATAATTAACAAAATATTTAATTTCCAAACATGAGTTATAGAAATGTAGATATGGTTTTCTGGTTCTTGTTATGACTTGTTGTATCATTTAAAATTAAATGGGAAAGGCTAATTAGCAGCAGAGGAGGAAATTCAGCCTTTTTTGTTGTGATTGTGAACATTTCTAATCGTAATTGAATTGTAATGTACATCATCCTGTAAAAGGAAAAAGCTTGATGAAGGTGAACTTTGCATTTCCTTTTTTCTTTAAAATATTTGCAATTTATATTTTCTGTATAAAACAATTTTAAATTGTCCAGATTTTACCTGTGAAAACAGGTCATCATTACGCTACAGACTGACCTTTTCCTTTTGTTTTCCTTCATCCAGGTGAGTGAGGAGCTCATCCGAGTGGCCATCTTGTGGCATGAGATGTGGCACGAGGGCCTTGAAGAGGCATCACGTCTGTACTTCGGTGAGCGCAACGTCAAGGGCATGTTTGCTGTACTGGAACCCCTACATGCCATGATGGAGAGGGGACCACAGACCCTCAAAGAGACCTCTTTCAATCAGGTTTGAATCTTCTCGGTTTGATTTGTTGTCACGGTGCAAGCAATGATGACATGGACTGGAAACTGTACTCAAGCATGTGTGCACTAGCTTCTGATTCTATTCCTAAATGTAAATGATGACTTTCACATTATTTTATTACATTTCTGTCAAAAAAGGCTTAAAGATTAATGATTAAACATTCTATCCATGCTTCATCTAAACTGTTGAAAACAAAATGTGTTCTGATATGGAGGCTGGAAGATAGAAAATTGATGTTAAATCATTCTACCTTATAGAGGGGCCTTGGTGGCCTGTGCATATTATATATATACTTTTTATTTGGATCCTCATCAGCAACAGCAGTGGTAGAAATATTTCCAAGCTTCCACAAATCTAAAATGTATACCATCCCGCACAATATAAATTTATCATAAGCCAAATTAAAAATTGAATAGCTTTCAGGAGAGAAAAGAAATTGGACATAAAAAGAAAGCACTTGTGTTTCTCTTACTTCATGCTACAGGCTTATGGGAGGGACCTGATGGAGGCACAAGACTGGTGCAGGAAGTACATGCGCTCTGGAAATGTTAAAGACCTGACTCAGGCCTGGGACCTCTACTACCACGTGTTCAGACGCATCTCCAAGCAGCTGCCACAGGTGATTGAAAATATGAAGCCTACAGTCAGTTACACTACTTTTTTTGTTAATAATATATAAATCACCATCCTAATGATCACTGCAGTGTGCCTCATGTAGTAATATTCAACAGTATATGCAGTGTATGTACAGTATTAGCATTTTTGTGCACGTACTGTGTCATATGGTACGTCAGAGTACGTCTTTTGTGCCTCCTGGAAAAATCTGAGCTGACATCTCACCACGTCTGTGTTCATTCCAGCGTTTCATCAGATTATAGATTTTGCATTTCATGCCCCGACTCATTCTTTGATCTTAAGATGGTAAATGTCTCTTAGTCGTGTAATATGACATAAAAGACTAATGGCTACTGTGTGTTTTTTGCCAGCATACCAACATTAGAAACAACACTGAATGGGAGCTAATGATAGCGACTTCTTTCATTCCCCCATCTCTGTTTAAAGTCATTGAGCAGGAAGAAAAAAACTAATGTTGCAAGATGTTGAAAGATGGCAGGATGGTGATGAGAGTGATGATGTAGGAAGAGGAATGGCACAGCATCAGTGGATAGCATTGCTCATTTTATTGTCACGCCCTCAGGCGCCACTCTGTCTATTAAATTATGGCATAATATCCTAATGTAAAATTTCACAAGAGGCAGAATATTTTTCGAGATATATTTTACAAGTTGCAGGTAGTTTATTTTCTGTGGTCAATTGTTTGGTTTTAACTATCAGCATCTGTCAGATTGTTGTAGCCACTTTGGTACAACATAATGGGTAGATGCTTCAATAGAAAGCAGGGCTTGTTGCTATAGGAGAAGAGATGAAATTGAATTGATAGATGCCATTCCTAGCAGCTATCATCACATTGTTGAAGAGTGACATTAAAAATAGTTCTGTCAGCAGCTTGTACTGCACATAAAAAAATGAAGATGGCGATGCTATTTGACACTGTAGCATGGCCCTGCTCTCAAGGATGCACCCTGCTGTGACATTACAGTACGCAGCATGAAATACACTGCAGCATTACGACATGCTGGGAGCAGTGCAAATATTCCCCCACAGGGCATTAACATAGAGATAAACCCTTCCCAGAATGCATCCAAACGGCAGTTCCAGCGCAGGGCGGGACAGTAACCATACATCAGCATTCAGAAATGAACCATCAAGGCCTTTAAATAGTGTGCCACATTCAGATTTGATGCAGTGTAAATGACTGATGGTTGCAGACAAGCAGCAAATGCATTAAGAAAGTGAAATGTTCCAGATGATTTATAAAAAGCTGCGTATAAACAAGTTTCTCTGGATAAAGCCTTTTAACTTGGATATGAGCCAGTGTCTGCTACAATATGCATATTGCTTTAGGCACTGTTGGCTTGGCAGGCGCTGCTTTGTCAGTGAAGTTTTTGTACACAAGACTTAAAACTAATTGTCTCTTCCTGTGCTACACCCCCACCTCATCAACTTTCCTCACAGCTGACCTCCCTGGAGCTGCAATATGTTTCTCCGAAGCTGCTGATGTGTCGAGACCTGGAGCTTGCTGTACCCGGCACTTATGACCCCAACCAGCCTATCATTCGCATCCAGTCCATCGCCCCCTCCCTGCAGGTCATCACCTCCAAGCAGCGCCCACGCAAACTCACCATCATGGGTAAGATTAGGAGAAAATTGCACAGCCCTTGTGGCTCTGAACCCATTATATTAGGAAAATGGATTAAAGAATATTTCTAGTCATATGCCTTCAGCAGGCATGGGCCGTGACATTAGAGAAAATTCAATATTAATCGAATCCAACAATAAACAGGGCACAGTTTATTTTGAATTCATCGGTCATGGCATGTGGTGTGGCTAGAATATGACCGTAGAAAACGTTCATACCACCAGAAGCAAGATCAAACAAGTGATAAGCAAATATGAATTCCACTCACCACACGTGGACCAGACTCGATGGTTATTTAACTTTCTACCAAAAGAGTCTTGCTTTTTTCCCAGTCTCTTCCGATTGAACATACGGGGGCACACCACGGTTTGTCGCAAACCCTCCCAACACTGTTCTTTGTTATTAAATTGAATACTGAAATAAATAACTTTGACATGCTTCCCTCTGCTCCGTTGTGTGATATGAAATATGACAGCGAAGTGCTTCTAAAATGGCAAAGCACTGTAATATCACATCGTCTTGAAGCCAAATCCACACATTATCAATCATAAACTGTTCACTCTGCTTCACACATTTTATGCCCCTGTACCAGCGCCAGCCGTGACCGGAGGCAATATGTTTTTTCGTTGTCCTACCCCACTGTCGGTAAATCTGATTCTCACGATATCTTAGGGATTCATTGCCCTTCAGGGACATTTTGCCACAAACATCCACTAGGTCTCAGTGGACTGAATTAATAAGCTATAATATAAGATATAATATTAATAATAATACGTGCCTAATAAGTCAAAAATGCTAAATTGATGAGATAATGTAGGCAAAAGGTCAAAGTTTGACTTCAGTGTGACGACATAATTTTCTGCAAAAGAAACTTTTCTGGCCGTTATTCAACACCATACCTCAGAAGCACAAGGGGAGATTGTGACCATATTTCACGTGTAGTCGGATATTGAATTGGTGACACTGAGGTGCGGTTTCCACCTTGAAACTACAGTGATAGATTTTTTTTTTGTGCTGCAGGGCTGATAGTGTGTGTGAAGCATACATGATTTAGAATTTGTAGCGCAGGGCAATATCCCTGTTTGAACCGTCATCACAGGACTTTGTGTTTCTTCAGAATCAGCGTTATTGACCAAGTTTAATTCCTTCAAAGTCTGCACAGACAGCTGCAGCTTTACTGCTGGGGAGAGGTTACAACTGCAGAACTTCTCTGGACAATACTGTGCTTTGTTCTGATGTATTCCATCAGTGTTATATAACACACTCTGTAAAAGATGATGGCTAATAAATCAACTGACCTCTGGAGCAAGACTTCAGATTAAGACCTGTCAGCCACTGCAGGCAACCTAGATTTACTTTCGATGCTCCTTTTTCTGGTACAATGTACTTACTGGGGTTGTCATTAGAAGCAGACTCGGGATAGAACAGGGGCATTATTTTCCACTGGAAGCTTCAGTTTACTCCATTAAAGGTAGTACAGTGTTGGTGAAATAGTGGAGCAATTAGATAAGTGTCATCGTCTGTAATTCAGATAAGTGAAATATGTTTTCCTGTCTGTCATGCTGAAAACTTCATTCTGCTCAAGAGGACTGAGTCAATATCATAGTTCATCCAGCAGTATCGTGGTACTTCATAAGCATCATAGGCTTTATTTATGTAGAGTTTTTTTAATCCTTTATTGCATATCTGCTGTTTATTTGGTCAAAATTATTCGCGTCCTGATGCTAATAGTCAGTTGCGAATCCTTTTTGCTGGAATTTGTTGTGGTTTTCAACAAGTCCCTCACACGTCTGCTGATTTGATGGTCTTCTTGCATGGACCTTGGTCTTTAGTTCACTCCACAGATTTTCAAAGGGATTCAAGTCAGGGCTTTGTGCAGGCCAGACAGTAACAGTCACTCTGATATCCCGGAGGTAGTTCTTCACCACGAGCAACGTATGTTTTAGATCGTGGTTTTAAAACAAGTATGACCGCGTGAGTCCTCAAAAGTTACACACAAATCATTTTGCATGTTAGGAAAGGCCTGTGGATGTTATCGTAGGCATTTGGAACCCTTTTGAGGTAAATTTCTCTCCATAACTTCAAACCTCTGCCAGGCTTGTTCTGTACTGTTAGGCTCACTTTAAAATTCTTGACGATACTTCTCACTCCAGTTCTTGACACTTTGGAAACACTTTGATAACTTTGTGTATCCATCTCCTGCTTTGTGAGCATCAACAAATCTTTTTCTCAAGCCTAAACAGATTTCTTTAGTTCGTGGCATGATGATTTCTGAAGTGACAGCTCAAACACTCGCCGAAGTTTTTATACTGTGTGTAAATTGGAAGATAAACCTCAGTTTAAGCTTAATTTTACAAACTTTTAGCATTGCAAAGTTAAAACACCTAATTGCACAGCAGTACTTTGTGCTATGGCTCAGGGTAAAGGTCAGTATAGAAAACTAGTATATTTAGAAATCCTGTGTTGAAAATTTCTCGCTCTGTTGAAAAGCACTTGGGGAATTTAGCTTCAAATGTTATGGGGGGTGAGCTGATCATTTTGTTCTCATTTGTTCTCATACTCAGAGGAGTATGAGTTGACCCTGGCAAAAATACCGAGCACTGCCATTTCCAACCATTAAGAGTTTATTTATGCATTTCTTTCCATTGTTCAAGCAGTCCATCATTGTTGTATTTTATTGCCCCATCTGCAGGTAGTAATGGCCACGAGTTCATGTTCCTGTTGAAGGGCCATGAGGACTTGAGGCAGGATGAGAGAGTCATGCAGCTGTTCGGTCTGGTTAACACGCTTCTGGCAAACGACCCTGCGTCCTTGCGCAAGAACCTCAGGTAGACACACACTCTGGCGTCACCACACACGCACAAATTCCAAGAGACAGTTGTGTTTTACTCACCTCGCACATACCTGACAAAGTTGTTTGTGCTCATCCCGGCTGTGTGTTGTGTTCATCAGCATTCAGCGCTACGCAGTGATCCCCCTGTCCACCAACTCGGGCCTGATTGGCTGGGTGCCCCACTGTGACACCCTGCATGCCCTCATCAGAGACTACAGAGAGAAGAAAAAGATTTTGCTCAACATTGAACATCGCATCATGCTCCGGGTGAGGAACTGCTTCTATTTCCACTGTCTGAATAAGTGACAACAGTTTCAGGATGTTGTCTATGTGCTTATTTACATTGTTTGATCCCATTAGTTACTTTTTCAGCCAGTTAGCTTCCTTTGGAACTTCAGCATGTCACAAAAAACACATTCACATGATGAATTAACTTCCTGTCTTACTAAATACATTTTAATGTGTTATTGGCTGAACGTACTCACATGTTGTTTATGTTTCGTGCCAACAAGCTGGTCCCATTCGTTTATAAAATTGTCATTTTCATATAAAACTACACACTAAATAGATTCATCAGAGCTGAGGAAGCATCTGTTTCCAGTGATTATATTGATGAATACCAATCACTCTTTGTGAAAACACATTTACAGATTTTTAATTGTCACAAATTAACTGCATATCCTCCCCGGAATTCCTAATTAGTCAAAGGAGAACAACAAAATACATAATTTTCTTTGCTAAAACATCACTGCAGAAAGTAAAAGCTCTTGACCCAATACCAGGATCAGGGGGGAAAGTCAGTGGTTTGATGCCTGGCTCCTTCAGTCTTCATGCCAAAATGTCGTTGGGGAAAAATCATGAAGGACAAACACTTCACTTCAGCTGTGATAGAAACAGCAAATGGGTGAATGTGGCTTATAGTGTGACGTTTACAAGGCCTTAAAACCAGAAAAAGATTTGCACAATTTGTATCCAGTTTATGATTTTCAATCAGATTAATCTGACTTTTTTTTCCCTTTTAAACATATTAATAGCCTATCCTTGCTGCCTCTTGCAGGCCCCCAGTCTGTCGGTGGTCTGAATAAAAACAGAAAGAAACCAAATATCAGATATTGAAGAACAGCAGTTTATTTCCAAAAGTATTTGATTAACATTTGTAAATGTCTTTTCTTATACTGGTGAGCAGTTACATTTTGAACACAATCGAACACCATGGGGGTGAAAACTCAAGTTTTATGAATGTCTATGTTCTGTTGATCACCTGTGCTTCTTGCTAATTGTTTGAATTTGTAAATACTGAATAGCAAAAGACTTTAAAGACTTTCAACTCTCACTCCAGATGGCTCCAGACTATGACCACCTGACGCTGATGGAGAAGGTGGAGGTGTTTGAACATGCTGTCAATAACACAGCCGGAGACGACCTGGCCAAGCTCTTGTGGCTCAAGAGCCCCAGCTCTGAGGTAAAGTGCTTCACTTCTATACTTTGTCAGCAGTGCAGAGCAGGGGACTTGATCTTTTCACTGTCTATCTTTATGTATTCAGTGGTCCTTGGATAAAATGTCAAGAGAGTCTAATTTATAGATCCAATAACTTCTTGAATTAACATCTCTTCCTCAATAAAATACCACATCACCTCAAAACTGGTCTTCCTTTGGGAAAGGCTTTCATTGGATGCAGACCGATCAAAGTAGGTCTTTGTAGTTTCTCATTTTTCTGATTACTGCGGGGATACAGGTGTAGTGAAATAAAATTGTTGTTTCCCCTAAAGAATGGGTTTTCTGGGTTATCTGTCCTACTTTTAAAGCACTGACTCTGCAGGATTTCACTAAGAGACCATCAAATTGAATCAGTTTTAGTACCCCGTGTACCTGATGCTCCATGTGTTTAAGTGTCTGGAAAGATGTGTTCAGCAGCCTGCCAGAGATTTCTGTTTCATTTCCCACAATATTTTTTGATTATGACCTAGAGGAGCACTCAGAACACAAATGTTATTTCTCCTTCAGGTGTGGTTCGACAGGAGGACGAACTACACTCGATCCCTGGCTGTGATGTCCATGGTGGGCTACATCCTCGGACTGGGTGACAGGTGAGCTTCTCAAACAAAACACTAAAAACCCTATATTAATGTAAAGTGTTAGAATGGCCACAAAAAAAATGGTAAAAAATTATTGAGGAGATGATGTTTCTGTTCTCCAGGCATCCATCCAATTTGATGTTAGACCGGTTAAGCGGCAAGATCCTACACATCGACTTTGGAGACTGTTTTGAGGTGGGAGGAGATTTGTATTAAATATACTACAAACTTTTATGATATATATATATATTTTTTTTAAACTTACCCTCGTATACATTTCTAACAGGTGGCCATGACCAGAGAAAAGTTCCCTGAAAAGATTCCCTTCCGATTGACTAGGATGCTAACCAATGCTATGGAGGTATACGACTATGCTGGCGTGTGACAAACTCTATGAAGTGTGGTAAAGTGTGCTCACGGTAACACCATGTGTGGTCATGAGTCATTCAATCTGATAGGTAGTTCAATACTTAATATTATGAAGAAAGTTCATTTTCCAGGTACTACAGATTGGCATTTCTTGTGCCTGGTGTCATGGAGATATTTGCTCAACAGTGTAGAGCAGCGTCACCCGTGCTCTTACCTTTTCCTTGTCATTTGTTCGCACAGGCAGATATTAATAAAGCTGGTTAAGTATCTTTCCTGCTCGCGGAGGAACGACCACAAAAAATGTAATTCTGTATTTGTGGTAAATTTTAGCCACAGACCGTGTTGGCCTGGTGCTGCTGTTTTGTCCATTATCACAGTTAGGTTAGGTCATTGATTACATTCTCAGTTTGAATTTAGGATGATGATGCTCGTTCGTTTCACTTAGCAACATCCACCTTTATACTAGCTTCATTGTGGCCAGGGGTTTGAAAACAGTCGTGATGCAAAATCATGTAGTTGACTTAAACACAAAGACTTAAGCCTGAGAGCCAAGAGAATTGGCTTTGGTCAGCTGATCAAAGCTTTTGTGGGCACAAAGAAAAATCTGCCGGAGCTCACAGTTCAAATCAATGTCAGAGTTATTTTAAGGCAAGTCATTTTTCTCTGCTGCACCGCTATGGCAGATCTTAGGGTTTCCCCACCTGCTAAATGCCTCTTTCACTCCTCCCTATGGCCTAGCTTAAAGCAGTTATAGTCCCGTTTAATTAGGTTAGACAGTCGGAGACTCTGCAACAGAAAAGTCTTTCTAGTACATTCATTTTATTCTGGTGTCAAAGGCCCCCACCCTTAAACACGACAAGTATTCCTCTACTGAAGTGAATCCTGCCTGAGCTGCTTCTTCTTTGTCTTCTTTATTTCATTCCAAATAATAATTAGTCTTCTGTGACTGTGCAGAGTTTTATCAGAAGCTGTGACTCACTGTGCCTTGAATTTAATGAGCAAAGGAAGAAAAGGAATTAAAAATGAAAGCATCAAGAAATAAAATTCTGCATTGTAAGAGGTTTAAGTTTTGCCTTTTAAGTTTTAAGTTTTTTGGACGTTTTTTTTTTTTTTTTTTTTTTTTAGACATATGAAATCTTCTTAAAACATATTTTCAGCCTTCTAAATACAAACAGAGAGGCTGTTCTACTACTAAACTCAGAACATGTTATTGGATCATTGTTTATAAGTATACTGATATTTCTGTAACGTGCACACGCAGAATGGAAACCTAATTCCCAAATGTCATGTGCGTCAGGTGACGGGCTTGGATGGTAACTACAGGATCACGTGCCACACAGTGATGGAGGTGCTCAGGGAGCACCGGGACAGCGTCATGGCTGTGCTGGAGGCCTTCGTCTACGACCCCCTGCTCAACTGGAGGCTTATGGACAGTAAGGAAATGCCAGCTGTTTAAATTGAGTACAGATGTTAGATCAACATATTACAGCCTCACATAACCACAGCAGCATACCAGCTCAGACCGGTAACAGTTTGGTTAAAGTCAGAGCAGATTACACTTGTTCAAGCTGAAAGACTTCTTTTTGTGGCGGTGAAGAGTGGGGAGCGTTAAATCTACTCGCATCAAGCTGCACTGGACTTCTGCTTAGCTTGTGTTTTCGAGAGAAACGGTTAATGAAGTGCTTCAGACATCTAAAGGTCGCTGGTTAAACTCAAGTGTACACAGTGAATAAATCTCTGTGGCACCTTCTCTACTAATACTGTTATGGTTGCCTTTAGTAAGACATTTAATCAAAAAAAGTGGAATATGTCACTTTGATTATAAAGGAGTTCAGCATTTTGGGGTTAGTATGTTTAAGAAATAAGAAGCAGCCAGGGATCTGTGCATAAAACCACTTTCTCCTTACAGGGACTTACAGCTGCATTAGTTAAACGCTCATTAGTGTATTCTCTACAGTGTGTGTTACTATAGCCATTTACTGAATAGCCACCAGCGCAAACCGGACCCATTTAATGCAAAGGAGCAGGAAACACGACTTTCAGGTCACAGATGGGTAGAATAAATCTGGGGGACAACATAAAGAGAGAGGCCTTTCCTATAATCTGACCACTTTTAATGAATAGTGCACATAACTGTGGAAGAAACCCGAGTTTCTGTCTTTAAAGCAGTCAGAGAGGTGGTGATCCTTCCTGGTAAATGAGGTAAATGAAATATGCTCCAGAGGAGTTTGTGTATGTTTTTAAATGCACACTTTTCCCGGGTCGCCCACAGCAAACACAAAAGGAACCAAACGCTCCCGCACCAGGACCGACTCGTACACCGCCGGGCAGTCAGTGGGTCAGTTTCCAACACAAGCTGTAACCATAACTATGTTTCATTTTCTATTTAATAAAGGAAAAATAGGTTTTTTTTAATCTCTGACTATGTGGCGTCATCTACAGAGGCTCTTGAGGGAATTGACCTCGGAGAGACCACGCACAAGAAAGCAGGGACCACTGTGCCCGAGTCGATTCACTCCTTCAGTGAGTTACCTGCTTATTCAGACTTAAGTGATTTTATTTTGTTGTATTACAGCTTTTTAGGTCTGCTCTGCTTATTTTGCCATCAAAATACTGAGCACTCGCTGTCATAATGATGGCTGCAAGTCACTGCGCTATGGTAAGGCAGGACACAAATCTGCTTTGATTTCCTTTAGCTGCGAAAAGGTTCGGTATAGACACAGCATCATTTGTTTTTTAAAGCTGCCAATAGTTGTTGATGCTAGTATTTTTGTGTGTGTGTGTTTTTAGTTGGAGATGGCTTGGTACAACCTGAGGCACTCAACAAGAAGGCTATTCAGATTATTAACAGAGTGCGAGACAAACTTACGGGTAAGTGGAACATTTTTACTGCACATTTCACTCTCCCGTCTATAAAGTACCCTCTTTTTTTAAATAAGTAAATGATAAAGATTTATGAATAATATTTTTAATTTAAACACATTGTACTGGAAGTACAAAACATACTTAAAGTTAAATTTCTTGGATAAGCAGGGACTTGCAGTCCATCAGCATCCTCCTGAAACCAAACCAGTCCCAAGTCCCTCGCATACATTTCCAATTTAATGTCTGATCAAAAATGAGCTCAGCAGAGCTTTAATAACAAAAGGGAACATAACAGAGACGAGAGGTCTTTTCAGATCTTGCACTATCCTAAAAGCACCTTTGTGTTGTCTGAACAAAGTCGAGCCGTGTTTGCAGATTGATTTTGCCGGAGCAGATCTGTGAAAAGAGTTTGTTCCCTATAGGTCGTGACTTCTCTAACGAAGAGACGCTGGATGTGCCGACACAAGTAGAGCTCCTCATCAAACAAGCCACCTCACATGAAAATCTGTGCCAGTGCTACATCGGATGGTCAGTATGCCTTACATTTTCAGCTTCAGGGTTAGTCAGAGCAGTGTTGCCTGGCTGCAGGAATCCACCTTAAATCAAACTGAAGTCATGACTTTGAATGTGTGAAGATTGTTGCAGAAAAGTTATCTTGGGCAGTTTTAAATGCAATTACTGTGCCACAGGTTGATCTCTTTTTCTTTCTCTTCTTTTAATTTGACATTTTCTTTTCTCCTCCAAATGTTCAGGTGTCCCTTTTGGTGAAGAAGCATTTCCTCCAGCCAGGATTTACCCTTGACTCTCTCGCACACTGATAGATGAAGTAGGAGCTCTCAGCTCAGATTGGTATCCACTGGAATGTGTCCTCAAGCCACACTGCAGAGCCTAAACAAAGTTTTTCCTCTTTTTTTTCTGTTTTGATTTCTTTGTTGTTGTATAATTGTATGGATTGCCATTTACGTTTATTAGAAAGTACCTTTAGTGCTTTGTTTTTACCTGATTATCATAATTTACCATTTTGCAGTCATTGCTTATAATGACCTTGTAATTTGTAATTTTTACCATTATATTTACTCGCTAAAAGCTTTCTACAGTGGCCATATTGTAATCACTAATGACATCTATTACTCCACATACTGCTTTCTTCTCATAAAGCCACCAGTCTGTTGTATCATTGTGTATGAATGTGACAAATTTCAGCAACATGATATGCCTTTTACTAACTTAAACATTCTTAATGGGTTTCTGATGAGCAGAGATCAGTAAGAATTTGATTTCATTTGATTTGAGTGGACTGCGATGTACTGAGTGGGCATTCGTGTGCCATTAAACCCTGTATAGATACCACTGTGACTGTGCTGTGTTCATTGAACTGTACCGATTGCTCATGAAACTGAGATTGTCACACCTACAGCAGTTTAAAAATAGCTAGGGGTAAGGGCGTCCCGGTAGAGAGCGTGCCATGTATCAGCGCTGAGACGTATTGCAGAGTCTGGGGTTTGAATCCAGCCTTCCAGACACTTTGCTGCATGCCTTTCCCATTTCCTGCTATCAAGTAGAGCAGAAATGATGGGAAAATAGTATGTTCTGTCTCCAAATGAAAATGTGTCGTAGATATTTATTTATTTATTTCAGAAGAGGTGCCACTGTCTTTGTTTTTCTAGCACCGACAGAGGGCACTCTGACTCCTAATAGGATCACTCCCCTCCATCTTCTTTAGGAGACAGGCTTTGGCAGAGGATTCACTCATCAGGCCGGAGAGGATAAGACCACACTAGATCCTTCCCTAAAACCAGAACAAAACAGGAAAAAAATACTAGATTTCAAGCATGTGCTTTCAAATCGAGATTAGATTCCCCTTTTCTAAAAGCAGCCATTGTTTTTTTCTATCATTGTCTGAAGACCACAGGGAGACGCAGTCACTTGCAGCCAATGCAGTCTGACAAAAACAAAACCGAATCAGATGCTGCAAACTGCAGAGGCAGCACTGGAGACAACTATTAATTTGGTTTCCTGTGCTGTTATCTGGTGAGTGCAAGGTAGCTTCTGTTTTTTACTTCTGCTCATTGCTATTCCCCCTCTAATTTCTCCATTTATTTCTTCCCTGCATTCTCCTCTGAAGGTTAATTACTTATAGATAGTTAAGGATTACGGATCAACAGAAAGCAGCCCATTGATCTCTTCCCTGCCGTGCCCACCACTGCAATGTCACACTCTTTACACATTGGGACAAAAGCCTGGTGATTATCTGTTCGTATCGATCGATTCCGCCTCTGTTTTTCCTCGCTTCTTACTCTCCTTCGCTTCCTTCGCCTCCACTCTGTCACTTTGTTCCCTCCTGCTGCCAAAAGCTCATTATTGAAAATGTGACTTTTCATAGTCTGTGCCACCATTTCTGTTGTTCTTTCTCACCCGTCTAATTTGTTTGTATTTTTTTCAGCCTCTCAAGTCTGTTGAGAGGCAGCCGAGTCAATAGCTCAAGTTAAATAGGCTGCATTGATTGGGAGAGGGATTTAGCTGTTTACCAACTGTGGAAATGGGCTAGGGCTGCGGGAAAAAAAAAAGACACCCGGCACAGGTGTCTGCAAGTCAATGGTGACAAATGATACTCATCGAGAGACAATGCCCCTAAATGAGGGAAGGTGAGAGGCTTGGCGGTAGAAGCTGCTGATGCTGGAGGCCACGCTCCATCAGCCTTTAAGGCTGTCACATGAAGCCGAAACAGGCCTGACACATTAGGAGTGATGGGAAATGTAGCAATACATTCGCTCCCCCTCTGGGACTCGAGCCTGTTCCCCCATCCTTGAGCATGTATTTCCCCGCAAGAGCTCCCCTGCAGGTTTATTCCACATCCATGCATCCTCTTTAGCATCTCATGACCCTTAGAGATTTCATAAGTGCTCTTCACAACTCTTGCTGTGGCTGGAGTGTAGTCACATACACCCAAGCATGCTCACAGGATAGAGCATGGGTGTTTCTCGTTTCTCAGTGAAAGCTTCTAATTTGCTTTAATTTGCTAATATGTGTGTAACAGCTCATGAATAAAACGCATTACAAGCCCAACTGTAAAACCTTGTTCTGTATCTGCAATGACATGAGTAACTAAAAATCTAAGCTGGAACATCACCGTACTCCAGTATTGTTTCTCTTTTTAAATTCTATATTTCTGTTTTCAGCAGTTAGCATCATTTTCTATGAGTGAGATTTAAGTTTGAAGAGAGGAAGGAGCAAAAACAAAGAAGTATGAATGCTTATGCAACCTTAATTTTACAAATGTGTGTAACTCTACTTGTAGTGAATTGTAAGCCTCAGTGAGTCTTGTTAAAATGGTCGATGCTCATCTGCAAAAATAACGAGGTCAGTGTCTGTGCGTAAACTCTGAGCCAAAAGCTCAAACTTCACACACAAACACACAATTTAGGACAGTTTTTTTTTTTTTTTTTTTTTTAACTCGTGGCTCTCTGTGATGTCAGAGAGAAGGGATATCCCTAATATGGTCATCTCCGACTTGCAGAAGCCCTACACACCTGATGTCCAAGCATGTTTGCAAAGGTCAGCCATGCAGAAGAAAGGTGGTACAACTTGAGGTACTGCTCCAAGCCCTAGTGTAAGATAAGTAAGTATTATTTTAATCTGTGAATCATACAAAGTTTAGTCCTGTAGAGTCCTAAAATTAAAAATGTGCTCTAGTCTAAGAAGTTTGTTGTGAAACCACACATATGAGCTGATCTTAACATTCACTTGTAAGACGGAGGGCTTTAGAAAACCCCAACAAATGAATTAAGTGAGAGCTGTGAAGTCAACTGGCTGAATGTGAGACGTGATTCATTTTCTCTTCAGGGATGGCAGGTGATGTGGGTCGAAGTGCAGGTTTTTGCTTCACGCCAGATCTAATTAAGGTGTCACGAAAATGTACAGCCCTTTTTTAAAGGTGTGTCAATCAGGTGTGAAAGAGTAGAGCTGGAGGAGAAACTTTCAGGACCTAAATCCAGTTAGAGTCCAGCACAAGGGAGCTGGCTGGATACCCTTTCTGACTGTACCACAAAGGAACGACACACTCCTGTGCCTCTCTGCAGTCATGAGAATGCTTTCTCACTCATACCACGCAAGCCCCCTGAACTCAAACACACTGCCATGGATAAAAGCTGTGAAGAGAGAGATGGAGACAGAAGCGATATTGACGGCCGACCAGAGCAGTTCGATAGCAGGCTCTGGAGTTGTTTAAAGTGGGAGCCTGGAGCTAGGACTCTGGCTGTCTTTGTGCGCTGTGGTGTAAAGCCAGTATCGATGAACTTGACAGCAGTTTAGCCCGCCTGAGATCTGCTGCTCTCTAAGGACACTTCAGACACATTCTCCTGCCATCTTTAGCCTACTTTACCCTGCCCATTCATGTTCCTCAGAGCAGGGACCTTAAAAATTTTCTGTTTCTCTAATCATCTGTTTGTCGATTAGTAGCAGCAAAGAGTAGGGCGATTCAAACGGCGCTGAAGTGGTCCACAAATCCAGCATCTGTGGCTTATTGGGATGAATTACTGAAAGAAAGTTAGGCGTGGAAAAAGATACATTTGTTGTTGTTACTGTAAACACAAATATAGAAAGCAGGCCAAGGAGAGGCAAGATGAAAAATTGGGCCAGTTGGGCTTTTTAAGCCTGCACTGCGCATTTTGCATGTCGGCGGCTCCAAATGGCACAGTGCAGTAGTTAACTATTTGAAAAATTACAAGTGTAATGCACAGCGACATCAGCAAATGGCACACAGTATGCTCATTTTTGTGTCGACCGACTCTGCTGGACTGTGATGCTTTTTAACAAAGGATGGAGGGGAACACTTCTAACTGGTGAGTACACCTTCCCCGTCCTCCTCCTTTAACCACTTACATCAGAACAAGGCAAACATGACACCAGAATTATAAGACTACACACTGCTCTACCTGCTTTTATTACAGGTAGAAATTACCTTTGCTGAAATAATAGTGAATTCATGCGCACAAAATGATGGTAGTACAGCTTTAAATCGTGTTTCTTTGTCATTTTTCTACATATGAAGTTGATTTTGGGTACATGCTGAGATGGAGATATGCAACATCTCATTCCATAAACAAAGCCTGATTTCTTACAGAGACCTTACCGTTGATTCTTTTCACCGTTGATCTTTTTTTTTGCTTGAAAATATCTGCAACGACAACTGTTGAGGTTTGTCTTTGGGGGATCGAGTTTATAAATTCAGCATTAGATTTATTTTCCGTTACTGTTGTCTGCACGCGTCTCCAAGCCAGTCAAGGATGCAACCACATGTGTCCAGATTAATCCTGCACATGTAGTGAAGACTTTAAAGGAATTTAATAAAAAGTATTATTATTTCTATTTGGCAACAATGTTGATTCTGATAGGACACAGCACTCTGGCCGCGACAGAGGAGGATGCTTTACCTATGGATGTTACTAGACAGCAGCCACAGTTTTTAAAACACAAGTGCTTTCAGATAGCGACACAATTACCACAAGCATCGGATCCAAGGTTAGTTTATATAATATGAAACAGGCTCACAATGTCCTTCTAAAATCGGCTAAGTTATGATTATTATATAAGGTGCAGGGAGTATTATTGCAGGAAACTATAAATATCACAGTGAAGTTGACCTTTAACCTTTTGGAGATGCATTATATGGACAAAAGAATTAGGCCACCTACATGTTACACCTACAGGAGCTGCTGAGCTGTAGAAACCTATCCCATGAAGCTCCCGGCGTACAGTTTTTGTGCCACAGGAGACTTGGAACACACTTATTCAGTTATCAAAGCATTTAATCAATACTTACAGAAAAAAAGACTTTTGCAAATACTCTCTCTAGCTCTAAAGCTGCAGTTCTTAAATGCTTTAATAATGCAATTTACAGTTTATCAGAGAATATCTAGGATTAAAGAAGTCAGTGAGCTCTACTCTGACTCACTGTTTCACAAACCTTTGTGAAGATACATGCATGGCTTGTTTTCCTACACCTCTGGCAATGGGACTGAAAAAGACCTCAATTCAAAAATTAAGATTACATTTGATCGTAATGATGAATGAATTCTGGATTAATGGTCAAAATACCCGTCTAAGATAAATCTCAAGAATGTGACTGAGATTCATGAGAAGTGGACAGACAGACAGATCAGCGGATAACCCTAAAATATCTCCAGCGTAGTGTTGGTGATGTAATAAAAGCTTGAAAATCTACATACAGACTAGATCAGCTCGGTCCATTAGCTGTGCTGATGGTCTTGACCTATAGTCACATGGTCAAACTTCTCCATCTTGTGTTCCCTAACCTTCAGTAGTTATGTTCTGATCCTTCTGTCATGATGTGCATCACCGATATGCCACAGTGCTCATCTTTCACCTTGGATGTTGGTTCAGAGGTGAATGAGGTTTCAGCGAGCACAGCCTGGCTTTTTTGCAATTTTCTCCTAAATAAAAAAAGTGCCCCTGAACATCTTTGTTCGTGAGGTCCAGCTAACAAATCATGCGCCGGCTCTTGCTCAGAATTTGCAGGAACATCGGCCCATTTCTTGATGCAGTGTAAATCATCTGACTGGCATTGAAGCAGCTGCAGGAGTGGGCAGCTCATTGTCCCTGTGTGCATGCATGTGCATTCTTGTGCATATGAACGTTACAAACAAGGACCTACTCTTAGATTCTATGTTGTTTCTTTGTTGTAGTGAATAGCTGGCACTTTTTGAATGGCTCCCATGGAAGCAGAGATGTCTTTGAATCCAGCATCTTGCAGCAACCCGACTCAAAAAGTCAGATCTCTGAGTGTTGGACATTATTTGTCTCATTTATCATGACACTACTGCTGAGATCTGAATACACAGAGTTGTTCCTAGAGTCCAACAGCATCTAAAGTATTCACAGACTCAAATGGGCCACAGTGCTAATTTGGAGGTTGAAATAAAGGCAAATCTCCCCAGCGGTTTAAAAGGCTTCATTAGCCTGCAAGCCTCTGTCCAACACAGTGTAAGACAGAGAGGCACAAGCAGCAGGCTGTGTTATTGTTCAGAAGCTAAAGGACAGCGCTGTGGAGGCTGATAATATTATTCCAATCTTGATGCAGTTATTGGACTGTCTGACCAAAAGTGACCTTAACATTGTACTTGCCGAGCCGCTCGACAGATTGCAGCACAGTGCGAGCGGCCGTCTGCAGATGTGTGTGACAGCTCCCAGGTGTGAGAGCACAGGGCTGTATGAATGTGTTCAGAGAAGCTGCGCACTCAGCAAAATCCTTCCCAAGATAAATAAAGATTGTTAGAGTGTTGTTTGTCTCAGTACTTACTGTAGATGCAGTTGCGGGCACCAGTCGCAGCCACTGACGCTATTCAATTTGACATTTCAATTGCGTTTCAGGTTTATTGGATTGCAGAAAGAGATAGCGGAGAGATGTCTCAACTTGCACTTTTCAAACACATTTTCACATGCAGTGTGAAAAGTAAAAGTCAGCAGCTGAGACTCGGAGTGCATCGAAAAGCTCTCACAATGGAAGCTGCATTTACACATGCTGTCACTGCACATTTAAACCTTAAATGATTATTGATTTTAATATAATGCTATATATTCATATATATATATATTTTAATTCTTAATGTCTGTGAAAATTTGGCAAGATTCCAATCGTTTTATTTTTCATTTACGCTTAACATCTGAGGGCCGGCCTTGTGAGAGCTTGCAGAGTTGTCTTATTTCATGTCATCACAAGAATTCATATTAGGAGACTGTGCATGTAGGTGGAGTTGCTGTCTCACCTCTAGAGGAACGCTGTGATCAAAAGTGCTTCCTGATGTTTTTTAATCTGCTGCAAAGGTTCATTTCAGAAAGAGAGGATTGTTGGACAGAAGTGGCTGCACCTGAGCAGCAGCGTGGCTCAGCCACTCGCTGGCATCCCAGTGATGCTATTAATGGCCATAATGTGTGCCAAGGAATCACTGCCCTCGCCATTACACTCTGTCTACCAGCTTGTATCTCTGATACTGAGCCACCAGCTTGCTGCAGCATGCTTTTAACTCTGGTGGGCCAAGCCAAACCTTCGCCTTTTTCCTCTTCCAGTTTTAAATTACAGTTTAACTGAGGCCAAGACTATTTTCCCCCCCATGGAGAAGCAGCAGCACCTCAGATTAAGTGCCTTGCTCATTGGCATTTGAGTAGATTTAAGGAAGAACAAGCAAACGCTGCTTTTCCACACTCCAAGTGCAAATTTATCGCACTCCTTAAACGTAATAAACCCGAAGCACCTCAATGCCCATCCCTGCCAAACAGGTGGAGTTATATGCTCGGTGGTGATGTAACTGCTTGTGAGTGGGACAGTGTCCTTTGACTGCGGCAAGATTAGTTTGTGGCAAAATGAGACTTTCATTCTGAGATGACAAAACTGCTTCCCCAGGCTTGCGTTTCATATTCAAAGACATCTGCAGCACCTGATATTAGGAGATGAAACTTTTGTCATCTTAACAATGATTCATTTGTGTGCTCAGAAAAAGCGACTGTATCCATGAAAATGCAGCAGCACAAATGCTTACTCCATCACAACATAGTTCCCAAGTCTGTGAAAGAACCACAAAACACAGTGGTAACACCATGTAACAAGGCCCTGTTTTCAATACTGCCAACAGACAAGTTTCCATCTGAATTTAAAAGCAAATTTTTACTACATTTCCAGAACACTGGCAAATAGAAAATGCACCTGAATGCCAGTTTCTACCATTGCTGTGTTAACATTTTGCCAAACTGAGATAAACAGTGGTGCTAATTATTCACTCTGTTGCCACTTACCTATTACCACATTGTGGAAAAATGTGTAAAAGGGGATTTTTAATAGGAAGAAAGTTTCCATCGTGCTCTATTATTTTTGTCTGTTGACTCGCCGAAATTGTCTATACTGTAGTTGCCCTTTCTGCCAGTTAGTAAACACCAGAAGATTCTCTGATCTTTAGATGAGGGAGCTGCCTGGGAGTGCAGGATGCATGACAACCACTCACTCCCTGTGAATTCTCATGGACCAGTACCTTCTCACATGGGTGCAATGAGACATTACTAAGAGTTTATATGAGGAGAGTGGCAGGTTAAACACTTTCAGATGACTGAGTCATAACTCTGCATTCTCACATCCATCTCTGCAGGGTAATGTCTTTGTGAGTTCATTGAAGCTCTGGGCTTCAACGAAAATTTAAATCACAAAATTCTTTGTCTCCTCTCGTCCTCTTCAGTATTGGAAATCTCCTTGATGTTTTCAGAAACACTTTATAATACAGCCTGTGACAAAGGGGGCAATGTCCCTGTAATTAAATGGAATTTAGGTACACTAGAATGAAAAGGTAAGAAGTTGGTTTTTACAGGAAACAAGGAAATTTTTATGCTGTAAGTCATTTTAATTAATGCATGATTAATTTTAAGTGTTGCATAACTTCAGATATTTTGCAGGAAAGAGACAAACAATACTGCATGAGTCAAGTGTAAATACATGCTATTTTTTTTTAATTATGAAGTGGCTTAACCTTGCCTAACTTTTGTGTATTTTACAGGAAGGGGATACTCTTTTTGAAAGTTATGTTTGAATAGTGACTGTGAAAGAAAAAAATAAAATAGTTACACTTGGATCCATCATCATAAGGTCACACAGGTCAGTGTGTTATTTTTTCTTGTAAGTTGGTAAATCAATCTGTATCATCTTTATATTAGTAAAATAAAAGAACAATTGAAAAATAGAACATCCATTATAAACATTAACATAATGCATTAAATGAAATATAGAAATCACACATTAAATAAAGATGAAAAAACATGCAGACTTATACTGATAAAATAAAAGGCAAGATGAAACCACCACATAATACAGGCCTCACCCCAAAAAGTGCAGTGTATTTATTATGTAATATGGGGAAATATAGTTCCTTTACAGGATAATT
Organism: Perissodus microlepis; assembly: GCF_051167445.1. Taxonomy (NCBI): domain Eukaryota; kingdom Metazoa; phylum Chordata; class Actinopteri; order Cichliformes; family Cichlidae; genus Perissodus; species Perissodus microlepis. The sequence goes on along the minus strand of NC_140480.1, from coordinate 11,285,107 downwards.
ATTTCTTTGTTTCCTGTAAATATTATTTATTCTAGTGTACATCTCTTTAAGTATTTGCAGGTAAATACAAACACACTGTAATTTCAAATAAAATACAGTCAAATTAAATTTAATTACAGAGAAATTACAAGCTTAGCTGCGACCTGTATTATAATATAGTGCAGTGTTATCTAATTTTCCTGCATTTCCTGCATGTGGGACTGAACCTAGTTCTGTTGATCCTGTGGTGATTACTATTACTTCCCATTCAGCAGAGAATGAATGTACGAGACAAGATGATAAAATACAAGTAGAATCATTTTAAATTGAGTTTAGGTCAGCACTGAGCTGAGGTCAGCGCTTTTGTGGCAGCTCGCAACAGATCCGTGGTACAAATTCACATCAGATGTTGAACTCGATATAAATTTACTGAGCCTTAGAAAGAGAATCTATCGATCAGATTGTTTCCACTTAAAACAAAGTGATGTTCAGCACTTTGTTCATCGTGAATCCACTGTACTCTCATCATTTCGTTCACTTTAGCTGGTTAGATACCCCACTGCATCCCACCGCCGTGCTGGTATGTAATTTGGCCTGTCTGTTGTCTGGTCATTCAGAGCTGCCAGCATAGGGATGCTTTTGTTTCCACACTATTTTTTAAGGATGTGTGAAAATCTCAGGAGGGTAGCGTGACTCTCTCGTATTGCCCGGGTGAATGCACTTCACTGACACAGAAAGCACCTGCATGCTGTCTGGTATGTATCGAGCTTTAAGTCATGTGATTGCCTTTGTGGAAGCACCTGATAAAGTGGGCCCTGAGCCACTTTAGATTAGCCACTGTGCAGCATTAAAGGAGCAGGCATAGTTGTCACCTAAAGAACTAAAAGCCCAGACTGGATGCCAGTGATCTTAGAAACAGCCTTCATGTCTGATTGTTGAATTGCCCCGAGCCCTTCGCAGCTGTGTACCCAATCATTCAGCCTAAGTAACTTGTTGACGTGGGACTGTCCTCCAGCTGTCTGGGCGGGCCATCCTCTTGTCTCCCTGCTCAGATTTACTCTCCACAGGGAATAGCTATTACATCTCCTGTTATTATTTGCCATAAAAATGCGCTGAATGGCGACCAACTCTGAGGTGCTATAAAAAGCAGCGGTGTGTGAGATGGCGTCTGCACGTCATCAATCAGACACAGTGGTGAAACATTGGGCCTCTCCGCTGGGTAGTGGAAATTGATTTTTCTGTAAGTCTCAACGATTAGGGTGTGAAAAAAGGGAGTGAAGGTGGAATGGGGATGACGGGATGAGATGGGCTGGGGACGCTGTAAGAAAATGGAGAGGAAGCTAATGTTTTCAACTGTTGATTGTTTTTTGTTTTGTTTTGTTCTTAAAGCTTCAATCATTCTCGGCCTTGCTCTGAGGGGTTTCTGCACCTGTCCCAAACAGCAAAGGGCAGAACTTCCAGCTCAGCTTGAAATGCGAACTAAAGCATTCAGTAACAAAGATCGAAGTCGACGAATAAACCTTTTTCACTGCGGACATTTTTATGTTCTAGCAGGAAGAGCACTGGTGTAATTAACAACCATAACAAAAGCCGCAGTCCGGCGAGGTGCTCCATTTCTAGGACCCTGGTTTAGTACGCAATGCCTCACTGTCATAACTTACTGGAAGCATCCAGTTCCACTTATAATTTTCCTGCCATGGTAAAGGAGAATGCCAGGCTGTAGGGTATTCAACAAGAAATATTTATACTGCTTGTTGATTGACTGAAAATCTGGTGCAGCCGTTATTGTAGCAGTCTGATATTCCTGTCCAGTTCTCCTCGAAAAGAGTAAGAACCAGCAATGAACCAAGCCTGTCAATCTTTTAGCTCTTTTGCGCCTTGCAGCTCTGTTTTACAAAAAGCATTAAAAATACAATAGGTTTCCACTGAATGAAATTCTCCTTCATTATCAACAACACAAGCACCTTTTGCAGACACATACGGTTATTTTAAATACATGTACGACAAATGTGTATTCATGGGTGGCCAAACGTAGTTCCCGACAAAAGCTTAGTTCAGGCCTGTTTAAAGTATCAGTTATGAATTTAAGAGTTTTTGTTTGATATACAGACCCTGGAATGTATTGAGACAGACAAACACGTTCGTTTTCCACCATCTGTAATCCCTTCCTTCATTTACTCACTCACTTTTCCACACAGTACTGTACATTATAATTAACCTCATAATTAACCTTATAGAAAGCGTATAATTGAAATTTTTTGACACTGTTTTCGTCAATTGTTGACATGGACACTTCTTTCTTTGCACTGCGAATAGTTTTATGACACTGTGTGCACGCAGACAGAACACAATTAATTCATGCTCACAAAGGGCTCTCCACTGTGTATGAAGGTGCCCTACTTGTTATGTCCGTCTGCTAGCACCAACCCCAAAATGACTAAACTTATATTGTATAATAAATTGAATTCTAACTTGAATGCTTTGGGTATTTTGACTTTAATGCAGAGTGCGAGGAATTTCAAGTTGTCTCACTGGGGTCCATAAAATGATAGCTAGGGTTTTATTAACCTTATTTATTAGATAAAATGTTTCTTTAAAGTGTCGGCACTCTCTTCTGTGATCTGTGCAGTGTTTGTGGCTCTTGTTGGTTGTTCTAGAATCTAGATACAAAGAAACGTTCCCTCACCAGGGTAAGTCTAGTGGTTAGAGCTTAAAAATGATCCATCAGCTGGTACATTAAGAAATGAGTTTTGATAACCAAAATGCTTCTTGGGGATGGCCAGATATCAGGAAAAGTTTGCGAGGAAGATAGTTAGCAGGTGCTTTCAATCTCCTTTGCCTCAGCCGTTTGTAAATTGATTAAAATCCTAACTTCATCGTAAAGTCTGATCTCAATGTCTTTACATGAGTGTCAAGGAAACAGCCATAGGCATAGAAAATAAGTAATAGGATTTTTTCTGACACATTTGTAGAGTTAGCATCTGTTTGCCTCCCTTAGCCCAGAAAGGTTTGACTCACCAGAAGACACTGCACCTCAAACAGAAGAACTGAGGAGTGGAGGCAAAGAAAGAAAACTTAAAGCACTGTTATGTATAATTCAGCCTTTCAAGGATCTTTGAGCCTGGAAAATTATGATTCACAAGACGAACACACATGCGCACACACTCCCACACCCTGCGTTTGCAACAGAAGTGTAGCTGTGTCCACTCCATCTAGCTTCCTGGCCTTATCTTCAATTCATTCACCATGCATCATCCATACACATAACTGCACGGTAAGCCATGATTCAGTGGACTATTCTTATCATAGCCCCGGCGCGGTGATGTTCTGAGGCATGCTGGTGCAGTGACCCCCCTCGCCTGTGTCTACAATAAGCATAACCATATCTGACAAGGCCAGAGCTATTGAAGGAGAGGGGTGTAGGGGTGTGTGGGCTGGTGTGGAGGGGAATATCGCCTCCTTTTGATAGCTTTCCACCCTTCTGTTCTCCTGGCTGATTTCCAAGGGTACTCTGTGGCCCAAACCACCTCCTTCTCGTCCTTCTTGAAACGTAGCTGATTTTTTGGGGGTCTTAATACTGTTTGCTAAACCGTTTCTTTTTACCCCCGTTGTTTGCGTCCCGGCGTGTTTAGCATCAACAGGGAGATGAGTAAACAATAGGTCCTCCAGTAGCTTCAGTTAAGAAGGACTCGAATCCTGCAGAGATGAGTAAAGCTAGGAATTGGATGAATGTTACAGATATAAGCCCACCATTTGTTCTCTGCATTCCTGGGTGAATACTTATGAATGGTAGGAGTGTTGGTAACAGGAGCCACACACACACACATACACACACACTTGACTGAATTTCATTTACTACCCACACACTGCTTTTTTTTTTAGTCAATCTTGTGTCTACAGAAATAATGTGCATGCGCCCATTATCTCAAGAAGGGGCTGCTAGAGCGTGAGGGGGCATCTTTCGCCTGACTGACTTTCATTTACAAAGTGGCGATGTTACTTTTGTGTGGGGAAATGAGATAGCACTGCAGTAGACAGTAGGCTACATTATCCCGGGCTGGGCGCACATCCTGCTCTCTTTCCCCTCCCTCTCCCTTTATCAGCTGCTTTTTCTTACATTGTTCATCAGCCCCCGAGACACAACAAAAGCACGTCTCCTAGGATCAATTAGTCACTTCCAGGGAGTTGTGGAGCGGAGAGGGAGCTGAGGAGACAAAAGCCACGACCATGTTGGCGTCGTGGCGAGGTGATAAAGTGACATGGTTTTCCTTCCAGGCCATTAGTGTGACAAGCAGTTCTTGTCCGGTAAAGGTGGACCTGACAGGAGAGTGGTGCCCCGCCACGACATGAAGAGAGCTCTCAAAAGAGCACTTGCTTTCTTTGACACACTTTTTATCCCCCCGTATCTGTGCTCCTCTCTCTCCAGCTGTTTTCATGCCTAGTCTCTCTCTTTCTGCCTTCTTTTTTTTTTTTCAAACTCCATCTCTGTCCTCTCCCCGGAGCTTTTTTCCTTCTCGGTCTCTTCCTCCATCCCCCTCACTTTCTTAAAAGCTGTCTCTTTCTAAAGCTCCAAAGTCCTCCCCTCGCCCCTCCAAAATTCATTTCTTTCATCTTGGACTCTGTCACAGCTTCCTCTCCATACCTCTAGTCTTCACCTTTTCAAAATATCTTTCTAGCTTTGAATATATAACCCACCTCAAGTCTTTGTTTTTTGTCCACATTTTTCCTCCAGCTACACCTCTTGGGCTCACTCTCTTCTTAAGGCGGTCGAAGGTGACACCGGCAATGCAAAAACAGTGAGCTGGCACAGAGTCACAGCAGGACACAGGCCCAACAAAACACAGGAGAGTAAACAGGGACTATTTTTAGGCTGCTGTGGCCTGTCCTTAAGCCAAAAGCAGTGTGCTTATAAAATCAAGATATCGAAGAGCCAGAGTTGTTATGCTGGGGTTGTTTAAGAGCCATGGGACAGAGTCTGGAAACCATTTTCATTATGTGTAAATGTCAGGTGCTAAGACCACCAACGGAAGAAACATGATAACCATTGACATTCGGCTATTAAGCTAATGAATACTAAAAATCACTTATCCTAGGCAATCAAAAAAACATTTTGAGTATATTAAATTACACTCACGCTCAGTGGTGTACATAAAGGGAATTTTGCTTATTAAAATATCCCATCTCTAGAAGTAGTATTAAGGTTCAGGCTCTGTACTAAACAGCTGACTAGCTGGCGTACATAACAGAGGATCTGCAACTTAAGTAGATTTAAAGATTAGATGCAGACCGATGGCGTACCTTCAGGGCAAGCAAGGCAAGCAGTGCTTGTCCAGTAAAATCTAAAAATAGACATCAATTAAAATCTACCAAAGTGAAAGTGATCTCTCTCCCTGCTTCTGTTCTTAAGCTTCTTGACTATTTCCATACAGCCTGTGAAATGCTGCCATCTTGTGGCGGCCCCTAAGTAATGTCTCTGGAAGTAGGCTTAACTCTGCTTGAATTGGGACCCACTGGACTCAGTATAGTGCCAGAGTTTTCATGGGTTGTACATACCCTGTTAACAATGGCTTGAGCTTGTCAAAGTGAGAGGCCAGCAGGATAAACATCTGTTTGTTGATGGAAATTGATGAAACACAACCAACTCGGGTTTCACTGTTTCCCATCTGCAGTCTGTGTGGAAAGTCACCGCACGCCACTGGTAAAGATCACAGCTAAAAGAAAGCAGTCATTGTACTTAGCTATCGAGAAACCTTCCATCTAAACCTTAAACAGCTAGCTTAACATTGTGCTCGCCCTCCAGTCATTAGGCAGCAGGAAAACCAGATAAATTCTAATTTTGTCGTAGTTGTTTACAAGTGACATACTAAGTAACACTGGAATTTAAAACAAAAGCAATGTGCACCCTTTTAAAAATATCTGTTGACCTTGCTATACAACCCCATCACAGTAATGCACCGTGTAGCAAATGTGTTTTGTTGGTGTGTATGTTTGAGCTACTAAAACTGTCTAGATCAAACTGTGAGTTTCTGCTCGGCTGCAGTTCCATCACTAGAGTTAAAAAAGTCTATTCCCCCTTTTAAATGTTCTTTATTTGTGTTGCATCAGTTAGTGGGAGACATCAGTGGATGTGAAAAGTATACATGTATGCATGGGCAGGCTTTATTTGCGATGGCCCATCACACACTTATTCCCAATTGGTGAAATTGGTTGAACAAGGAACAAATCTTGTAACTTGTTAACTCTGCTTGGCATGTTCACCTCGCTGAATAAAAACTCTGTTATTTCTGCTTTTATGGGAGTTATTTAGCACATAACTATTCCATGCCCGGGGCATCGGTTATCACAATGTGTGAAGTAAATGGAAAGAAGAAGGAGTGACACACAAACGCTGCCCCTACCCTGTCTGTCTCCTTTTATCAGCCTCACTTCATGGACATCCACCGTCGAATTTGACCCTGTCACCCTTCCTCCTCCAAAGAGGCACATAAAATGACCTGCTAAAGGTACAATTACATCACCATTACTGTGACATCTAGTTTTTTCCCCTCTGTTTTTATTTTAATTTATCAAATACTGTTTATATAAGAACACATTTATCACTTACCCCACTCACAGTCAGCATTTACACATTTAAACAACTTTTCCCTGCAAAACAACTGTATGCATGCATGCTAGCAGTGATGCTTTAAGAATTGCTACTTTCATCAGAGCTGAAACATCTCATCAGTTATTTGGGTAACACAGAAAGTAAAAGGCATTCGTGACTAACAGAGAATGGGTTTTCTCCCTCTGACTTTTATCTCAACAGCTACATGGATTCCAGTGTACTGGAACATTTATTGAATCTTTTCCAGCCATTATCTAAGAATGTGGGTGGTGTTCTTACAGATCATAATGTCAAACTCTGCAAGACTTTGGTAAATTGTTAACATTCTCATTAGTCTCTGCTCAATTTTTATGTTAACTAATATGCTAATGCAATGCTAAGCTGTCTATGGTAAACAAATTATAGCTTCCTGCAAAACATAGCTATGTTGATGTTTTCGCTGTAAGCACCTCAGCATTGCTGGTATTTAAATATGCCTATCTGTAGCTTTAAGGGCCAGGAACCTTTAAGGAATTAAAATGGGGGTTCATCAATAAAGTGATGTGGTTTGGTGTCTTTATTGATACATACTGAGGTTCCGGGTTTTTCTAAGGGTAGCCCTAGTAAACTGTATACTCACCCTCATTAACATCTAAAGCACACCCAGTCATTTTGTTCTGGAAGCAGGCCTGAAATATGACAGAAACTGCTCACTCCAGAAAAGAGAAACAAGGGTTACCCCTGGTAGGCATTCAAGGGTATTACAAGGGAAGCATTAAAGTTCAAATATTGGTAAATAACCACCTATAGCTTTAAAATGAAGCCGGTGCACCTTAAAAGATAATACCACTGAAGGTCCCAAGGGTGCTAGTTCCAAAATCTCTTGTAATCCATTCAGAAAAGTATCAGCTTCTCTCATGAAATACTTATATATTAAAATAATATTGTCATTATCTATCATTCTGATCACATTGCTGTAGTGGTCTGAAGCTAATTATTTATGCTTTAGCTGTGTTCTCCAATCAAGTGTCACTCCTGTTTCATTCTATTTTACATATTTGGAAAGCTGCAATGTTTTTATACAGCATCTGTACTGTCTATGGGCCAGAAACCTTTCGCATGATCTGATCCTCCAATGAACAATTCAGGTCTACCTTTGCAATCTAAAACTTTAGCTCTTAAGGCTCTTAATACAAGCTGTTCAGCTGCAGTAGAAATGAGGATCTCCTGAAGATGCAGACACACAACAAAGTGCTCCAGAGGGCAACTCAAGCCTGTGTAAGCTGCTTACATTTGTAGCTGTTTATTGGCTCCTATAAAAGAAAAAAAATGTTATTGTTGGTATTATAAAACTCCTGAGAACTTCACGCTTTTTACTGACAGAATGTTCCCCACAATAAAGTATGCAACAACAGCAATGACAAATTCTGCTGCTAACCTCTTTTTACTATTACCCAATACAGTACATACACACACATATACACTCTGTCTCCTCTGCCCCCTTTACGCTGCTGTGACAGCTTTGTCACAAAGATGAATTCATCGTCAGCACTGCAGCCAAAACAAGTAATTTGATTGCCCCAACCACAAATTAAGTTAGTGTGATTCAATTTTCGATTTGGGCTTCTCCTGCAGCCATACATCAAGGGAGACATATTTCATTACACAGCAAAACCACAGGCGAGCAAGCAGTGGTGGTCCACACCCTCCATAGGAAGACATCATGGGAGCATTATGGCATTTACTCGATACCTCTGCAGGTCCAGTCAGGTCGGTGCTGGCACCGGTGCCATTGGCAGGCTTGTTATCCACTGGGCTACACATTCACATACTGAACTGTCAGTGCATTTAGTTTGTTTAGGAAGCTGTGATCAAACCGGGACATCGTGCTCTTAGGCCAGCCTGCACAAAGGAGAACTGGTGCAGAGTTGTATCTTTTGAATTCACCTGAAGACTGAGAACTAAGGCCAGGTGAGTAAATATGTGAAATCACCTGGCTGGATGACACTTTGCTAAATCTTGCTTCAGAAGGCTTCTCGCCTTATCCCCTTATTAGGATTCTGATGCAATCACACCATCCCCTACTTTCTCACCTTCCCATCCTACGCCTTTCTTTAACCTACTCCTCTGGATTTTTCCCGAGCTCTCGTCTAGTAAATGGGCTTGAAGACAGAGTGCTCAATCAGTGACTACTACCGCCTCCTCCTCCTTCGTCCCTTTCCACCCTCCCCTTCCTCCCAATGGAGCCAAGATCTTTCTAATTAAACCGCAGGCTGTTCTTTCTGTGTAACCAGCGTTTGAAAGCTGTGAAGTGAATATGCAGGACTTGGCCATTAATACAAATGAATAACACTGATGTGGTGGTAAAATATGCATCCATTTTTTTTATTTTTGAAAAAAAGATTATCGACAGAGGATTTTAGATCGTTGTAGATTGTTGTATTTCACTAATTGTCTAGCTCTTATATTCATGAAGTACAAAAAGTACCTTTAAAGTAATGAGCCATGATCAAGTGCTCAGACAATTTGAAGTAAAAGCATTAGGAGATTGCTGCATTGTCCATTCCAAAAATTCGCTCAGTGAGACACGGTGTTGTGAGATGCAAGAGAAACTTTGTTGGCATATAACTTTTATTGTTGTGCAGCGCATTGTCTTTTCATGTCATTTGCTTATTGCAGCTGTAAAAAAAAAAAAGGAACGGTGACTGATTTTTCTTGACTGAAATGTAAAAATCTGTTGCATATTTTTATTTTTTTTATTTTTAATTTGAACTGAATATTTGCTTTGTATCTTTTGATATTACAGGGTCAGTTGCATTGCATGTACACGGTGTCATCTAGTCCACTGGTCCATCAATATAGTTGAAGTGTGCAAACAGAATTTCACAGGAATTGGAAAGAATCCAGATTTTTGACCCTTGGATTTAATCTGTGGTTTCTGCTGATGGTGGAATTTTTCTGGTCTCATCAGGTTGTGAACAGGTCAGCACCTTTCACTCCAGAGACATTTTTTTTCCCAAGGTGACGGCTTTTACTCGAACCAAGGCCTTCCTAGAATCTTTAGAAGAGTCCATGAGGGGAACGGCAACAACTGCAGGGTTAAACGACAAGACTGCCGATGTCAACACTTGTGTGTTCTCTTATGCTCTATCTGTGAACAGTGCTTGGACTTCAGAATCGGTTGATGTGAATTTGAAGGAAAAAAAGATCTACAGTGATGAGCTGAAAAATTGTGACATCATTCACCCCTACACACACACACACACACACACACACACACACACACACACACACACACACACACACACACACAAAAAGCCCCAAACAAACAAAAAGACAAAAACAGAAATGCACGTAATCTCAAATATTGTGTTGTGTACAATTTCTTAAAATATGACCTGCAATGTACTCACATTGCATTTACTAATAAAATATTGTATTATGTAATATGTATTATAGATGAACAATTACTGTTTCAGAAGTGCCAGCCCCAGCCAATGAGCCAAAACTTGATTTTCAACAGGAAATAAAAGTTAGGAACTGTTATGACTATTTATTGTGCTGAACACAGGTAATCGTGAAATGGCTAACATAGTGCTACACACTTATTAGAGGAAATGAAACAAAAGCTTTTCCTTTATGCCAAAAAGAACACAAACACATTTTTTTATATCCTTGGGGGACTTGTGATCGCCATTCTCTGTGACATTTCAAAATAGAAATTTCAATTTTTATGTCACAGTGTCACAGTTATGATTAGAATGTGTTCTTTTTTTTATGATGCATGACTTTTATGTGTGGCCACAGATCTTGGTAACCAACAAAGCTGCAAAAGAACTATTTGTTTCCAGCATAACTTTTAAACATTTAAAGGTTGCTTCCTGGGTTACCTCTCACTGAAGGCATTGTAGGAATGTCCACCTTTGAGGTAAGTCCTAGCACAAACAGATCTTGCTGAAGGAATCTGCGTCCCCTCTGATCTGGAAACTCTTCAGGGTATCCCTAAGGAACTTCTGACTTATGTGAATATCCATCCATTTCAGGGTAGTGGGGGAGCTGGAGCCTATCCCAGATACCATGGGGCAAGAAGCAGGATACCCCCTGGCCAGGTCACCTGCCTGTTACAGGGCTCTGAGTTTATTAGCCAGTGAAATTTCTAAATTTGTGTATAGTAAGTGGGCTTTATCTCTTCTGGGTTCTGCAACACCTTGGGAAATTAAACAGAGGAATAAATTAGCTCTGTGGTCTCTGCCTTTCTCTGCTTTGTGGTGTCTCCCTCAAGGGAGGCTCAGTCTCAAGGAAGACTGAGCCCCATGGAAACCGCTCTCTTGGGGCCCTGAAATAGTGCATATCCATAATTCCTGGCAAACCCTACCTCATGTAGGGCCCCTGAAAATGTGGAAAAACATTCCCTGGAGGATATTTATGTGTTAGATATAAAGATGTGAATCACAACTTTAAAGAAAACCCAAATAGCACAGACGTTTGGAAACGACTCAACATGCCCTAGAAAAAGGTGTCTTCTGTCTGCCGAGTCTATCAATTCACATTTTCCTTTTTACCCTCCACAATTGAAATGATCCCTCATGGCGTTGTCTTCAAGGCTGACTGCTCAGGTATAGTGGTGATATTGTGCCTGTTATGTGACGCAGGTTTCATTTGAACACTGTGCAGGACAAAGAAGTACTTCAGAGACAGAAAAAGGATGAGCGAGAGGGAAGCAGTGACAGAAATGCCCACCAACCATGGAGCGTTTCCTGCAAATGAGAATCTGTTCCCTCTTCATCCAGATGCCAGGATTGTGGGATTCCAAATTACAGCTGTAAATTTTGCACAACTGCCTCACGCTTGATTATCCTTAATCTGAGATTTTGCTTGTTCTATTTCATTGCTGCACTTTGTGCCTCCTTTCATTTGGTCTTTTCCTCTTCTTCTAGCTCAAGTGTTTGCTCATTTGTCTCTGTGTATTTGTATCACCGTGTTATAAGCTGTTCTCATTTTCTATCTTAAAAATACTCCCGTTCAAACGTGACAGATTATTGAGACTGAAATAACTGGCAATATTATGTCTTAGTCACGAACACTCCTCCCTACATTTGTGCAGAGTGCAGGATGCAGGGTGCCCTGCCATAAGCTTCCAAATATCTGAATGGAATATATATACTTTCTGGAGTTTATTTATTGCTTCTGAGTGGCGGCAGGTGGGGAAGGTCAGGCATTTCTCACATTGTCACCTGTTTTCATCCTCTCATCTAGATACTGGTGAGATCTTGTAGCTTACTTCCTCATCTGGTCCTAATGCTTTAATATTTCATGCAGTTCAAGGCCTCCTTTGTAATCTGCAGCCACAGCACTTTTCTGGACAGTATTTGAATTATGTGCCTGCCGGCCATTCTCTGATTCAGGCAGGAAGCAGTCGTATCCATGAAAAGAAATAGGGGTCACTTGTCATAATGGTGGAACACTTCTTTGCTAAATGGATGCTAAGATTAGCTCTTCTGTAAGAGGATGAGTCATTATAATCACTATGCAAAGTAAAAGAAGCAGCCGTTCGACATTTAAGCGGACAGCGCTGTGTTTCCAGTAACAATAGAGCACGAGCTCCTGCGGGAGGTGAAATGAACATGAACGGCAAATGTCAGGGTGGTGAAATTTTCCACCACAAATTCCAATTAGGGCTTTTTTTTGGGTAGATGCATTGACTGCTTCTCCATAAAATGTTAATGTGCACCGCTGAAAGCAAGACAACATGAGGGGAAGCTGCAGAGACAAGACTGCTGTTTCAGGACCGTTGAGTCACTTTGCCTCCGACTGCTTGACAAGCAAACACAAACTTCCTGCTGTGGCTGTGTGCCTGGCTGGCTGCCACATTACAGTTTAAGTCTGTGCCTCAAAATAAACAAAGTAATTACATTGGGCACGTCTAAAGCAAGATGTGTGTTTTAATAACATAACCCTCCTTACATTCTCTGTATGACACTACATATATTTTGCTCTTACAGTTTATAACCAATTAATATAATTTGAGATGCTCAAGTTTGAGGTGATGCTTCTGAAATGTCTGCCTCCACACCAGTACAGTGGGGATGCTTAAAAAGTTTTAGCTACTGTTTGTCGTTTAAGTAACTTACCTTAATCTCTTACTGACTGCTGCAGAGGCTGATGACGACAGGCTCTAGCTGTTAATATGACATTGTTTTCCTTTGGCCATGGCTATAACTGTTCATCTGGCTGTAAAGACAAGGCGCTTTCCTTGCTTTGACATAGTAGTTTAAAATGGTTTCATCTGATCTGATATGTAGGCTGAGTTCTGCTTTGAACCCCTGAAGCCACTGTATACCACCCTTGATGAAGGGTAGTATACAGTGGCTTCAGTATGCAGCTGATATGTTAACAAAACTTGGGAATTCTGGTAACTTATCAGCCATGGAAAGACAAAGTGAAATAGGTAGTGCATTACCCCCTTAACTTACCACCCAAATGTTTGTGGCAGATGGCTGCCCTTGCCTAGTTCTACTGGAGGTTTCTTCCTGTTAAAAGGGAGTTCTCCCCCCCCGCTGTTGCCAAGTGCTTGGAGGTCATTTGGTTGTTGGTACTATACAAATAAAATGTAATTGAATTAAATTGAATTGATGTTATAAGTGGGTTGAATTCATGCATTAACTCTTGCTATCAGTGTGTGAAGAGTGGGAGAAGAGGGTTGCATTGATAATCCAACACAATGGGCAGCACATTGAACACATTTTATAAGTGGTCAGAAACTTGTAAATAACTCATGAAAGAATAAAGTTACGCTTAAACCAAGCACACCATTGTTTTTCTTGTGACATTACCAATAAGTTTGATGTGTCACATGGCCCTCTTCCTATTGAAAAAACAAAAGTTGTATCCAAGATGGCCGACTTCTAAATGGCCACCATGGTCACCACCCATCTTGAGGGGTTTGCCCCCTCACATATACTAATGTGCCACAAACAGGACTTTAATATCACCAACCATTCCCATGTTATTACGGTGTATCTATATAAATGGCCCACCCTGTACTTTACAAGCCATATAACAGATAAAATAGTTTATACCATGTTTTTTTTTCAGCCACTTTTCACTGTTGTCTGAGGTATTGCTTTCAGTGCTGTGAGGTGTTGAACAGCACTGCACTGGTTCCTACATTTCTTTACATTATAAGATGAATATGAGTATATGAGTACATTATAAGACAGCTTTAATTTAGGGCGTGTGAACCCAAAAGTATTACCCATGAGACACTGTGGTATGCTTCTTTTTCTGTTGCTCTCGAAGTGCAATTTCAGTATCACAGATTAAATTATTCCCTATCGTTCCAGCAGCTCTTACATGGACAGACAGCTTTTAACTTGCTGAAGAGAATCTGAAAGATCATCAAAAAGCATTCCTTGTAATTTATGCTTTTACTGAAGAGATAATTTAGTGTAGCCAGTAAATTTGACTTGTTATATCAAGTCTGTAGCAATGAGCGCTTACCTACTGGCTACTCCCACTGTGGAGGAAATATGGTCTTGGCTCAGGGACATTTAAAATAAATTTTGGTGTGACAGAGGCGACTTGCTGAGTGACTTGTGGAACAGTGATGACATGCAATATGGTGGTGACTTTTTCGTACCATGCAGCCATCTTAAAGGAAAATACTGTTTTTTGGCATGTTGCCTCTTCAGTGTTAAGTTTTGTTCAAAGTTACTTTGAACAAACAAAAATAAATTTAAAAAAAAAGTGCAAAGTTATTTGATTGTAAACACTGCTCACAGTTTAGTTTAAATTAGTGGTTCTGCTGTTCTTGCCACATGTAAGGTATTTACAAAGCTGGCCTTGAGCACGATGATATCTGGTTTGTACACTACCATTCTGAGACCTCGAGTCTCGTGTTTGTAGCCTTTGCCATCTTCATACTTTGAAGCCCGAAGTGACCAAATTTGCATGGAGAGTGTGGAATGCTAATTTATTAGATAATGCTACCTAGCTTGGTTTGCAAGGAGCATCTGTAGACCGTACAGAACACTAGAATTTCCTTCACCAAAAACTCAAGCATGAATATTTTCTATGAGTTATTAGTATGTAAAGTGGATTACCAGGAGGGAAACCCTCCAAAAAAAAAACCAAAAACGGACGGAGCAGTGGCGCAGCCAAGGGAATAAAACGATAATAAAACTATGACAAAAATATAATTTATTATACAAAAAGTTAAAAGTTTAAAAGCAATTAAAACAACCCTGGCCAGGGAGAACGCACAATAAAAACCAATAAAACATAAACACACTAAAAGTCCAGTGCCGTCAGCCACAGCGTTAAAATCCAGTGTTCTGAGAAACCATCCTACTCTGACAAGTCGTCCTACCCGTATTATAATTTGACGGTGACTTGTGACTAAACCTAACCATAACCCTACCTCTAACCTTAAGAAGTATTCCAGATGGGTGAGAGAAAAATAAGTTAATTTGGGTTTGGTGTTGTGCATTGGGCATTAGAAACATTGGGTAGGATGTTTTTTGAGGTAGGATGGATTCCCAGAACACTGGCAAAATCGGAGCGGGCAACGAAAGCCCGGCGGCGTCCCCGGCCGTCCTGTCAGTGTCTCCGCTCCGGAGTACTGGAAAAGAGAGGGGAAGCGACAGTCACTGTTCTTTCCGGTGGCTCGGGTTATTGCAGCACGATATGTCGCGGGACTTACCCCGGATGGGCAGAGCTCCTAACTCTGCCCGCCGCTTTTTTGTGTCACGCCAGCACTATGGTCTGGCCGTAGGAGGTAGGCCGCTGTCCCGCTGCCAACTAATCCCCCACCGTAGCGTCCTCTGGCCTCAAGCTATCCCAGCAACAGCACAGCTCCCTCTGCCGCGCCACGTACTGCTACACCAAACCGCGCCAACGCCGCTGCCTCCTGCCACCATCTACGACGCTCTGCTTCTCCTAACCGGCCAGGCCCGCTTATTGGGCCTCTGTGACCTCCCAGGTGTGCCAAGTTAGTAATCAGTGAGGGGCGGAGTCTCTCCAGGACAAGTCAACAATAAATGCATTAAAAGCATACAATAAAACAAGAATAAAACACTATACAATAGTAAAATATTAATAATAATAAAACACAGCAACTCATGCAAGATAAAAACCTAGTTAACTTGTCCATTTCCACCCCGTGACAAGTACAGTTATCTATCATATAAACCGCACTATATGTTGGATAAATGTATTACAAAGGGTCAACAAAGCATGAGCACTATGAGTACAGTAGACGCCTCTCGTTCTAGCTATAGCTAGCATCCAAAGTATAGCCACCAGTGTTTGCTTCCAACAAGTGGTCATGCCACTACTCATGATTTGAATTATGAGTAGCTAGATGTTTCTTGAACTAGGCTGTAAATATATTTACATGTTAACATGGACCAGGCATGTTTGTGGTACTGAAGGAAATGCAACTGTTGGCACTTTAGTTCACTTTGCCAACAACGAAACTTGGATCTTGGAGTCTTTGAAGCAACTGTTTCAAACACAATGAGACTGCAAGTTCGTTGCAGATGGTTCCAATAATTTTGGTCATGTCACAATCTCTAGTGTTTTCCTTAGTATAACTGGTGCATTAGTAGTAAATGTTAAACAAACATACTATGTAGTCCATGGGAATAACAGCCAAAACCTGTCAAGATGTAAAGAACCAGATTTACTCTGTAGCATTCCAATACTTTCATTCCAACACAAGTTTGCTGTTGAGCAAAAACTACCAAATTAAGATGTCCCAACTTCTAAATCCTCAGCAAAGAAAGTTTGTTTGCAAAACCTATCACTGGAGCCACAACTTAACTATGCAAGCCTCTTTTCTCTTCTGCCCTACATTCTGCAGCCATATTGTTTGCATTCAAAGGCAGTGCCCACACAGCTGGAGGATAAGCCAAGTCTCTCAGCAGATAAAGTATGGTGCCATTGGCTGCTGCACCCTCTTTTCATTTCCCTCTGTCTACTGGGATGTCAGAGGCTCCTGGCCACAGCTGGAAGATGAATGTTGCTGCACCCCTCTACTTTGTCATGGTGTCCAAGAAGGCTCTAAATGGCATTGAGAGACTCTCAGGCTCTCACAAATGGGATCTCTGCAGCCCTGTGTAACCTTGTATGTACAAAACAGGCTGAATTTTAAAGTTGCCTGCTGCAAATACTCTCAAGAGATATAAAGTCTCTTGTGGGTACTGTTGCTTCAACAAAATGCAGGAAATGCGAGCCCACGTTTGCATGCACACTCCAGACTTTTAAAATCTTTCAGAGAAGGATATGATAATTAAGAGCAACAGATTTGCATCATGCTGATTTATCTGTCAGTACATGTACATGTGCAATACTACAGTTTATACCGTGTGTTGAATTGCCTTGCGGTGCTTGGGCTGGAGAGGCTCAGATAGCAAAAATCTTTTAGCATTGCTTCCTCTCTGTTCAATCTGGTTGTCCATACACCAGGGGCAACAACACCTACCTGCTCTGTCTCGCTGTTCTCATGGAAACGCATCAAAGGAGCTGAAAGATAGACAGAACCGAGAGAGAGAGCGGGGGAAAAAACAAGCCTGAGATACTTTGTTACTGTAATGTTGCACTCTTTATTGTCCCTGATGCTTTTCTCGGCTGTGACAGTAAGCCCTGTCACACATGTCTTTCCCCTTCTGTTAGAGGTGAAGACCAAAGTGAAACACAGCGTGTAGGTGCTGTTGCGCTGTGTTGAAATTCAAGGCACCCAAGTCACCCACTCAACCAGCACAAACTGCACACATTTGTCACTGGGGTACACCTATACATATTTCAATGGTTTGAAAGTATTGCTCCATGTTAAGTTTTTCCCATGTGATATCAGCAGGGCTGACACTTAAGAGAGCCTGGGTCCTGAGAAGTTTTGAACTAAACCAGAGACGCCTGTAGGCATACAGCTGGTGATTACAACACCCATTAAAAGTAGCCTTGATGGAAATCTCGAGCGGCATGACTCGATAGGGAAAAGATGATTATAGGATGCATTCACGGCCACCTCGTAAGACATGAGCCAGTAGATGTTCTGGGGCTTAGCATAAGTGATATTTGGGCATGTGTGGCAGCAAGTACTGCTGAGTGTCACAACATCTCCTCCACAGACAGGAAAGCAGAACAAGACCGTAGGTGGTATGACGAAGAATTAAAGTGTATAAATTGTGTTTGCTCTCTGAGCTGTAAACATGGGCTGATAAATTTATCTTCAATTTGTCTGCCCAGAACACATCACCCCAAAAGACCTGACCTTTGTGCATGTGGTTAACTGTAGTGCTCCTAAAGTTATTTTCAGACAGACCTCAGCCCTCCAATCCCATCCAGGCTGTGTAAGCAGAATATAGATGCATAAACTAACAAATGCAAGTGCTAACTGCAGGTCCTGTGCTGAAATATTTGGATTCTTTTGTGTAAAACTGTCTGCCCATGGTCTGAGTTTGCTGGATGGGACTTTCCTGGGCAAGTTCCCTCTCTGGAAAGCATTTACTTTTAGGGGAATAGTGTTTTGGTTATGTATATTCATTTTTTGTTTGCTTTGTCTTTCTTACTTTTTTTTAGGTTTCAGTGCAGGAAAACAACTGCAAAATTCAGGAATTTGCATCATTTTGCACAAGTTACCTTTAATAATTACTTTACAATTTTAGAATTTCAAAAGTGTATTTTATCATCTGCTCTATGGTTGAGTTTCAAAGCCATATTATTTATTAGATAATTACTTTAAAAAGACATCAAGAGATCCCACTCAGTGACTACATTTAGCTGCTGTGACCCCCAGCAGACAACTAGATGGTTAACGGATAAAATTTTCTGAAGTGAAAGTATCGATTCTAACACAAACCTTGCACACACATACCCATGTGAATCCTCACCTCCCAGTACTTGTGGGAGAGCTGAAAACCAAAGGTCCCAGTTCAGGAAGAATAGATCCCTGGCAACATGCCCACTTCAGCCTTTGAAAGTCTTCAAATGAGCGGTTCCTCTGAGCACTGACTGACTTTGACTTGGGGAAAAAATGAGCCAGAAAAGACTTTTCTGGCATTAATTTACTACATACTGTTCAACAAAAAAGAACAAACACAGGAAGACAAAGGTTTTGACATCAATATTCATCTTTGACTTCTTCATTTTTTCTTGCACCACAGGGCTACAGTTGCCATGTTCCTTATCAGAAAGTTTTCAATGGCAACAGTAGCAGTTTGAAAGGTTTATATTTGAGGTATCCAGAAATGTGGGAACAACATGGCTTTCAACTTCACAGGCATCAGCAACATGCGAACAAAGATGCTGCAGAGAAATCACAAAGCACGTTCTTCTGTGATTGCTGTTATTTTTAGGTGTGCACTCAGAATAAGCGATGCTTTCAGTATGGGCAAAGTTTCTAGTAGGATTGAAAGTCCCACCTAGGAGGATTTAATTAGCGCTTTGAATGAATAACATTTCACCCATTTCTCTCTCTGTCCTTGATAATCAGTTCTGGGCCATTAATGAGAGGATGACTATCGACTGGTGGAGCGAGCTGCTGATAATTGAATGTGTAGAGGCCATTAAACATTCCTAATCAAAAACAAACACTCCAAAGCCAGAGTTCCTGCAGAACAATGAGCGGCAAAAACAATGGAAGCATGGCTGTCAGGACCTAAAAAAAAGAGAGACTACAGGGAGTGCAGAATTATTAGGCAAATGAGTATTTTGTCCACATCATCCTCTTCATGCATGTTGTCTTACTCCAAGCTGTATAGGCTCGAAAGCCTACTACCAGTTAAGCATATTAGGTGATGTGCATCTCTGTAATGAGAAGGGGTGTGGTCTAATGACATCAACACCCTATATCAGGTGTGCATAATTATTAGGCAACTTCCTTTCCTTTGGCAAAATGGGTCAAAAGAAGGACTTGACAGGCTCAGAAAAGTCAAAAATAGTGAGATATCTTGCAGAGGGATGCAGCAGTCTCAAAATTGCAAAGCTTCTGAAGCGTGATCATCGAACAATCAAGCGTTTCATTTAAAATAGTCAACAGGGTCGCAAGAAGCGTGTGGAAAAACCAAGGCGCAAAATAACTGCCCATGAACTGAGAAAAGTCAAGCGTGCAGCTGCCAAGATGCCACTTGCCACCAGTTTGGCCATATTTCAGAGCTGCAACATCACTGGAGTGCCCAAAAGCACAAGGTGTGCAATACTCAGAGACATGGCCAAGGTAAGAAAGGCTGAAAGACGACCACCACTGAACAAGACACACAAGCTGAAACGTCAAGACTGGGCCAAGAAATATCTCAAGACTGATTTTTCTAAGGTTTTATGGACTGATGAAATGAGAATTAGTCTTGATGGGCCAGATGGATGAGCCCGTGGCTGGATTGGTAAAGGGCAGAGAGCTCCAGTCCGACTCAGACGCCAGCAAGGTGGAGGTGGAGTACTGGTTTGGGCTGGTATCATCAAAGATGAGCTTGTGGGGCCTTTTCGGGTTGAGGATGGAGTCAAGCTCAACTCCCAGTCCTACTGCCAGTTTCTGGAAGACACCTTCTTCAAGCAGTGGTACAGGAAGAAGTCTGCATCCTTCAAGAAAAACATGATTTTCATGCAGGACAATGCTCCATCACACGTGTCCAAGTACTCCACAGCGTGGCTGGCAAGAAAGGGTATAAAAGAAGAAAAACTAATGACATGGCCACCTTGTTCACCTGATCTGAACCCCATTGAGAACCTGTGGTCCATCATCAAATGTGAGATTTACAAGGAGGGAAAACAGTACACCTCTCTGAACAGTGTCTGGGAGGCTGTGGTTGCTGCTGCACGCAATGTTGATGGTGAACAGATCAAAACACTGACCGAATCCATGGATGGCAGGCTTTTGAGTGTCCTTGCAAAGAAAGGTGGCTATATTGGTCCCTGATTTGTTTTTGTTTTGTTTTTGAATGTCAGAAATGTATATTTGTGAATGTGGAGATGTTATATTGGTTTCACTGGTAAAAATAAATAATTGAAATGGGTATATATTTGTTTTTTGTTAAGTTGCCTAATAATTATGCACAGTAATAGTCACCTGCACACACAGATATCCCCCTAAAATAGCTAAAACTAAAAAAACTAAAAACTACTTCCAAAAACATTCAGCTTTGATATTAATGAGTTTTTTGGGTTCATTGAGAACATGGTTGTTGTTCAATAATAAAATTATTCCTCAAAAATACAACTTGCCTAATAATTCTGCACTCCCTGTATATCTGTTCTCGTCTACAGGAGAGGGGGGAAACCACACTAAGATTTCAGAATCTGACAGGTCAGGAAATGGCACCAAATTGAATTTCCCAAGTTAGTGTTTTCATCCAAACAGCTGAGAGGAGACAAAAGCAAAGAAAAAAAAGCACAATGACGATGTAATTGAAACATTCTCAGGGGCTCCACTCCACATGCAAACAGGCCAGTAAATCACTTACAGTGGCTATGGTGTGCTGCTGGAAATCAGTGCCACTACCGATTGAGCACTATTGATCTGACTTCAGTATCACACCAGCTTATATGAAGTTGATAAGTCAATACTAGTTAACAGTTCTAACCCTGTATCGCCTCCGGTGGATGTAACATGTTGTTTATTATGCCAAGTTGAAATGGAACGACTTCTCGTGTAAATCGAGTTGGATGTGTAAATTTAAAGGTTTGTGCACTGTGGCGTTTGGTAAATGAGAGTTTTTGCATCTGGCAGACAGCTTTTTTATGGGTTTACATTGTTGTTTACTTTCATATCTGATTGATTCATTACGAGTGTGCATAATTGATGACCCAGTGTGAAATATTCGACTTCCCATATTACTCCTGGTAATAAATATTTTAATGCATGCAAATGTTACTATGTGCAAATCTGTTGAGACCTATTAAGCTTTTATGGTGTGCTGAAAAGATTATTGGCCCTCAGTGTCTGGAACAGGATGTGTAAACGCCCTCACACACTGGCTATACTTAGTCATTGTGTTATATCTATCAGCATATCAGATTAGCAAAACAGACATTTATTTATATAAAAAGGGCTTTTTTAAAAAAATTCTAAATAACACAGATATGTATTTAAATGCTGCATGAGATTACTTCTCTTGATGTCACCCAAAGATCAGCTACGGGAAGAAGCCATGTGTAAGAAATCTCTTCACTCTGAATCATTATGAGGAGCACGTTGCATCTTCAGTAATTGTGTGAGGGACCGTGCTGTTGTACTCAAATTTGTTTGTGTTGTCCTTTCAAGGTTCGCTGCACCTTAAAAGGACAGCCGCTACTTTGCCTTTCTGCAGTGACTTGTCAACATGACTCTCTGTCCAATGGAGCAGAAAAAGGGGTCCAGTCCATGTCCCATCTGACTGGCATGTCACTCTCATTATCTGGATGAAGGGAACAAGAAGGAAGTTATGCTTGTAAAAACCAAGCAGAAATCCATGTGCAACAAGGAGAATTATTTCAGAAGGCAAGGCTGAAGACTGCTGCGAATATCTGCGCAGGTCACAAGTCGGTATTATACTTCCATGGTCCTGAGGGCCCAGATGCTTTGCAAAGTCTGATCATATTGAGATAGTGAAAGTACAGCTGGAAGCTCTGTATGCTTGCACAACACAGTGAGAATTTCATAAGATGACAGCCATGGTACTGATTTTGATCAGTATCCTGATTTTATGTGGTTTAAATTGATTTAGAATATCCTGAGGTTTAGAACTCAATATATAAAATACAGTCTACCGGCCCTTTTGGTGTAATACTCATGAGACTCATGTAGATTAAAGCACAATGCACATTTTAGTGGCAGTGTGATTGCATTCAGAATTACGGGAATGGTGCAATTAAAGACAAATTTGTTCAAGAAAGGATCCAACCTAACATACAGGGTTTGTTGATCTGTTGCATAAATGCAGAGAGGAGAGGAGGCGAGAAACTGGAGAAAAAGGAGAACTGCAGTTTCAAGTGAACTCTGAGTTCACTCAGAGGATGAGCTGAATACAAACTTCCACAAACAAGTGAGATGTGTTGTTTTGGTTGTTTGAGATGAATTGAAACAGGCTGTAGAGACAGTAGAGCAGTCAAAGTCATGCAAATGTCTCTTTCTGTTTGAACTCACCTTCAGATAATGCTTACGTTTTCTTTAAAATATCTCACTTCACCAAAAACAAGTCATGTTAGTAATGAAGACTAAACTCCTGTAGGCTTGTGCTAAAGCTTTGTAATAAAAAGCTTGACTGAATGCAACTTTAGGTCCTTGTATGGACAACACTGACAATGACTCAACAATGATTAACAAGCTCTTGGGAACAGTAGGAACAAAAAACTCACTTTTAACAGGAAGTAACCTCCGGGAGAACCGGGTTTAGGGAGGGGCAGCATTCTACCATGACTGGTTGGGGATAAAGACACACATGGGAGAGTGTAAAGTTTTGATGAGGCTTTGAAGAACAGTAGATTGACCAACTGTCAGGTCTTTGCTGGATTTTTTTCTATTTCTTAAGGACATGACTTTGAGATACTGTTCATCTGCTGTGGGCCTGCCATTTCTTCATCTTCATTTCTTTTGTCCAGTTTTCTTATCTTAGTAATGGTCTCAAAATGCCCAAGTCAAGGATTCAAAACATTAGTGCAAAAATCAATGGTATGACTGATAGCGGTTTTGTCAATCTGTGACATGACATCTGTGGATTTTAGCAAAGGAAGCCTCTTGCCATAGCAATGACAGAGATGGCCATGAGAAGAGATGCCTGTACATAAGAGACGTAAAGACATTCAGAGAATCCTAAAGGAGAAAGAAAATATGAAAAAAAGAAACTTCAACAGTTTATGAAGATTAGAGCATTCAATCTTGAAAATTGTGCAAGTTAAGCCATGATTAATGAGGGAGCCCTTCAAAATTGAAAAGGAAGCGGAGGTAATAATCTCACAAGAAACTAGATGCCACCTGGCCTCTGCCATTCAAATTGTCGTTTATGTGTATGCCAGACTCATATAAAACATACAGTGAAGTCTAAAGGAATTTAATAACTGGGCACCAAAGATTAGCATCAGGAATTCAGTGTCTGTCTAAATATGAAATATGGTGCCAATCTCGGTTAATTTCCTGAATTATAGTGTTTGATATTGACCACAGATGTGATTTTTGCAGAAGATTTTGAGGACACGATAAAGTGGACGTTCTGCCTTTTGGATATGAAATATCATGTCATCATTTTATGCTGTTAGACATTTGTGTGATATTTTAATAGTAAGCATATGATCGCAGTTATGGTTTTGTGAGGTCACAATGAATCAGAATACTTTATTAATCCCTAAGGAAATTATTTGGTTACAGTTGCTCCAAGACAATAAGAAGAGTAACAGACTAAACAAAATTAAATGATACAATATATCACAAAGTTACAAAATATATAAAATAGCTCTAACATATACAAATAGGTCATTTATAAATATCCAGCAAATTAGACAGATTAAATATTTGTATGATTGTCATTTTACACTAAACTTTAAGAATGTGTTATTTTCAGTGTAAAGGATGTGGAAAAGGGTGTAACTGTTGTACTGTGTACTATGTATTAGATGGAGGAGGTGTACAGGGAGATGGCCGCAGGCAGGAATGATTTCCTGTGTCGTTCGGTGGTGCGTTTAGGTCATCTCAGTCTCTCACTGAACGTGCACCTGTAACTAGCCAGCACGTCATGACGTGGGTAGGAGTTATTGTCCAGTATTGTCCTTATCTTGGACAATATCCGCTCCTCCGACACCACCTTAAGAGAGTCCTGCTCCATCCCCACAACATTACTGGGCTTGCAGATCAGTTTATTGAGTCTACTGGCATCTGCAAACCTCAACCTGCTGCCAGCATGCAACAGCATACATGGCACTGGCCACAACAGACTCATAGAAAATCCTGAGCATTGTCCAACAGATGTTAAAGACCCCAGCTGCCTCAGAAAATAGAGACGACTCTGGCCCTTCCTGTAGAGTGCAGTGATGTTTTAAATCCAGTCCAGTTTATTATCAGTGTGTACTCCAAAGTATTTATAGTCATCCATTATTTCCATATCGACCCCCTGGATAGAAACGGGGATTGCAGGTTTCCTGGTCCTCCTAAAGTCTACATTGAGATGCAGATGATTCTGCTCCCACCACGTGGCAAAGGATTCAACCACAGCCCAGTACTCCATCTCAACAACATCATCATCATCATGCAGAGTCATCAGAAAACATCTGAAGATGGCATGTCTCTGTGCAGTGGCTGAAGTCTGTGGCTGAAGTCTAAGTGAATGTTTGGTTGGTTTATCCTTGACTTGAAATGATCAATGAAGAAATTCCCTCAAGGCATTCAACTGGCATCATGTTCACGAGAATGGGACAATCTGAAAACACAATCCTCATGGCCACGGCTATTGGGAGACATAAAGATAGGCATCCAGAGAACTAGAGAAGCATTCCAACTGAAGAAGGAAAACAGAAAAAGTAAGAAAAGCCTTCACTGAAGAATTTAAAGTTAAATGTAAGAGGAGAAATAGAGAGAGAAATAAAGGAGATAGAACAGATGAGGAAAGCAGACACAGAGGATGAGGGAGGCTTTAACAGAAGAGGCAGTCATGATGATGAATGAAAGGACAAAGAAACAACAAATAATGCCACTGGTAAGTAATAGACCTATCAAAGCAGCCATTATGACTACTGTTATCAACATGCCATGCCAGTTATCTTCCAGTCTCATTTCTGTTTGGCCCTGCAAGAAGGAATATGGTAACAAACATAAAAACCAATTAGGCCGCCGACTCCTTGGTAATCTTTCAAATTTATTAAAAAGGCATGTAGATGTAAAATCCACCATTGCACAACATTAACATTTATTTGTACTGTGTGCATGTACTCCAAATATCTGTGTCAGCCACTGATGAAAGTGCAGCACATTACTTTGAGTTTTAAAGGCAAGCCTGACTAAAAAGTGTCCGCCTCCTCCCAAGGTTCAAAAAAAGGTTGTAGAGAACTGAATCAGCAAAGATGTAAAGTCAATTTGAGTCAGTGTGGTGTTTCATTGTGGTGCATTATACGATTATTATTATGCATTAGATTAAACACTGATTTAAATTTCTGCTGCGAATCTTTGTAGTGCTTACAGCATAATTAAGTGCTGCTGTGCTGATGCCTTATGTGTTACTTACTATCGTGTCTCGATGTTTTATATGCGATGCAATCTGATAGAAATAAACAAAATGCTGGAACTTCCCCCCCCCCTCCTGGGTACCAGCTCTTTGTTGTGATCCGTTTTCTTCAGGGGCAAATGTATTTGACCCTCAAGTTTTTTCACTCCTTTGCACTTTCCCACTGTTCCGCACCGATTCCTACGGTGGCCCTGAGAGGCCAAACGGACTGCAATTTAAGACAACACCAGCAATAAGAAAAACAGCACACAAAACACAACGGAAATAGGAAAAAACAGATTTCCAAAAGCACAAGGGAAGTGTTTCTGGAGTGAAACAATAACCCGACGGACCAGTTGCAGGAACCCAAAACAGGGTAGGTGTGTTTTATCATGATTCATATAATACTGATGACGGATTTTTAGGCTAATATTTAGGCTAACATACTTCGCATCTTTTCTTTCCTGACAAAACCGAGTGATCCTCCACTTCTCCCAGCACAATTCTTATCATATTTCAGTTCCTGCAACTGGTCCATCAGGTTATTGTCTCCCCAGAAACACTTCCCTTGTGCTTTTGGAAATCTGTTTTTTCCTATTTCCGTTGTTGTTTTTCCTATTTCTGTTGTGTTTTGTGTGCTTTTGCAGCATTTTTCTAATTGCTGGCGTTTTCTTAAGTTGCAGTCCGTTCGGCCTCTCAGGGCCACCGTACATTCCAATTGTTTCCTCCAGGTATTTGCTGACATTTTAAAGTCTTGATATTGATGCTTTGATTATTATTCCTCATACTGAGACAATGGTTGTTATTCTCGTACTTCTTTAAAAAATTGGCGGCTAAAAAACTAGCCGGAAATGCACAGAAGAAATTAGCAGTGGTGAACAGGCCAATCACAGTATGGTGTTACGACGCGGCATTGATTGTTATGTGTAGTTACATTTCTAGGGAGGTGCACTTCAGTTTATGCCATAGGTTACAGTGTAGGGTTTCAGAGGGGTTTGCTACATATGGCTTAAATTTCCAGCTGAAGCATATGTCCCCAGTAAGTTATAGATGATAGGGTTTAAATGTCAAATATTCCAGGGGCAAAGGCAACTGCCCTTTGAGTACAGGGACCATGATCAGGAACAAGAGGCTGTTAAAGCCAAAAGATTTAAAGAACAGTGAGTTGTTCCCAATATTTATCATCAATGTCCAAACTGGTTGACTTGCTATGTTAGCACCAAATGACACGCGCAGATGGTATTAAATATGGGAACCTAAACAAGACTCTGTATTAAATAACTGTGATAACACTGGAAGTAGTATTTGGACCTTTTATTTAAATGGTGAAATCTTGTGTATAATCAATTTTCTAACTTAAAGTTGGACAGCTTGTATTAATATAGTATAAAAAAAATCAGAGGATGCACATTTTGATCTTAGTGGATATTTTGTTATTGTGCAAACTGATATGTAAATAAGGCCTTTAAAATAAATGCTGGGAAACACAGAAATGGAAACTGACAGAACTACACCTCTATGGCCGCCCCGTTAAATACACCCCTGAGTATGAGTGAACATACTGAGTTTTGAAGGTTTTTTTCAAAGTCCTGATTTCTCCTTACAGCTACACTGTACATACAGTATGTACATACAGTATGTACAGAAGACTCTTTCCAGTGTTGTAATATTTTAGAGGAAAATAGATTTATTTCAGGCAATGCCTTGGCTACCATATGCTCCTCTCTCTTTAAACAGATTCACAGAACAGCCGGTGGCTGGAAAACAGGAATTTGAGTCCACACAGTTGCGACCTGTCTTAGTTTCATCCAGGCTGACAAATCACATCCCTAAGACTCTTGAATATCCCTATGTTCCTCCTTATAAGTTCCAAGGTTCCTAATTTGTTTCTTTTGGCCCAGTAATTTAACAAATGCTGCAAATGAACTGTAACAAATTCTCCAGCTGTTCCAGTAAAACCATATATATATGAAAAGCTGTGAACGGGCATTATTAATAAAACACAAGGTCTGCTATCTAAATGAGCAAGATTAATGCTTTAAGTTCTAATTTTTGGGTTTGTGCCAGGAAGCCTCCTTGATAAAAATACCCAGTTTCATCAGACCCTTTTGTTGTTAACCCAAGCCCCAATATAAATATTAATAAACAGTATTAAATTAGATCAGCATTATTTTGCTATTGCTGAAAACCTACATGTGTCTAAAGGATACATCTTTGAATGTCTTCAGTTTCTTTTGTCTCAAATGAGCTTGAATCCAGCCACATTTTGTTATAGTTTATTCTAAATAAGCCCCTGCAATATTAATATATAAATATAAAGCCAGTATAATGATGAAAAGCTCAGGTGTTACTGAAGCAGTACCATTAACTGTGTTATATCCATGTGTCCCAGCGAGCTGTGACAGTGACCCAGCAGCCTGAACCTGAAGGCAGCTATCATTCATTTTATTATGTACGCCTGTGCTTTCTCAGGACAACAAGCAACCTCACAGCTGCTAAAATGAACAAGCAGGTCAATATGTATTTGTGAAATCTACTCTTTCCATCTTCACATTGATTGGTGCAACAGGGCAGCTGTGCAGGAAGCCAATCACACAGGTGAACAAACACAAAGAAATAAACCACACAGGGCGTGCCGGCGTCATTCACTTTATTAGAATAGCAAAACTTCAGCTGATCAATGTCCTAAATTCAAAATGTTACCTCAGTGTGTAAAACCCAAACAGCGAATGGCCTTAAGGGCTGGAAGCAAATGGTCCAAAGGGGAGTCCCTCGCCACAGATTCCCATGTTAAAAAGCCCAGCTTTACAGCAAAAAATAAACATATTCATAACCTTGTACAAAAAGCATTTTTGATCTCTGTTGCTGATTTTCCCCTTTGCGACAGCTATACAGAGGGACTTTGTTTAAAAAATTATTATTATTATTACTGTTAAAATTCTTTTAAGGCTTCATTTTCTTGCCTTACTTGCATTTATCATGAGTTACTTCTTGTTTATGAGACTTTCTGCATTCAGTTTTGTATTTAATAAAAGCATGCTTCACTGGGTTATGATAGGATGACTAACCCTGGCCATTAATGAATAACTCATTAATTTGGAAACTTTTTCTTTTGCAGCGGCTAACTGTGTTTGCACTTTGAAGCGTGGCCATCTTTCGATATTTGGCTAAATCTGGTAGAGTATATTCCTGTACACTTCACAGTTCCATTCACATCATCAGTAAACACTAGTAACCGAGTTCTATTGGCAGCCAATAGACATCCATACCATAACGTTACCTCCACCATGTTTGACAGATGATGTGGTGTGATTTTCCCATCATTCTGATACAAATTAATCTTGGTTTTAAATGTCCAGATATTTTTCTTCTAGAGCTGTGCAGACTTGTTTAGATGTTTTTCTGGCAATGTTTCTGTTCTTAAATATAACCAGTGTTAAATATCAACACTTGGAATGAACTCCAAGTGTTGGTATTTTTTCAGCATATGTGCCAAATTTGTCATGGAATAATAAAGGATCAGGCCTCACCTGACCTTGAAACTGCTGAAACTGTTAGTCATTTGCTCAGTTACTTTTTATGTGTCAAACCCCTTTAATTAAAGCTGAAGGCCTGTACTTCAGACATGTTTGATTTAAATTCCACAGTGATGGTGTAAACAGGCAAAACTATAAGAATTGTGTCTTTGTTTAAAGTATGGACCTCACTGCCTAAGTGACAGGTAGGTGTTCACACAACCCTGGCTCAAAGGGTAGGGCAACAATTTCAGAGATAAATAAATATGCATCAATTCATGAGCATTGTGTTGCTGTATGAACATGTGCTGTGTCAGTGAACAAAAAATAAAGCAGCTGATGTTCAATAGATCAAGTAACCTGGAGGAGAGAGAAAAAGACTGACTACCTCAGCATCTACAGTACAAGCAAGCAATCACACCAGCCCAGGTGTCAGCCATCACTCCCAGTGAGCCACTCATCATGTCCCAACAACCAGGTACTGAAGCCTGGGGGCCGTCACATTTCTAACATGGGTGGATCTAGCCAGTAGTTGTTTGCTAGGTGTCAACTAAACTAATTTGTCTCAAGAAATAGCAAACATTTGTGGTGCTGGTGCCCTGTGCTTTACAGTGGAATTAACAGATTGCTTCAGAAGTCCAAAGTCTGTGTTACAATTCTGAGGGAAATCTTTTGCATGTTAATTAGCATTAATAACCAGGTACCTGTGTCTGTGTGATGCTTAAGTATCAGCATTCCACCTGCTCACCTGAATGTGGCCACACCAAGCTCCAAAAAATGGACATGGATTCAAAATGTCCATGTCCATCTTTTATATCATACATATTATATTCTGGGTTGTGTTTTTGTTAAAAACAAGCTCATTTTTACAAAACTAAATCCAAACTAATACATTTCAAAATCACGTGACGAAACGCATCACAGGTATAAAGTTGTGTAGTTATCTGCTCGCACAAAAATGACCATGTAACTAAAGATGAATTAATATAGAAACATTCATAATAGCAGTATAAAAAACAGTTGCAGGCATATTAGCAGCAAAACAGAGAAGAATGGCCGCTAAAAGGCCCTCTTTGTGTAGATTGTTGGAGTTCTTTTATTGATATAATCAACATGACTAAATACTGGGTGGTTTAAATCATGATCCACATTTTCAAATTATGAAACTGATCATATATTTTGTATGCGACTTTAGCATTCAACTTAACTAATAAATAGGCTTATCAGCTAAACAAAGAAGAGAAGAAGCATAAAGCAGTATGCAGTGGAAATAATCAAGTACATCAAAACCATAATTAACTACAGCACTTCAGTTACTAAGTATATTATCACTTATATCACACGCACATCCTCTTGAATCTGTCACAGCTTTGAAATCTTTCATATTTTTCTTAAGCACAGCACATCGAAAGTGCATATGAATTACTACTATGTTATTACTGCATCATTCTTACTATTATTACTTCACACATTCCCAAATTCAGTACGGAAAAACCGTCTGTATCTCATTGGTAAAAATGAAAATAAATATGATGGGTAAAAATAAACTGGCAGAAACCCTGTCAGTTACAGTTATGGCTTATGATTAATTACACTGGAACCCCTGCTGAGACATCACTCAGACAGACGGAAACGTAGTTCTTAACTCTGAGAGCTGGATGAGCCTCACTGCATACAAGAGAAGAAAATACATTTCACCTCAGCAGTCGGCCCGGGCTTGTAGCTCTTCCACCGGCCAAGTAAAGTAAGCTGCTGCAACTGGTTTCACTAGTGCAGAAAAGTTCAGATGGAAAATCCGCAAAGTATCCTTTTAATATAACAAATGCGTAGTCTTAGAATTGTGAGGTCCTGTCATTTTTCATCTATTACGGCGCTGACGTGACAGGCATCGGCCCGGGCCAATACGTCATCATAAAAGCCATTGAATGAAAGGCTGATAGCACAGCAGCACACAAGGGGAACTTCTTCATCTGCTAATAAAGTGCACATTCACTGGTCATGGAATCTGGTGAGTGCGTGTGTGTGTGTGGAAGGTGAGTTATAGTAATGGTCCTCGAATGGCAAGGGAGTCTTAAATGGTGCTCTTTCAGAAGATAAACTGGCATCTGCAGGAGTTTAACTCTCTCTCCCTCTCTCTCTCCTATACACGCATACATCTACACACACCTGCCTCTGTGTGTGCACGCTTGAGACTTGTGAGATATAATATTAGACAGTATATAATACTGCCATAAAGAGCTCTGAGGCAACGCACATGTTATAACACGGTCCTCTCAAGAAGCAGACCTGTCACATTTTCCCGGAATGCCAGTGTGCTAAATGTTAACCATAGTCCCCAGACAATGAGGCCCTCAAGGGCGTTTTCCACCTCCAAAACGGGGCATAAGGACACGGAGAAAAGTAAGTGTCAGAATGTACTAAGCTGGGACCGCTCTGTTTCTCCCCGTGGGCTCATACTGGTCTTCTTTTGCTGTGTATAAACAAGCAACATCATCATCTACAGTTTGCGATTTATAGCCGGGGGACCGCAAAGTTTTTTCACACTTTGAGGAAGGAATTAGGACATCTTTTGCGCGTGAGAGAACGCGCGCGCACGCGAGGGAGGGAGAGAGAGAGCATTTGAAAACGTCGTAAGTGAAGGGAAGTCAGGGTGCAGCAGCAGCACGGTTTCTGCCATGGAGTGAAAGGAGGAAACCTCCTCTTCGGCGTCGCCTGCATGCAAATGCACCCGACCGGGGTAGAATAAGGCTGGTTCACCACGCTCAGGTGGAACCGCACCATTGACTTGGCGTGGAGTGGTGCTTATCCTCGAACTTAAAGCAGCAAGACACTGTCGCTCAGAATCTTCCAGATCGCATCCAAAGGCTCATACAGGTGACAAGTGTGCCCAACTTCACCGCACCGGCCGTGCTGACGCGCACAGTGCGTTTGTCCAGAGGCTGCTCGCTGCGCGAGACCCCGCCGCTCCTCTTCTGACATTTCGCAGCGCTGCCGTGCACATGCAGACTGTGCGTGTGTGGCAGCGTGACGCATTTGCGCCTTTAGATTTGATTTATTTATGTTTTAAGAGTCTGGAGTGTCGCGTTTTCGGACAAGTTTGGGTACCGATCGGAATGATCGTCATGTCTGCATGGGATAACTTGCGCGTCTCTCTGTAGAGTGACACAGAGCTCGGCTCGGTGCTGAAGTTGGTTGGGAATAATAATAACAGTACGTAGCGCAGAGGACGAAAGAGGACGAAACGGCTGAATTTATTGCCAGCATCGTCATCTCCGTGTAAGGAATCAAAACTGCGCGGGGGGGACTGCTGCTCTTTCCTCCTCTTCATCTGCACACTTCCAGCTTTTTCTTTTCTTTCCCCCCTCTTTTCTCTTGCAGAAGCATCAAAGTGAATTCCAGCTCCTGAAAGCACAGCTGCGTAAACTTGGCCAGATCTGGTGACATTGTAGCCTGTGTGTGTCTGTGTGGGTTTGTGTGTGTGTGATGAGCAGCCTGGATGGATATGCGGCTCACCGAGGGAATTTGAAAAGCAAAGGGGGATTACTATCGGTCCCTCTTGTGTTATAACCTCAAAATGGATGCCCACGTCAGGCTTTGGAGATGCAACTGGATTAGCCACTCTTCCGCTGATCTGCTTGACATCTGAGCGGCACAAGTGTTCAAAGTTTGGATAATCTCAAAGGCTGACGGTGTAGAATGCAGTCTGGAGTGAAGACGCTCTCCGCAGGTGGAGGTGCGTCACTCTGCTGCCTACTGCTCCTCTGGCTCATCTACTCCCATCTGCTCAGAGAGGGTAAGGGCACTTACAGCTATTTATTATTTTGCCAACAGCAGCAAGGTCTCTGAGGGCTTTTTATTGGGATGCAGCTGCACATGGTGTGGTCAGATCCTGTCATTCTGGGGGAAATTTCCTATTACGCCCAATTAAACAGCCTCTGTGCTCATCAGAAGTCAAATTATGGTGACCTTGTTGAACCTCTTTGCAGCCTGATTTGGCATCTCAGTAATAATATTCCCAGTCAGTGTAGAGTGATGTTATTTTGCACAGTTTCATCATATCTGATAGCACTATTATGTACCTAGGAGCTTTAGACCACCATTTCCAAAACACTTTTTAAGAATCTGAAATGCATTAAGAATAGTTATAACCTTCAACCCAAACAACCCTGATTTTTTTCTATTTTGATGCTGGACCAAAAATCAGGCTGTTTGCTGTCATGTGGGATAGTAATTTGGCGAATCTATAACTGAGCCTTAGGTGAAAAAACATCAGAAAGCCTTCAGCTATTGTTTTTCCACTTAGGTTAAGGCCATTATATCCTTCCAAGCCATGTTTTCATCTTGAATAATGCATCCACTGGTGCAATTACACCTTCACCCTGACACAGAGTAGAAAGCAAAAGGATGTTTCCCTGCACTTCATTGGCTGCTGTCCACAACACAACATTTCAGATTCTGCCGCTGTCAGAGACAGAGAACAGGCTTAAAGTACTGGAACTTGTTGGGAGATGCTGAACACTAAGTTTGCAGATTAGATCTTTTAATCAAGCATTGGCCGGCAGCATAATTACCACTGTGGAGGAGGGATAGTGCCTACATCAATGTCTTTGGCAGCTTGCCGGGAACAAAAGTAGACACTGATGTGAAAAATGAACTGCCTGCGCGTTGAAATGTGCTCCCTTTGCCTCTAATTTGCAGTGTTTTCTCCCCCAAAAACACCGCTGTCACCAGCCTCTAATTCCCACCCCTCTCAAGCCTGTGCATATTATCCAAGGAGCCACAGCTACCCTCCTGTTCCCCATAGCCATTTATTATTGACTCATTTTCATCTGAAAGTGATCTCATTAGCACATGATTGTACAAATTACTCGATCAATCTCTTGTGAACTTTGTTGCCCTTCATATATTCCCAGGGTAAGTGAGATCTCCCGTGCATGGCCTGGTAGTTAAAACCTCTGGATATGATTTTTGGGGTAGACAGTCTCTCTGTTTGTTGCTGACTGTTTTTAGAATAAAATGTGTCATGTATATATATGTATATATATATATATATATATATATATATATATATATATATATATATATATATATATATATATATATATATATAAGTATATTAAATGCAGACATGTGATCATCAAAACCAAGTCATTTGAGACTGGCTGCACTGGCCAGTTACTGCACTCATAAAAGCAGCTCTGATTTTTTTAGCATTACAGTCTAAAAATATAACAAGATTAATTTTGCAGTATTTCTTTTAGCATTTATAGCTAAGCATCACTGTTAGAGTCAAAGCACTGTTCACTTTCCATGAAAAGCTTGGCCAGTATGGCCCCTGAGGGCCTGAGAGCCACACTGTGTGCCGGTGAACTGGCGAGCAGGACTAACTTGAGGTTAGAGGGTGTGCTGCCTCCACCGTCTTCATAGCCCATCTGTCATGGCGACCAGGACAGGAAATCAAAGCCTAGCAGCTCTGTCCATGCATGCCATTGGGCCACCGTCGGTCACAATAAATGGCCTGTCGGCTGCTCTCAACGTTGCCAGTTTATTCAACAATAAATTTGGAATTGTCTGGGATTTTCGTACTTGGGCCACATTCCGGTTCAGTGGTGCAGCCAGGGAGAAGCGGTGACACATCTCTGCTTTGTCACCCACAAACCTCGGAGTTAGTATGAAAAGGGAGGGTGGAGTGCTGCATTTTTACCCACATTTATTCGCTGGAGGTAAAGGGATAGTTGGCCTTTGCTCTAACTCATCTGACAGAATTCTGTTAAATAAATCATTAATTTGAAATAATTTGCTCAGATGAGACTTCTTAAATCTTTATTCATCTTTGATGCAACAGCAAAATCATTTCTGTGTTTCTCAGCTGCTCTTTCCATAGATTACTTATCAGCATGTGTAGTGTGGTATCTTTTCTTTGGATTTCCCATTAAGGATGTTTAAGCTGTCATAATTTCTCATTTTACCACAGATGATTATGTGAAAGGGTTGTAGTAGCTAACCAATTTTGCAACTCTCGCCTTCATTTTCATTCATCTTTTTGGCCTCTTTATATGCACTGTTTGGGTTTTCAAGCATTCGAATCTTCCTGAGACTAGTCTGATTTCAAATAGTGGTGGGTGACTGCCTTCATCTATAAAGCTCTGATGACAGCACTCAACTAGGGCTGCCACGATTAGTCGACTAGTCACGATTACGTCGACTATCAAAATCGTCGACGACTGACTTAATAGTCGACGCGTCGTTTGAAGCTTTGTAAGATCACAAAAGACGCAGGAATAAGTAGTAGGATTTAAGAGTGTAATAACGGACTGAAACAGAAGATGGCAGCACTGCATGTACAAGGACGCCAGCTGCCGTTAAACCCCGAAGAAGAAGCTGTGTCGCAGAATTCATAGCGCGGCCCAGCTCAGTTTCCAACAATGGCGGCAGCTAGTTAGTTTTAATATTACTCTTATTATTCTTTCTGGGTCACAAAATAAACGTTTAACATATTTTCAGGTGCGAATGTAGCTGTGTAAACCCCAAATATCTGCTCAGTTTATCAAGACACCACAGATTTTCAAAAGCGCTCTGACGTTTTCGGAGACGTCTGTTACCCACTAGCTCGATAGCTAGCCGGGGGCAAAGCTCACCCCGGACTCCCGGCAAATCGTTTTCAAACCCACCGCCGTCTTTCGCTACTCAGGTTAAACATATATAAGTCACTTAGATAACTTAAATGTTATTGTTTGGCTTTTTTTTTTAGTATTTTATTTGTTCCTGAGTAAATCGGTTTGGCTGAGATTAAAGTTATAGTTTTTACACAGCTGAATAAACGTCAAGCAGACAGCTGATTATTAGAAGTGTGAGATGCTGGAGAATATACTCCGGTGTCCTGTTATATTTTAGATAGCAAGGAGTTTATTAAACTTCACTGAAACAATCTGCAAATTTCATTAAAATTTAATAAACTACCATCTTGTCTTTATTTTTAGTTAGCACAGACCTTACACACCTAAAGCTGTAAGCTAATGATAGTTATATAAGAGCAGATGCTGCTGGTGCAATAAGCTGTACGTTTTACGAACAATGGATGATGATCTGATTAGTCGACTAATCGCAAAAATAATCGGTGACTAGTCGACTATCAAAATAATCGTTTGTGGCAGCCCTACACTCAACACTGCTCAGCAGACAAACTTAGCAGCAAGTTGGTGAAGAAAGCTGAACCTCTGTTTTTCTCAGTAGAAGATGGAACTCTTGGTGTTCTGTTTTGTACAGAAAGTGCTTCTCTATACAGCACATGTGACGTGTCACGATTAACGTGTCATTTTGGTTTGTTTGAATAATCCAGTGTGTGCAACAATCTATCCTGTCACCCTGCTCTGCTGTCGACGCGGCTGACAGCACATTTATGAGCCACGTCTGTGGCCCGTGTCACTACATTTTGATGTGACTCACCGAGACTGTACAGAGAACAGGCTCATGCGGTTCAAGTATCGAAACCAGACCGATTTTACTCCTGATGAATTATTCTGTATCCTATCATGGTCATTTCCCCCCGATGTATATGAAAAAGCAAATCTTCATGGTGCACCAGAGAGATAAAATTCAAAGTCTTTGGTTGGTATTCTCTTTTAACTCAGAGAGCAGGGCCTATCCATCCAAGCATTAAACTAATCAGAGTACTGGAGAATTACTGACTTTTTGAAGTGAAATGAATGATTTCCAGTCTTCTTCAAGGCGGCATTAAGCATGCAAAGGGAGACCTACTTTGATTATGACCTTGGCTGTAAATTGTAAGCAAATCATTGAGACCTGCTTATATAGGCGGTGGGGCTTTAAAAGTATGAGCATCTTTATGGAACAAAATGAAAAGAATTTTTACAGCTAAATCAATTTGGCAGCACACAAAGCTCATATTTCATAACTCCCCGAATATAAATTCTTTCTAGCCGTCAGCTTTGACCTCCCTTGTGGTTGACTGTAGCGCACTACTCGGTGTATTTCTGCATTGTTATTTTCTCTGTGGAAATCTCTGGGCTTGAAAATGCTCCATCATTGGCAGAGTGGTGTAAATGATTTGAGTTATGTTCCTTCGGACTTCTGTCCCTTTCTATTTTCTGCCTGATGCCGTGATCATATTTTCTGAGAGGGAATGTGCTTCAGTGTTAAAGCTCACACAATCTTGCATTACTGTACAGTACTTATGGGGTCGTAATAGTCCTCTGATGTTCACCATTTTCTCTGTGTTTGCAGTAAAGAAGGAGGGCATCATGGAACGCTATCTGGGGGGAATTTGAAATGAGTCACCGTGGCTTTATACAGTCATCTCTGCGCTACATTCAGCAGAGCTACTGTTTGCATTTGCAAGGCATATTGTACATTCGCTCTCCATGCCTCTAGCCTGTTTTCATCCACAGCAAATTGTTTGAGCGCACTCTGTATTGTAATATTCTGCAGCTGTGCTGTGTGACAGCAAAAGAAATGCATTCAAAGCCATCTCAGTCATGTGAACCGTACCACAGGACAGACCTGAAATACACTGTGAGTCCTAGCAGGGGATGGATGTAAGGGGAATGTTTTCTATTTTAAAGCTGCCCTTGGCAATGTCACACAAAGGTTGCAGACAAACTGTACAAAAAATGAACTTGGGGATCTTGAAGTTCTCTAATATGATGTTAGCAGACTACACAGCATGCTTTTGCTTTCTAGTGAGAAAGGAGACAATCTAAAGCTACTGAGCCCCGCTTTCCCCAAGGGAGTGCCATCCTACGGCGGCTATGGGAAGTTTCAATTTGTCATTCCCTGTGGGTGGAGTAGTGTTCACACCTGACACGGGAATTAAATTTGAGCAAATAGAGCCCATTTCTGGTGTCTCAGTTGGCAGGGCGGCAGTGCCTTTCAGTGGTTGCTTGTGATTGCCTGAAAATCACACTTGATGCAGCTTAAAAAATTCTGTCATTCGAATGCAGAGCTCAGCATTCGAATATGAGCAGCTTCTCAAGAGAGAACAACAAGGAGCAGACTGACTGAGGGCTAGCACACTGCAGAGAAATGTTCTTTATCTAATAACATAATTCATCCCACCCCAAATGCTCCAACATCTCCCTACCATCACACCCGATTCCTTTCGCACTGTTTTATTTGAAATTGCATAGTTACCATTACAGGTCCTCTAACATCAGCAGGGAGTTGTTCACTTGTATAATTATCAATCGGACTAACATAGAGTATTCAAATAGCATGTGAAATTAAGTGGTGGTAAGCCAATTAATATAAAGCACATGTTATGCTCCACTGCTCTGCTGCCCTACTTGTTTAGCAGCAGAAGATCACGGCGATGTCAGGAAGCATATAGCACGGGGTCAGTCAAACATCTGCCTCTCTCACCTGGTGTCCTATTACATGCTACCTACTGCGCTGCACGCGTCAAGTGCTGTTAAGGTAATGAGATGGACTTGGCTGCGGCTGCCTTGGCTACCATATGCACAGTCAAATAAGCTGGCTGTTTGATGTCATCCTGAGTTGTTAATAGAAGCCAGAGCTGTGAGATCAGAATGGACATGAGGAGAAGATCAGGTAAAAGTTCGGGCTGCAGTGGGGAATAAATCCAGATTAACTCACTGAAA
Source organism: Perissodus microlepis (assembly GCF_051167445.1). NCBI lineage: Eukaryota > Metazoa > Chordata > Actinopteri > Cichliformes > Cichlidae > Perissodus > Perissodus microlepis. Next base: position 11,246,250 of record NC_140480.1, on the reverse strand, counting down.
TTAAGTTTATATTAGTGGGATTGAGTTTATTAGCTTCCTTTGAGGTCGTGAAGCAGAGTAACAGTATTTTAGAGTGATCTCTTACTTAGGTTAGCTGAGTCTATATGTGCCACAAGTGGTGGTGAAATAATTATCATCTATTAGAAAGCCAATTTCAAGCAATATCTCTCACGAACCCACTCAATTGCTTTTGTACTCATGTCCAAGTCAAGGCAAGTTACTCATGTGACTAAGTTTTCTTTTCAGCTTGATGACTGCCACTAGTTTGATTGCATGCAGGTTTGTGAAGGTTTATCATTTGCATACCAAACCATAAGCCAGCTTCAGTCAGAAAATGTCAGCAAGGAGTTAGAGCAAGAACTTTAAACTATAGTTCTTATAAACTAGAGAAATTCTTGTGTGTGAACAAGACAGTCATTTGACCCCACAAGACAATAACTTATATACTCAAAAACCAAAACCAAAGGAAAATCCCACACTGGGCTTCACTGACTCACATTAGTAAATCAGAAAAATTAGAAAATTATTCGAGGTCTTCTCATTACAGATTTTTGGGATACCAGTAAAAATTAATGGTGTATATTATATTCTAAGACTTACAGTGGGAGTCCATTGTCAGGCTCAGACTACAGTCATGCACACTCTCACTCTGTGCAGTCCTGTGAAAAACTAAGTGCAATCTTGCTGCTTCCAAAGGAAGTAACAGGGTAAAAATGCAAATGCAAATTAACAGGATACTCAAATGCAGCTGATCAACAGCAAGTGTGAGCGCCTCTATAAAAACAGAGGTTTTTATAAATTTTCTGGTCAGTAGCAAGCAGGTGTGTGTTAAAGATGAAGTCCCAACAAATTCACCAAAAAGCCTTAAAATCGGCGTGAATGAACAAATGCCCGCAATTCTCAGTGACCCGAAGCAACGCTGTGAAGAAGAGTGGCCCAAAATTTGTTCACGGTGATGTGAGAGACTGAGAAAGTAATATTGAAAATGATCACTGTAAGTTATTACTGCCAAAGGTGTTTCTACATACTTTGAATGGGCTGTGCTTCCCTTTTCACATGACTGCACATTGTGTCTTTCTGTTACAGTAGTCACTATCTCAGCGTTGTCAGTTATAGTCAAAATCTTGTGACTGAGAAACATGATAGTTTGCATGTTCCTCTCTTTCATGGTGTTTGGGATGTAATCGGTAAGGAGACGTGTTCCAGAAAAAGAACTTTAAAAATCACTGACACACAAAGTGGTTTGTCTGATGCTGGCACTTGTGTTTTCAATTTCTCAGCTCCATCCAGCTTCAACAATTCTATTTTTCTTTGCTATGTCTAAAATTGTAGAGCTGGTGTAGAGCACTGCGCTCATTTGGGTCATCCTCACAGAGGTGGTGGAGTCATGGTGGAAGAATCAAAACATTTCTATCATGCTAGTCTTCCTGTCATGAGTCATCTCAGGTGCAGTGTCAGTTTTCATCCATTATGACACAGCATGCAAGATAAAAAGACCAGTGGTACCCATTTTGTACTATTCCTGGCCCGAAGCTGCACTCTACGTCTTCCAGTTTGGGCCATGATCTCCCTGATATTTTGTAGTCTGAAGCAGTTGTTGGGCAGAAAAGAATCAGATAAACAAGAGTATAAAGCCTAGTACAGGGAAGGGTGCTCATGTCTACAAATAAAGACAACGCAAACTGTGTTTTTCCAGTGCTTATGTAACTTTGTAAGTTATCAGACAAAATTTTCAAGGTCCTCTGTGGTTAAATCGTTCAGGAAACTGGCCATAGTTAATGTCACACAAAGAATTTTAACTTCCCTTTATCCGGTCGTTAAGTGATGACGTGACGAATCCTACTTCCGGGCCTAAAGTAGTCTGCGTTTAATATGGCTTTTGTGTTGTTAACATGTTTAATGTTTTGTATTTTCTTCTATTTAATCTCAAAAAGCTCCTAAAACAGTCAGTGAGCACTGTTGACCTCCATAGGCTTTTATTACCGCTAATCATTTATTTAAGCTCAGTTTTTAAAACCTTACCATGTAACTACAGCCCAGCCCATGCAGCAGTATATGAATGACTAACCTCGTATTGTGGATGGATTATCTCAGTTGTTCTCCTGGCTGAAGTTTGGTCCTTTTACAGCATCCTGCCATGCGATTACATTTGTTCCTGACCACCGAGAACACTCACGTTAACTTTTATCGAGTGGAAAAAAAGTTAGCTTGTTTATATTATGCTAACATAGCTGTGTCGCTAGCGGTCACGTAGCACATCATTATATACCAGCTAGCCAAACTTCAGTAACCCTACAAACGTCACTGCTGTTTAGTTTTCTGTCTTCATTTATGTTGGAAGTGATAACAGAGCTGTACGTTTTAATTTGTTTCCAAAACCCTATTTAGATAGAAGCTAGTGAGCTAACTTCCTGCTAACTTCTAACTCCGTTAAATGTCATAAATTCCGTTTTCATGGATGCCTGGATGTTAAACTCAATTGTTACACCTGGTAGAGCAGAACGCTGATCATTTTATTAAAGATGAAAGACTTTAGACAGTTTTTCAACTCTCAGTAATGCCATAGTGATCGTTTGATATATGGACCTGCAGCGGAGTTTAGGCCCAGACACGGCTAGTGACGTCAGACTTAACGACCGGATTGTGCAGTTGTGTTTTTTTTCAGCACCATTGATTGCTCCTGTGAACCTTGATCACACCAGAGAGGTTCTAAATAAGAGAAAATGTGTGAACATGATGTGTTTTGTGCCTCTTAATATTAAATACACTTTTTTTGAGGGTGGTGTTCTGTCTCCAAGAGACCCTCTTTGTGTCCTTGTCACTGCAGTTTTTGCTATTTTGGGGGGCTTTGGAAAGGACAGTCATTAATTGTTTCCTTCCTTGTTTCCTGTTTCCTTCTTCCCAAATGCTGGGTAAGCATCACTGAGCAAGATGCAGATCCCAAAGATTTCACCTTGACACCACCACTAATGTGTATTTATTTGTGTGTGTGTTTGTGTGTGGCTTAATGAGAGGATTTGCAGAGAGCTTCGTCCTCAGAAAAAAAAAAATAAGTGGAAAGCACTTTATAAAAGCAGTCCATTTAAAAAGTTGATTTAATCCATAATCAAAACAATCATTAGTGTGTCCCTAAACACAAGGCAACAACAAGGAAAGCATAAATGTGCTGTGTGAGATAGCTGGCTGATGCTGAATGGGGGTTTTTAGCCACTTTTAATTACATTTAAAAAATTGATAAAGGCAGCCACTACTAATCAGTTATGACAGATTACCTGCATCATTAACATCTATAATTTTTCCTGCAATGTTTCCAGTCTCCCACAGAAGATCTGCTGGATTCATATCAGATTCTATACATGCTAATATGATTGTCATGCTCTCTAAACTAGCGTTTTGTTGCCAGCCCCATTTTCATTCTTGAGAATGCCACTTCTGTCACCAAAGGAGCGCACAATGGAATGAAGATAATCACTCACAATTATTATTGTATCTGAGTGCGGTGATTAGAGTCAGATTAGAAAAGTGGTCGGAGTCAGTTCCGGATGTTTAGGCCAAACCAGCACAGAGGAGCTTTGCGCTATAGCTTTGGTCCCTATAGGGAATAATTCCAAACACAATACGTATTGTCATGAATAAGTAACTGCACCACTCTACAAGATGTGGAATTTTTTATAAATATAGTGCAAAACTGTATCTTGGAAAGTCGCGTTGTGCAATAAAACATTGTGAAACCTCGCTTCCATGTGTTTCAGAGCACCAGTAATTACAATCTATAAAGGAAGATTGTTTTAATATGGAAATGGAATCCTAGTCATAGTTCATTCAGTGCAGCCTCTCATATAATTTTATGGAAAATTCCCTGAGGAGAAACAGAGCTTTTCTCACAAGCTCCCAATGTGGTTTCACTTGTACAGGAGCAGCGCGGCACTGTCTCTTGCGGCTGCCCGTTAAATCTGATAAAGCTTTTTTTCTTTTTTTTAAAATCAGTTAAGACTGATTTCTGATGTATCTGCACAGTCTTAATTAAAGACACAAACAAGGAAAAAAAAAAGATAAGGTAGAAAGGACTGAAAGTTTTTATTGGTTACTACAACTGTCTAACTAAGAAACAGCAAACTGCTGCAATCAGCTGCGATGTTAACAGGGATGATGATAATTGGCGGCTTTGTATATTCACAGTCCGTCACTGAGGTCGTGCCAGTGTGGTGTATCTAGAGCCCAACAGCTCTTAGTCCAGCAGTGATGCACACTGACTCAGACTAACAATGTGAAAGCAAGTGTGGACTCCTGGCAGCCTGTTTCAGGCAGAGATATTAAGATATTTGTGCGCCTGTACTTTGGTGATCTGCAGTGTGTCTGATCAAAGAGCTGATATGTAGAGCACAGACTCACATCTTTGCTCTAAGCTGTGTGCGTTTGGTCCCCTGTGTGTGTCTGCGCTGCCAGTTAGCACTAGCATAGTGTTATGATTCACTGATAAGGTGATCAAGCTGCCAGTCGGTGCTTAAAGCCAGTGTCTACTACTACTTGTTGTCATTTCTGACAGGATCCAGGGCCTGTTCAGCGACCATTCCCATCCTTCAGTCGGCACTCTCCTCGCTGCCACGGCCATATGTGCATTTCATCATATGAAACAGAGACGAGGCAAAGTGTCCTCACACCGCTGAGTGACAGAAACCCTCTGTCACATGAATTAACTCCTGTACATATGATGGAGCGCTGGCCATGGCTAAGGGCGCTTTACAAAGCAGCTACCCCCACCCACACACTACACAACTGACCACTTCAACTCCCCCAGCGCCTTACTGTTGTCTTCCTTCAGGCTTATTACATGAAGCCCATTCATCTGTTCAGTGTTGAGCACTGATATCTGATGGCACCTCTGTCCTCCAAGCAACAACCAAGTATACAGGATTTCGCCTCAGCAGAAAAACGAGAGAGGAGGGTGGGCTGAGTGATGGTGGTGCGCGGTGGAGGGTGGCCAGCAAGGCTGATGTTAGGAAATTAGATTTACATAGCAGATCTCTGTAGAGCTGGTTTTGTTTTATGGCTCCCAACACTTCTGGAGGTAATTTTATGGAAAAAGTAAACCAGTTTTATCAGCTTAAATAGCAAAGTGTGGCTGTCAGTGGAAACTGCAGCCCATTCGCTGATCTATTAACTGAGAGGCCTGTTTTTGATGTCAAGTAGCACTGCTGGAAGTGAAAAGTACTTCCAGCAAATGAGTAGGGCAGAACAAGTCGGGTAATATGATTAGCCAACTCTGGTGTAGAAATATAAAGTTTGACCTGCACGGCGGTAGAGAAAACATTACCTACAACTGAGGAGTCCCTCCTCTGTGGACCAAGTATGTGGACCTAACCAAGTATTTTGTTGCTTAAACACAAACAAACTGCAACTAGAAAATATAAAATATAAAATGAAAGAAGGTTTAATGCCAGAAAGCTCTGAAGGAAAAGCAGTCAACCCAGCAAGTTAATTTTTGCCCGTGAGTCTATCTATCGCCTACCTAACTATCGTTGCTATGGACAGGAAGTATCTCAACTTGGTGAATTATGCTAAAAGAAATGCCGCAGGGTCACCTTAAATCTTCACAGACATCTTGCTCTGATACTTGGATGTCTCAGCACTGCTCAGGTAATTTTATGAGTCATTTGTGTTCATCAACAACCCTTTCAACCTTTGCCATTATTGCGCTCGTTTCATGCTACATAGCAGTTAGCGTCTCACTTAATGAGCCTTTGAGTGTGGCGGGAAGCGACTAGAAGCAGCAGCATAAAGGAGCTATGGTTGGTGAATGCCAAGGATTGACCTTACAGGAACTGCAGTACACACTCTTCTCTAATCTGCCTTTTCTCTTAGATGTTTTGAAGAATGGAGAACCTCCCCTTCATACACCCCCCTTGCCCCTCCCATGTAGTTCATCTGCAACTAAAGCATGCTTGCAAAATGTAGATTTGTCCAGTTTGTGTAATTAATTTAAAGATAACACTGTGGCAAACTTGGAAAAGCTGCTTATACACGTGTCCCTGGCCAGGGAGTTATCCATCAATTTGTAATGCCTGGAGAACTCTGAAGTAATTCTCTGTGCTTGGACAGAACTATAAGAATAGCACACACACACACACACACACACACAGATTTCTGAGCAAGGTAATCATCACTTTAAGACATTCTGTCCATTTGCTGTCTCAGTAGAGCTTAGCTTGGCTTGAAAATTGGTCTGTCAGCAGTGCCCAGCAGCCTCTACTCTGTCAACCAAGTAACATTTTATTTCTGTCAGTGGTCCAACTCATTTGGATAGTCAAATAAAAAAGAGCAAAAAAAAATGTGGCTTCAAATAGGGTGTGAGAGTGTTAACCTCACATTGTACGTTCGGGCATGGCTGTGAGTTCTCTGTTTAATTATTGTGACTGCCTGTAAAGTGGTTATTTTCAGGTACACGCGAGGATAAGCTATCTACAAATGGCCAGTGTTGTCAATTTCACGGCGAGAACAGTCTTGATGTTTCATTATTTAATGGGTTGACTGCTATGAAATTTGCAGAGAACATTCATGCTCACAGTCAGAAGAAGTCTTTAGATTTTGCCCATTACGTGAAAAAAATCAATAAGTTGTTTTATGGTGCTCTCATATCTCGGAGCCTCTGACTCGTGTGTTTGTTATTTTGCAGTTATGGCTAGCCAAATGGAAGATGCTCTTTTAACAGATTTTTTTTCCTGCATGATCCCTGTAAGGCACTTTCATCAAGAGAACTCTGTCATGCTGTATTAAAACTGAAAAAGCATTCCAGCCGGCTGCTTTTAAAGCACTAAAAACTTTCCCGACATTTTTAATGAGAATATTAAACTCTTTAGTGGAACACAAAGCCAAAAAGGTAAAAAAAAAATGTCTCTTTGCAAACAACAGCCAGCCTGTCGTTTTCACCTTTGAACACCAGTTGCTCCTCTGTAATAAGTTCATTACTGACTCATTATGCTAATGTGATGTACTTTATCCTCACTGCTGTGTTTGGCAGGCCAGTTGGCGGTGGGAACCTGCGAGATAGTGATGCTCAACAGAGATAGCAGTGTTCCCAGGCGGACCATCGCCAGGCAGACAGCCCGCTGCGCCTGCAGGAGAGGCCAGATCGCCGGCACCACCAGGGCGAGGCCGGCCTGCGTAGATGGTGAGTTCAGTGACTTCTCTAGCCCAATGGAGAATAAATATTAGAGAACGTAGCTGGAGTGATTCAGTACAGCGGGAGAAGAAGTCACTTTGGCAAGCAACTGAATCGGCTGGTGTGCTATAAACATAGAAACAATCTAATTAAAAAGTGTAATTGATGAAAAAAAGTTCAAAGTAATTTCAATATTTCTGTAACATAATGGATTTTTCCCCTATGTTTGAAGAAAAACTATTTGTATTTCACCTATAACAACTATATTGCAGTCAGCATGTCAAAACCTTTTAATATTTCCCTATATGAAGCCTGTTGTATGCAACTCCACCTTTACCACCATAATTCGAACAGCTGTAGTTCAATTAAACTATTAAAGTAGAAATATTCTCTGAGCATTTAGGTGTTTTTTTTTTTTAATTTTAAGATTTTTTTAGGGAAGTGTTTTTCATCAAGAGTTAAGGATCGAGTCTCCTGGCACACTTGTGTGCTACATATGATCACTAGCGGCTGGTTAGCTTGGCTTAGACCACCAGCAGAGTCTCCAGGATGTACAAGGAATGATCTCTTGTAAAATATGATTGTGATATTTCTATACTACTGTTAATAATGAACCTCAGAGATGCCTGCAGGCAGGGTTTAGTTTTCTTTGTACGGAGCCAGGCTAGCAGTTATTTTTTTCCAGTCTCTATGTTAACCTACACTAGCTGGCTGCTAGCAGTGGCTTCATACTTAATTGAACAAGTTGTGTCAAACTTTTTACTCTTGTCGAGTGTGGGATCTCTATCTGTGTTTCTGAAAAAGGTGGGAAAAAGTGGGAAACCTAGTCATGTATTTACGTTTGGACATTTTTGCAGTAATGCAGGAGTGGAGAACAATGAATAAATCTCATGCCAAAAAAAATATTTGATAGTTTTTAATGTATGTGATTGCATTGTAATTTCACAAATCTAGGAGTGCTCTCTGGATGCTCTGGTCCCGTTGATAAAAGCTGAATAATACACTGTAAAATAAAACTAAACACCAAAATTAAAGTAGTGACATAAATATAAAAAAAAAACATTTTAGTTAATGGAAATAAAAAACAAAACTAAATTCAACTACATGATGCAATATTTATATGCCAAATCATAACAACAATCAATTCAAGGCTAGCAATCAGACGACCTCCTGTGATGAAGCACTTGGCGAGTGTGGGAAGCAAAAACTTTTAACAGGAAGAAACCTCCAACAGAACCAGGCTCAGCGAGGGGCAACCATCTGCTGTGACTGGTTGGAGATGAGACAGAGAGACAGGACAAAAACAGCTGTGGAAGAGAGCCAGAGATTAATAATAACTAATGATTAAACGTAGAGTGGTGTATAAACACATGGAGAGTGAGCCCACAGCAGTCTAGGCCTACTACAGCATAACTAAGGGAGAGTACAGGGACCCAGTGTGTCTGTATCCCCAAATCCACACTGAGAGCAGGTTCCCCAGAAGACGTAACTACGGAAAATAACACTATTTAAAATAAATTAGCAACAAGTGTTTTTCATTTGATCCATTCTTGCTTTGGTCAAATTTCCAAAGCAAGGAAGCTTTGATAAATGTATCTTTACTGGAACTGGGATATTTGAAACTAAACTCTAAACTAAACTGATCTCCAAACAAAATGAAAAAAAAAAAAATCAACTTCAGGTTAAAATATCGCCAAGACCAATAATACATGCGATGATGACACGTGGAATCATTTCCTCTGCCACAACAGCATCTACAGACCTTTTTCATGGCAGACATTTTGACATAACAGGAACATCATGACAAATTATAAGAGGAAAAGCACAGGTGTAACTATTAACAATAATGTCTCTGTTCCAGTAGGAGTCCCATTTCAGTGAAGCAAAATGCACAATACCGCAGCCCTGCATCGGCTACTCCTGAGTGGAATGCAGTTGCTGTTTTCTGTCTGTCCGCCTGTGTCGTGACTTCCAAACGTGCTGCTGGACAAACCTGCTGTTGCAGGAACTACGGCACCACTGTGTCGGTCTGACTGTCCTGTCTTTGGACAGTCTTTGTCAAAATGGTAGCGTCGTAACCATGCACTATGCAGTCATGAAACTTTACCAACCCAAGGAGAATGGAAGAAAACAGGACAAAGAGTCATTAGCCACTTTACAGCCAAGTTATTTATGTCAAAAATGCAAAGCAAAGCAGCGTCATCTCCCCCGTTTGACACTGGGTAAAAAGCCAGACTTCAACAACAACATCAGAGCGCAACCTGTCCTCAATAACCCAATGAACAAAATGTATTGGCTTCCTTCTCTCTCCATTAAAAGTAAGTGCCGATGTAATTTGGTTGTTTAACCAGCCAATCGATAATCACTTTGCATGTCTGACTTTTTGATGCCTTTTAGACTGTTTTACTCCTAACTGTGTGATTGGTTGTCTGCATTAGGCCGTCTTCAGTCAGCCACTGTGACATCAGCAAATTAGTAATTGCTTTGTGTCTCCAGCGTGTATTGGGTTGAATTTTCCTCCTCCTTTTCCTCCTCCACCTGGGTTTTTAAAAAAAATAAAATAAAGATCACTTGTAATGGAGACTGCAGTGTTCATCCACTTTGTAGATAAGATTTTATACTTTAGAGCCCCTGTCTCTGAGCCATTGGACAGTATCTAGCTAAGGGTGATAAGAACGATGAAAGGGATGGGAGGGGTGTGATTGGAGCTCACAATATCACAATCAGATGCACCATTAGTTCCATCATGCGATGACTCATGTTGGCCTTAATCTAATATCCCTGACACCAGAGCCCCACAGTCCATGTCATCCTCTCGGCGCGCTGCTTTTAACCACCTCTCCCTCTCCGCAGACATTTTTCCATAACACTCAACAGATGCTAATTAATTTACAGAGAACTATGATTACAGCAGCAGGAAATTGATTATTACTGGCTTCCTGCCGCACCACACCCTACGCTCCATTAATAGCCAGCGCATTAAAGTTGGGACCTGTTGCTTGCAGGGTCATATTAAGATTTTCTGCTGACAGCTGAGCTCGTCAGTCGTTGCCAGGATTTTAAATGGAATTTGTGTGTATTGCACCAAAATGCAGTGGATTTAATGATGCCTGTGCTCACATATCCTCTCTAACCTTTTAGCTGAGAGCATATTCATTTACATTCACTTTAATGGCCCTTCCCATAAATCCTCTTTTGCCCTTCTAAACACATAAACAATTCACAGACTTATAAATAGGTTTATATATTTCTGTATCTCACCAAGGCCGGGGAACATTCTTTCAGTGTTCCACTTTCTTCCTGATCAGTTTTATACAACACTTTCACAGCTGCAGAAGAAGTGGATCACTGCCCTTTTGTGATCCTGTGATAGAACAGTGACCTTTAATGAAAGTGGAACCATCACTGACTCTCCGTCTGTGGCATGTAAACAAAGGCGAGCGAGCCTGCCTGATACGGGGTGTTTACAGCTATGACTAATTTTGGAAACATATGGTGAACGGAGCACAAAATCTCATTTGTTTTTCAGGTTAAAGAGTAACTTAAACAAGTTCCTTTTTGTGACGGAGAGCTGTGGTTTATATGCATGTCCATATGGTGTTTCTTTTGTGTGCTCGAAGACAAGCAGTCAGCTACACGGCTGAGCGTTTTTTGCCTGGGAGCTGCAGGATGTTAGTGCACTTTCAAACACAACAAGACTAAGGAACCAATCCCGTGGATGCGGCTTGTTAGAACTGAAAATCGGGAACAAGGTTTATCCGACATTGGCGCATTTTTAGCTGCTTGATTACGTAGTCATATCAGGAGCTTGTGCTATTTATGTGTGCTCCTTCCTTTTTTTTCTATCCTCTGCTCTCTGTTTCAACATTTCTGCATCATGGCCTGTGTATTGTGGTGAAACAGACACACACAGAACAGAGAAATTGAGAGGCGGGTTGCCCGACTTGATTTTAACTAGTTATGTTACTGTAAGTGCAATAAAAGTGTTAATAACTCTAAAGTTGTGCTTGTGATAACAACTGGCCTTTTTAGTGCACTTTTTATGACTGAACCTGCCGATGGACAAGTTAAGCAGTGTTTTCTGATATCTGGCCAGGCAGGCGCTGTGTCGTCCTTCATCCTGCAAGAGAACCCATGAGTGGTGCTCTCACATCCAGAGGGAGAGTGGAAGCACGTTGCAGACAAGTAGCTAAGAGAGGATATGGCTTTAATTTCTCTGTATTTGTGGATCCGCATTTGAATGAGGCCACTAAATGAGACAAAGGTGTGCATTTGGATGTTACAGTTTGTAACACAAAGAGGTCTCCTCGTCTTACAAAGTGAGGACACTGTTGCGAATCGCTTGCTCATAAAGGATCATCGGCTCGTTGGCTTTCTCTCTGTAAAGTCTTTAGCTTACAATACAAAGCACCTTGAGATGGCTTTTGTTGTCAACGGGTGGCACATACTCTAGTTAAAACTGGATTGAACTGAATATGTAACTATTCATTTTATAAAGCGGTAGAAAGATCAAGAGCATGCTCATACATAATACCAATAGCTATTAAATGCTGAGACCAAGGATTGAAAAATTAAGATGTGTGCTGACTTATGATTAGCAAATAACTGCAATGTCCCTGGTTCACTTCTAGTGAGATATATTTTTGCCACGTCATAGTCCTCTCTAGTTCCCCTGGTTTCTGCAGCTGGATCTACATGTTCAATATCTAATAAGAAATATGGAAGGTTATTTTTGAGGGGGGATAACTTGTCTTTTGGAAGTAATAGAGCATTTTTGTAAAGGTGTGAGTCACAGATGCAACAGTGTCAAATCCTGTTATATCTCGACAACCTGCATGGTCCACCTTTATTTCCAGTAGTGTGATTAAAGCTGGTAAAGACATCAGATCTAAGGATATCAACACTTTAGCTGTTAGCATGCAAATAATGTATTATGAATTAGAAGGCGTAAAATACCCAAAGATACTGCAGACATTAGGCGACTGACCTAATAGAACAAAGGCCGGTTCATCTACCAGGATATCCATAAGCTAGATCAGCTCAACAAGCGCCATGGACAGCGATCAAGGAAGCTTTATTGAGTGAATTCAGACTTTAGATATTTCCTTTACAAACATCTACATAACTGGTTTTGGAGATGTAGTGTTTTAACACTGGAAAATTAACAGCTGAATACACTCAACAGAGTATAGAAGTAAAACCCTTTGATTTTCACCTGAGGTAGAAAAATGTTCCAACATTTCCATTGTCAGCTATGGTGAGTGGTAATGTGATTACAGTCAGAACTGAAGCTTTGATAAACATCCATTTTTACCCAATAGGTATGACCAGTGTGGAGGGTTATTCGTATTTATGTTTGTCTGTTACTGGATTTTCAAAGAACTGATGCTTGTCAGCTTTGGTTGCTGTGCACAGAACTTTGGGAGATTGACTTCTCACACTACACACTGATAAAGTGCACAGTTTGACATTTGACCCCGTGAGCAGCTGACCTTTTGGAGTGTATACGTGCAATTTACACTGTGAGCACAGATTGGATCAAGTCATCGGCAGAGTTATAATCACCACGAAAAGCTCTGGGATTTGAGGGCCTTTACTGTTTCCTGTAATGAATCGAAACTAAAATCCAAGGCTTAGTCTGATGTAACCTCTGAGACATTTTCAAAGTTACTACAATCTGCAGCTGATGGCTTAACAGAGGCGATTGGACAATTCTTCTTACCTCCCTTGCCGTCCTGCTTGTATTCTGCCTTCAGTAATTACATAACGACAAAACTATCTAAGCCTCAAAGTGAATAAAGTCTGTTGTTACCTGTGAATTTATGAATTGATTAGCCTAGACGGTAGCTGCATTGCTTGTGCAGTATGACATATTACCGAGTTGTTCCTCCTGTTTTTTGTTTTTTTTTACTTCACTGAACATGTTGCAGCAAGGACAGTGTCTTTTTTTCTGCAAGTTACTTCTTTTGTTATTCTTTTTTAGGCGTATTTCAAGCTTTTTTGCCCTCTTTTTGTGCTGCTGTATGTCAGGGTTGTGCAGGTTTAGTCTGCACACTGTACACAGGAGGATTATGTGCTTTTCCTTGCTTGTCTCCCTGCTCTCACTCTAATCTGCTCCCCGAGTCTCTCCTGCTCCCTTTCTCTGCTTGGCCCGTTGTTGCCATGCCACCACATCACACGGTAATCGTATGAAGCTCGATGGCCACCGTGATAAGAGGCTGCAGGGAGACCGTTTATATGCTGGGTTCAAGCTTCTCGTTTTGCGCTCAGTCAAAGCGTTATTGACAATAAACGGGCAAAAAGAAGTGATTTAGAAGAAGCATCAAAAAAAACAAAAGCAGAGGTTTTTTTTCGTATTTATATTGCAGACGCATAGCCGAGAGGATTAGATGTACTCTTTATTTTAACTGCAGACAGAGCCAGGCCCTCGTTTTAAACAAGCGTGACTTTGAAAAACATGTTTGCTTCTGATCTGACATTCATTTGCTAGTGTTGTCGGCGTTGTTTGCCTGCAGTGCTAACAGCACTTCCTTCCATATTTACCTCATCTTGATCATTTTAATATTTATTGAATGTATATTTCATAGCAGCAGTTTCATGAGCAATTCCATCTTTCATATGGAACACAGCCATGTCTTATGCATGATTATTCAGTGTTGCATAAGTATAAAAGAAATCCCTAATGAATGTGTAAAGTAAATTTTAATTGAATTGAATTTGTTACTCTTGGTTTTTTTTTCTTTCTGTTTAGGAGAAATATTTTTATTCACCAAGGAGTTCAAATGTTTCTTTTATTTCCAATTGCAATTTAAAAAAAGAAGAAGGATGTGCTGATGTTTCACATTAAAAGCCCTCTATGCAGAGAGTAAAAACACCTTTAAGATTTTTATTTAATAGTTTCTAGAATAATTCATGGAAATGGAGTCACCCTGCAATCTACAAGCGTTTGATTACTAGTGTGTCTAAGTGCGCAATTTACTACCTTTGAATGCACTTTCTATGAAACGATGCTTTCAACAGTGATGCCAAGAAAATCCGAAAGATTCGGTGCAGTGACAAAATTCAGCTTTAGAAAAAGACGGAAGGCTAATGACAAGTGATAAAAAGTCTTGTTGTATCACTGTTGCACTTGTAACTTTGATAGTTGTCCCCTGTGTAGTTAAAGGAGTGTAAATATTCAGTTCAATTCAATTTTATTGTATTTATACAGCAACAAATCACAACAACAGTCAAATCAAGGCGCTTCATATTGTAAGGTAGACCCTACAATAATATGGAACAGGTATTTTCCGAAAATACAATATTTGGCATCTGGTTAATTTTGACCCTCTGTAATTGACCAATAGTTTGTTGCTCATGAAAAGCCAGTTGATTGATGAATTAACCCAGATTGATTATAACCACTTCATAACCATAAAAAAATAATTTATTAATTTTTTTATGGTACAACTCTACTAATGGTTTATTGATTTCTGATCAGTGGAGCCTAAACTTTCCATCTGTGTCAACAACCACAAATAAAGCACTACCCACCAGAAATGCAAAGCAAGCCCCCCCAAAAAACTGCAACAGGAAACTAACTGGATTCTCAACAAACACAATATATGATTATGTGTGGATACATTTTGTAGGCAGGCTGATCATCAGCCCATCAGGCCCATGCGGTCAAAATAATGTTGCAGATTGATCCATGATTGAAGTTTAATTAACATGAGCCCGAAAACCCATAAAAACCTGTTACAGTGTTTTTGGTGCCCAGCTTTAATGACTGGCTATAATCTTGTAGGGTGTTTACTGCTGCATAAGAATCATCAGTATTAGTTCCATTATTCCATTTCAAAAGATGCCCTTAATTAATTGTTCTAGTGATTCATTCGTCACTTTGTTTTTTTTTTCTTCGACACAATTAATCCTTTGGTGTGTCCTTGGTGAGAAAGTGTCTCTCTCTTCATCTGAATGCATTTTAAATGAGCTGCCTGTGGCTTGAGTATAAATTTGATGTTATTTTTTGCTCTTCTGCGGTGGCAGAATTTCATCAGATTAGCAGCGCGTCTGGTTTAGAAGTCGCCGTTGTGCCTCCTGCCCTGCTCTGAGTCTCGTCTGGCAGTGTTGTGTTGCGCTGGGCAGGGCTTGGCACCGTGTGCAGGGGGGACAGATGGTCTTACGTGTGATCTAGTTTGAGGTCCAGAGCCATACCCCGACAGGGACCCTGGCAGCTGATAAGCCTGGCTTGACGTCCGCGGTCCCTGGGTGGGACTCCGACAGCGACTGCAACACGACGGGCCACCCAGGTGTCGGCCAGGCAGAGACACTCTCCTCCTCTCTTCCAGCCACCACAGCCAGCTGTTTCATCTCTGCTGTTACCGTAACAAACAGGAAAACATTACAAAACAGGCCTGAAAATCTGTTCAAACACCATGATAAAACTATAATGCCAAGATAGCCACAATATTTCCAGCAATTTGCACCAGTTGAGTAACCCAACAAGCCAGGTTTATTATACCCACAGCATGTAAAGCATACTGAAGGGTGAAATCAAGCAGCAGACAGATATTTTCAGACAGCTTTAGCACAGAAGCTTAGTGGGTGGGTGGGTGGGTGGGTGGTTGTAACGTCTAAGCTTTTTAATGTGTCTACAATTGTGCGTGCCAGCATTTTGGGAGCGATAGGTTTGATGGATGGAGACAGGCTGAAGCCGAACTGCAGCGCTGCCGTTTTGTTGCCGCTCGCGTTATTCATGATGTTGTCGTGCATGAGGTTATCACAGCAATGCTCTCATCCCACCCTAACGCCGCGTGACCAATCCGTGGCTCTCAGCACCAGGAGACTCATCAAGTCATCATAGATCAACTCATGTTGTCATGGATGGCATTGAAAAAGTAACAAGGGCAAGCTATCGGGTGCCCGGATAGTATGGCAGGAGCTGAAAACTGCATTTATTTTAGCCAACCTGCGTGACTCTGGGTTGGCTGGCCTGATGCACTCCACAGTTAGTCAGCACTCCCGCCGCTTTGCCAGCTCAGCTTTTATTCCTTGCCCTGGAAATTGAGTTTTGCTGGCCCTGTAATGTACTCAAAACTACATCTGCAACTGACTGATAAATCTACGCTTTGTTGCACCTGACGGATAGCTGTGAAAATGAAAATTCACCGCGGCATGTTGCTGTGTCAGGAGGAAGGTCACTTTAGATTTGCCTCTTCCCCACTCAGGATGATGCCAAAATGACCATTTTGTGTCAGAATCCAGTCGCAAAGCTAAACTATCTTCTTAAGCTCGTTCTGTGCGATGCAACGACAGGTTTATGTATTGTTTCGTTGAACTGCTGTCTCTACCTGGCTGCATGGCAACGCTATGAGAGCAGGCTTAAAAAAGCACAGCTCCTTCTACGATGAGTAAATAATATCCATTATTTGCTGAGGGAGAATGGCTTTGTATTTACACAGCAGTGATTGTGTGTGCCGCGTTACATACATGAGGATGCTATTCGGCCAGCTTGATAAATACCACAAGACAGCAGATCTTTATTGCAGACTAGCAGTTGGGGTCTGACACTCCAAAGACCAATTTCAGACCGTTAACAAGGCCTGGACAGGAATACCTCACAGCAAAATGTCACAAGGCCTCCCTTTCCGCACCTCTTTACTCTTCCCCTTCTGCGGCTCCCCTCTCGGTTCCACCATCAGCTCTCCTCCGGACATTCGGCGAATTGTAGTTCCTCTCTTTCAATTTGCCCACCATGTTACCTCGTTCCACAATGTGCTGCCCCGGGGGATCGTGGGTAGGCAGGAGCGGTGGCCCCAGCCAGGTCCGCAGAGAGCTGATAACCTTTCAGTGTTGCTTTAGCACGCTGTGTAAAGAACAATCAGTGCTTATCAACCTCGACGACAGGCGAATGTTAATTCAATGTCATGCAGTCAGGCTGCAGCGGGAGAATGGGAGCATCACTCGGTTACGCTGTGACAGCCTGACGTCTTCTGCCAACAAATAACTTTAAGAAGACTGGAGAAAGGCTTGTTTTTGATTGCCTTTCTGATATGTAATCTCCTCTCTCTAATCTATCTATAAAATGCTACTGAAAATGAATTTAAGGTTTACAGACCCCTGCAGCTGTCATTTGTGTCACAACTGCATAAAGTCTAAAAACAATAAGTCCAGCACCATAGCAATACTGACATCAGAAATAATACATTTGGCATTTGCGAGGGCCTAAAACCAAATTACAGCTGCTAGCCTGCCACTAACATGTTGGCCAAATGCCTCCATAAGTGGGTTTACTGTGTAGGAAACACAGCTGCCTGTGTTGTTTGTGGTTTATTTTGAGTAAAACCTGCTAGAAGTGCTCAAATAATGTCACTGTCCATTGGGGCTTAAGACTGCAAGTTTGAAAGTGTAAATCTGGGGGTGCTGAGTGCAACAAAGAATAAAATAAAATAAAAAAGCGGTCTAACCAGACATCTGCAATCCATTTCCTTCTATTATTCACCATCGCTGCCTCAACAATTCCCAATCTGTCACTGATCTGTTAATGTTCAATTTGCGTGGTGGGTTTGTTGGCATCAGGTTTTGACAAGAAGAATGTGTAGACTGAAAAACCCATGGTGCTGCTGCATCAATTTTACTAATGCATTTGTCCATGCTAAATGAACACAGTTTTCTCCTCCCACAGTTACTGGACAACAAGACACATGTAAAAAACGAATATATATATAATATATAATAATTTTTGAAAAAGGCCCCCTGTCTGTTATTACAATCTGTGTTTTGTGTGTTTTTTGACCAATTTTCAGTCATGTCATTTGTCACGTTCTAATATGGCCACAATGATCTCCAGTGTATAAAAGCTATTATCTCTTTAGGTAGGCTAAAAACAAATAATCGCCTAAATTGTGGCTACACCTGTAAAACACAATGGAGATACGCCACCACCACAGCCTCCACCTAATTAGGACCTCAGTGGGGGAAAAAGATGGACTCATCTGCTCTCTGATGATGCCAAGAAAAATGAAGATGTGTGCATTTTGTAACAAGATCAAATTTATGGCCAAGCTGTAGCTGGACTCAACTTCTCAGAGTATAATTTAGCTTAAACAAATGAAACATTATTATGTTTTAATTTCCACCAAGAAAAAAATGTCAAAATGGGAAGGGGGGGAAGCAATCTTTCTGTGCAGTTGCAGTGAAAGCTTGCATTAGCAAGAGAGTAATTTATGGACCGCCAGCTGGCCTGTAAAGGTTACTACCACAGGCAATTCTGACATGCTAGTTCAACAAGAACCTCATTAAAATACTACAGGCTTTTAGAGACATCAACATATAAGGTTACTTTTGTGTCTGGTGAGCATAAAAACAACAGATTTGTTTGTTAAGGGGAAAAAAGTTGACTTTTTTGCTCTGTGAATCTGTCTCTCTGTCTAATTTACCTCTTTGACCTGATGTCTTTCTTTGCCTCCCAGCGCGAATTGTTCGCAGCCGTCAGTGGTGTGAGATGGCTCCCTGCATGGAGGGAGAGGTCTGCAGCCTCCTGTTCAACCGATCCGGCTGGACCTGCACCAGGGGCAGTGGTCGCATCAAGACCGTCACGGTAATTTACTAGACGTGACATTAATATACGCCATATGCACATAATAGCAATGCGCCTACATTTTCAGCATGAGCGAACCCCCGCCAGCCGATAGTGTCAGGTGAAGCCTGAGCCCTGGGCTACAGGGAGTATATTTCAGTCAAACAGCAGGTCAGCATCCAGGTTTCAAACACTGCATCAATAGTGGAACAAAGATGCCAGAAAGTTCATGCAGCACTGCTCTCTGTGGGATCAAACTTTGAAGATTTTTTTTATATATCTTTAGGCCTCAGACTGGTTTGTTTTACACTTTTACAGGAGTTTTGAATTTTGGTAATTCAAACTTTTGAAACACTGAAGCCTGAATCTGTAACATATACAGTAATAGTGGTGCAAAGATGTGTTGGGAGGTGCATAGGAAGAAAATCTCATGAAATTAGTGAAATCATCATTAGTTTTTACTGATCTGCAGCTCCTAAGTATAAGATGTTCAGCTACAGAGCTGCTGGATCAGCCCTGTGCTGTATCACATTTGCACTGAAAGCAAGCAGTGTACCATATTACCCGGGCTACTTGTGGAAAACTTTCTTTTTCCTACATCCTGGATTATTTTACAGAATGGCTTAAACACACTAGCCAAGGCTCAGTCATCTCCTCCCAAAGCTAAAACAAATCATTTGAAGCCAGTCAAATCTGAATCTGACACCAAATCACACGAGCTAGGAACTGCAAGTGAATCACACATTTGGAACAAATGTTCTGTAGTTATTATTCTGTCTTTGTGTTTTTATGGAGAAGGTGGAAGCTGATGGAAAACGTCTGCAAATGCAAATGCAAGACAGATATATGTAATATGTAAAAATGTTGACCAAAGCATTAGGCAGTGTGCAGACAGATAACATTAGTGTTTGACCTCTCTCTGACTTTGTTAGAGACGTAAACGAATACAAAACATGTTGAATTTTTAAAACCCTCAATATGGTGTCATCTGGTCCTCTGTAGGCTCCTCTCACAATGCATCCAATGCCTCAGAGCTGCCAGTGCTGCATCGCTTACTGAGCACTGATTAATTCTCATTTGATTAAGCAGTGAAACAATGCACAAGGAGCATTGCTAGTCTCCACGAGGGTTAACTTCATATATTTTTTGTATCAATGCAAAAGAATAATCATTATGAATGTGTTTGAAAGCAAAGAATAAAGAAAAATATCTGCCCTCCAGACATTACTGCTTGTTTAGTGAACATTAGAGTCACCATGGATACAGGTCTCTCTGTCACTGTGTGCTTCACACTATATCTCTTGGCAATTTCACACTATGCAGCTCTATGCTCCATGAAAATGGAGCAATTTTGTATTCTTTCTGTACAATTCAATGTAATGCATTTCTCTCAGCAGGTGGCCACCTTCCAGCTATGACTTGTGGAGATATGGTGTTGATAACCTGCCCTTGACAAGTCATGGAAACAAATACACTTCCTCCAAAAAACGTCAGCCGATCCCACTTACACTGCTAGCATGTCCTCTATACTTTTGTTTAGAATGGTTTGCGCTTCCCACGTTCATGAAAATTTTGAAGAGGGCCTAACGACTGTTGGTGACAAGCTCGGCTGGACAAGTTTCTTTTTAGTCATCTGCTCCTTGAACAGCAAAGAGCCAAACTGTGGTCATTAAATCTCTGAGCCAACTGGCTGACTTTATAACTCTTCTAATTTTATTTCTGCACCACTTTTTTGCATTTACCAGTGTTACCTTGCTTGCTTGGCTTTTCGCTGTCATTCCCAGGGTGTCAAATACAGATTGTGCAGATCTGTCACAGAAATCTGCACAAGTTGTCTTCTGGCATCAGCTGCAGCAGTATCAGACACCGAGGCCTAACAATCTGCCAATGCATGATAAAATCTACGGCGGTGGAGAGACAAAAGTTTGTTTGTTAGCCAAGAGACTGGAGCTTTTCTCACATATTTTGGGCATATTAATGGCTCAGTCATACTAGAGGAAAAATAGGACAGCAACCTTCTTGCCACTAGGAAAAACTGGTGGTTGTTGTCAATTTAAAAAAAAATTGCAGTGACCCAAAGGTTGAACGTGCAACCCTCTCAACATCTGGGCGATCGCTTATGATCACAAGGGGATTGCGTAGGTTGCCTGGGGAGAGACAACCTGTCTCCAAACAACTGCTGTCTGTCTCATTCCCTCGGTCTCTCAATCATTCTCAGTGTGAAGATGTGCAAATAATTGCCATTAAATTTGAAAATGCAGACAGATTCCCAACATATTGCTATCCATCTGAGTTAGTCAAGTGCAACCCTTTTTAGACAGCAACAGACTGGAAATGGTTGCAGACCTATTCCCTTTTTTCAAAGCAGCGCTTTCAAAGGCGACAAGATCATCAAGCTCTTTGCACATGATTGGCAGAATTCTGGCCGCAGCAGTCTCCAGCTAGTGTTGTTGCCTAATGTAGCATGAGATATCTAGAAATGCTTAGCATCTCTTGACAATGCTTTGGATGAAAGCATGATTTTTTGTTTTTAACTCCAGATCTTAAACTTTATAACAGTTGCTTCGTCTTGGTAAATATCAAAACAAACTGAATACACACAATCACTGAAAAATAGTCTTTTTTTAATGAATAAAAACATAATTTCTGTCAGTGAGCATCAATCTAAAAAACCTTGCTTTGGACTCAGGACTTCAGTTCTGCATGTAGGAAAAGGATTTACAGTGAAAGTACAATCAAACATGAGACCGAGAGGTCCTGTGCAAGCATCCATGCGCAACAAATTGGAACTGAGACCAATCTCATTGTTGGCATAAACCCATTGTGTCACAGCGCCAATGCCAAAGAACAGTTTGTATGTATCTGTGGAATACCATGTCCCTTAAGCTATCTCCTTTCGACAGAACATACATGAGTTCATTGGATCATTTAAATAACTGTAAGTGGCTCAATACAAAGAAGTAGGCTCATATTTATGGACAAACACTATTTTGATTGTACCTTCATGCCAGTAGAGTGAATACATTTTTTTACCTGCCTGATATCTGCCTCAGGTAAGATTATGTCAACAGAAAGAAACAGAGGGGTATAACTTACAGAGGCAGTGCAAGTGAAACAGCTTGGTGTTGTCAGCGAGAGATGACAAGATGGACAGAGCAGGAGAGACCGCTGTCCTTGCCGTCAGGTACAAGGCCAAAGGTCAGCCTCTGACCGGCTCTGTTGATTTTCACTCTCTCTTATCTCTCTCATTTGATGTCTCTTCATCTTGTTCGCTCCTCTGCCTCCTCCGTCCAGCAGCCCTGGGCAGCTGTGACAGATTTCACGCATGCATTCCCGCCGTGCTGTAATGTGTCCTGACAGCACACTTAGGTTAGTGTTTTGCTTTTTGTACATACATATACAAAAAATGCAAATGATGTGTTCCTCTGCACATTCTTAATTAGCTGTTGCTGAGCAGATTTTTGTTGAAGAAGTTAATCTGAAGTGATGTCAGTGGGTTTCTTCTTTTGGGGGGGTGGGGGGGTTGCTTGTTTGTTTTTTCTGTTATGTATTTTTGAGGGGGCAGGAATAGGAAGGATTTGGCAGTAGAAAAGAGGAGGTATCAAGAGGTATTTGTTGTAAGACCTAAAATGGGAGGAAAGCACATTCTGGAAGATAAATGAAAATGAGAAATCTATAAAGAGGATTGATCAGGCTGGAGGGGGGATAGAAGGATGAAGAGAGAGAACAGGATGGAGGACTTGGCTGCCTCTCGGCCTGCGGCCAAGCTCTGTCTGTCCACATCTGCAAGTATCTGGGAGAAGGAGAGTGCAGAGAGGAGGTTTTAATTGCGAGACAATCTGTCTTCACGTGGTTAATAATCATATTACAGACTGGCATTCGGGGAGTGTGGTTTTCTGAAAGCTGATAATGGCCCTTTATTCATGCTGAGGTGCACAGGTTTGATGTAGGTGGAGCTAGCAGATACAACAAAGTGACAAATCTACCTGATGGTGGCAAATTATGCAGAAAGCCATGCATCCAATAAAAGACAATGTGGTAAGAATAATTATACATTGAAGCCAACGTTTTTTCTTTTTCATATTTAAGTCCAGTATGAAATCTCTTTCTAATAACTTATCAAATCTATATGTATTCAGTCAGCCAGCTAGGGCTGCCACGATTAGTCGACTAGTCACGATTACGTCGACTATCAAAATCGTCGACGACTGATTTAATAGTCGACGCGTCGTTTGAAGCTTTGTAAGATCACAAAAGACGCAGGAATAAGTAGTAGGATTTAAGAGTGTAATAACGGACTGAAACAGAAGATGGCAGCACTGCATGTACAAGGATGCCAGCTGCTGTTAAACCCCGAAGAAGAAGCTGTGTCCCAGAATTCATAGCGCAGCCCAGCTCAGTTTCCAACAATGGCAGCAGCTAGTTTTAATATTACTCTTATTACTCTTTCTGGGTCACAAAATAAACGTTTAACATATTTTTAGGCGCGAATGTAACTGTATAAATCTCAAATATCTGCTCAGTTTATCAAGACACCACATATTTTCAAAAGCACTCCGACGTTTTTGGAGACGTCTGTTACCCACTAGCTCGATAGCTAGCCAGGGGCAAGGCTCACTAGAGCCGGTGAGAACACCGGACTCCCGGCAAATTGTTTTCAAACCCACCGCAGTCTTTCGCTACTCAGGTTAAACATATACAAGTCACTTAGATAACTTAAAAATGTTATTGTTTGGCTTTTTTTTAGTATTTTATTTGTTCCTGAGTAAATCGGTTTGGCTGAGATTAAAGTTATAGTTTTTACACAGCTGAATAAACGTCAAGCAGATAACAGATTATCAGAAGTGTGAGATGCTCGAGAATATACTCCGGTGTCCTGTTGTATTTTAGATAGCAAGGAGTTTATTAAACTTCACCGAAACAATCTGCAAATTTCATTAAAATTTAATAAACTATCATCTTGTCTTTATTTTTAGTTAGCACATACCTTAAACACTTAAAGCTGTAAGCTAATGATAGTTATATAAGAGCAGATGCTGCTGGTGCAATAAGCTGTACGCTGTACATCCAATGGATGATGATCTGATTAGTCGACTAATCGCAAAAATAATCGGTGACTAGTCGACTATCAAAATAATCGTTTGTGGCAGCCCTACAGCCAGCTCAAGCTAGTTTCTATGGAGTGCTGCTTTCATTAATGAAAGGAAGAGAATCTAATAAAATCTCTCTGGGTGGAGTTTTGACAACGGAAACGTCAACCTGTCAGCCTATCACGTTTGCCCAGACAGAGACATCTCAACAACTATTTGACTGATGTCAAATAATGAACTGTGCAGGCCAACGCTGGAAACTCTTTTTTTATATGAATCTACACAGTCCTCAAAAAGAATAGGACTTTTGTGTGTGTGTGTGTGTATGTGTACTCTGTGACCTTTCCTCTAGTTCAAATATCAGGCCCGAATGTAGATAATAAATTTTATAATCTATTCTGGACATGAGCCACCCTCAGGCCAAAATACAAACTCTGCATACCAGAAATCTAATCAAACAGGCAAATTGCCATTAATTTGATGCTGCACACTAGTGCTCCCATAAGGATAAACTCTTTTTATTTTAACAACCCCATGGCCTTCCCTACTTTCAATACTTGACATTTTTGGGGCAACTAGATGTTAAAAATGTTAGTATGTTTCATTAGTTGTTGAGGTCTTTGTTCTCTACCTCAAATACAGTATCTAAAGAGAATATATATATATATGTATATATCCTCATGCATTATATAATTATTTATTATTAATAATAATGATAATGTTGAAAGAACCTTGTGATATAAAAGAAAATGCACAAATCTATGCACTAATGCTCCATATACAGTGCCAGGATGACAGGAATTTTGCGGCTGTACACACACAGTGGCTTTCAGCTTAAAAGCTTTAATTCAAGGGGTTTAACAAAAGTATTACATTAACCGTTAAGAACCATTAACAGCCATTTTAAATACACCCTGCCAGCCACCTAGCCATTTTCAAAGTCTCAAAAGAAACTGGACAAACAAAAAAAATATAAAGATTGTTTTTAATACTTGGATTGAAAATCCTTTGTAGGCAATGACTGACTGATGTCTATAGCCCATGGAGATTACCAAGCACTGTGTTTCCTCCCTTGTGATAACCTGCCAGGTCTTTATGTAGCTGCTGTTGCTGCTTGATTGTGCGTCTCTTTACCTTCAGTAACTGAAAAACGTGCTCCATTGGGTTGAGATCAGGTGGCTGATGCTGTCATGGAAAAATATCCCATTTCTTTGCCTTGAGAAACTCTTTGGTTGCTTTAGCAGTGTAGACTGTCGACTTTAATTAAAAAATTATTGCACTTTTATATGCTGACTGTATGCTGTGATGCATTTTTTGGAGTTGCAGTGTCAGCGTCACAGGTATAATAAAACCTTAAAAAAAGTCTATTGTAACACACATTAATTAAGTGATTTGTCAGTTTTACTGCAATATATAGACACTCCCATATTAGACACATGTCACTGCACCTGCAGCTCTTTATAAACACAACCACCTCCCATCACCTCAGCTTCCTCCTTACCGCCCGCCCTCTTGTGAGTGCAGCTCACGGTGGCACTGCCAGGTCACACACTCCAGCCTAACCTGCTAATGGAGTTTGCATATGCAGCCCGCTCTCCACTGCCAGCTAGCCATTAATATGAATCACTCTCTAGAGGCCCCTCCAAACAAGCTTGCAATTTGTCTTCACTAGTGAGCTGCTGAAAGGTCTACATATGATATTCTCCAAGGTGGAAAGCGCAATTCAGGAGGGCTGGGGTGGGGTGTTATGAGGTTGGTTTCATACACTTGACGGGGACACGGGGGGGTGGGGGGTGGATTTAAATTGCGGGGTTACACAAGAGCACAGTTGCGTGCCGGGGTCTGTGCTATTGAACGGAAGCTGGAAATGTTCATAAGGTGGAAAATTGACAAGACAGCCAGAGAGAATTTAGGACAGTGAAATTAGTTTTACTCCTTTTAGGCAAGTGAGAGGCTTGTGAGATTGTATCACTTGCTCTCTGCTTGGCGAGAGCTCTGTTGAGAGCACTACTGAGCTCTAATATCAGCCTTTGCTAATGCTTTGCGTTTGCAAAGTGATGGGCTCAAATTGAAATTCTGCATATCAGAAATGCTTCTTCAGTGCGGAAAAAAAAGATAGGACTATTTTCCTGAATATTGTTACTTCACAGGCTAGCGGGAGCTTAAAGTATGAAATGTAAGTACTTGAAATCCTGATTTGATCATAGTCAGACTGCAGACTCGTGCGCATTTCGACCCACAGACAATAACTCGATGGTTGGTGGGAAAAAAATACCGCAAAAATCTTCATACACCCACACAACAAATGCCATTGCTGGGCTAGTGTGTGGCCTGGAGGGGATTAGACCAGTCGTAGTTGGGCATTTTTTGCCAAAATGAGGAGGGTTACAAAATGAACAGGATACGCACAGATGTACACACACTGAGCGACCCAGTAGGTCAGAGAAGCTTGCATGTTTTTTTTTAGCATTTTCTCTTTTTTTCTGCTCTGGTGGCCCTCCTCCAGCTATGTGCTCTTTGTTTCAGCGTCAGCCATGGTTAAAAAAAAAAAGCCAGCGCAGTCTGTGTAGTCCTGCCACTGTAAACATAAAGACATCATAGCCAGTTAGCATTGCATCCATTTTTGAAAGGATGCCATGACACAAAAATCTTGATTTGTACAGAAAGGAATAAGTAAAAGGTGTGCCTTTATGAGAAATAGAGCAAAGAAAAACAGGTGTTTGGCTAGAAAACATTCCAAACATGACACCAAAGGGCAAAACAAACAGATAAAACTGGATTTTTGCCACTGTGTCAGTTCAAATGTTCCCGTCCAGTATGAAGGAGTTATGAAATTCTCACTTCTTTCACTTCTTTCATAAGAAGTGAGAAAATTACATGGACAGATGATGTAGTTCCACAGTGTCGTTATGTAACACTTGCTAGCACCTCAGTTATAAAGGCTTCAGTGTCTACGACAAAGGACCAGGCAGCCAAGTCACGTGTCGCCATGGTCACTGCTGTGCTGGCAGCCTATCTGACCAGAGACAGACTTCTAATGAGTTTGCTTCTCAAAGGCAGCCCAACACACTCCCAGGCTCTGTCAGGGACACAACTATTTCTCTGCAGCTTCTTGAAATAAATTGTTGATTAGTCGGTGAGGTTGGAGACCTGCGGTAGAGATGACAGTTCTCTGTATGGCTTGGAATCATTAGTGTAAGAGGCTAGAAAAGGATGTTGTGTCCAAATAGGAACAAACAAAAAAACAGTACAACTGAGCGTCAGGTGCACTGCCAAAAAATGTCAAAGCATGTCATCTATCTCAAATGGTGTTCTATTTTTCCAAACAGCTGGTGAAAACTAACACTGCAGTCATTGTTTCACCTTTCCAGTGATTATAATTCTACCGAGTGTGTTTGATTTCATTTATACCACTTAATTATTCAAATAACATGAGAAGCAGGTGGTATTATCTCAGCCCTACAGGTAGAACATGATATACATGATAAATCTCATGATAACCACCAAAAATGAATTATCCTAATAACAGGTGGAGCTAAAGTCAGATATATATCATTCTCCTGTGCCACAGACCCTCATTCTTGTCCCAGAATTATTATGATACAGTTATAACACACTTTTTCTGTGGGCACTGTGTGAGAGAGAGTGTGTTTTATTTTAAGTCAGCTTGTCATACACCACAGCCAGAAATGCTCATAGATCACCAAAACTGAGAGTAGAACCCAAGTTATGCAATTAGTAGGTAGGTTACAAGTAGGCTGCTACATGTAGCTATCTTCAAGCTTTCCCCTCAACTAGTCTAAACCACTGGACTGAATGTATTTTCTAGCATACAGGCTAATATGACTTGCTGAGCAGTTGAAAGTTTGGTGAGCATGCTTCCAGCATAATTAGCTAACTAGTGTCAGTTAGCTAATTAGCCTACCATATTGGACTCCTTTGACTACCATACTGGACATGAGGGAAAAATGTCTGACCGATTTTCGACCTGTTCATGCTATAGCAAGAATCTCCTTATCATTGATTTGCTTGCTTGGAGATTAGAGCGGTTGCTTGTAGTTTGCATGATAGACACCAACTCATATGATAAGAGAGAACATTTCTCCTTCACAGTAAAAGCTGTGCCTCAAAGCTGCTTTACAGTCTATTTCTGCTTTGCATCTTGTTTTTTACAATTTTACTAATGCTCAGAGAGCAGCTGTTTACTATTTGCAGACAAGGTGGCATGTTCCGTGCAAACAACTAGCAAGCAACGCATTCGAACATTTCGAGATTTTCTAGTTGAGGATTACTCATTTTTTCCCTCTCAACTGGTGGTTGTCATATGGTCTCTACGGCTGAGTGATTACTTATTCACTTGATCATACACTGTCACACTATCCTGTTTTAGGGTATGAGTTTCCTAAAATTACAGTGATATTCAATGTAGCTGCGCAGTTATGAGCTGAGCTGAGATTTCTGTCTTCAGTTGGAGGCAACGACTAGGTGTTACAGACAAAGTGTGAAGGTCAGGAAGTACTGAGAGATGTCCCAACACCTTGATGTCTCTTGGTCTTGATAGGATTCACAGTAAGAAGAACATAGAAGCATTTTTTCTTTTTAAAAATAATTAATAAACCAAGACAGATACAAGACATTTTCACAGTCATTTAAGTGTAGCCTTCTTTAAAAATGTCATAGCAATAATAACACAAAGAATAAGAACAAGAACAAACCAAAAACAGTGGCTGTTTTGATATATTATAGTGAAGTGCTGTCTCTGTAGAAAAAAAAGAGTATATATGTGTCAAACACACAAGCTGCATTACGCCATAATACTCGGTAAAGTCGTTTTCAAAAGTAAAGTAAATGCAGCAGAGCTGGCTGCTGTGCTGAAGGCTCACATTAGCCGCCTGTCTTTCATCTGTACATGTAATTACATTTTTATAAGAACTCTTTATAATCGCTTTAGTTGCTATAAAATCTTTATCAAAACAACTAGCCCTACTGACAATAAAAGCTCTATTTCAAGAGGTCCTTCAGTGTTGGTTTAGTTTTACTTGCAGTTTCATTAGCATATAACT
The DNA here is from genome assembly GCF_051167445.1 of Perissodus microlepis. Taxonomy (NCBI): domain Eukaryota; kingdom Metazoa; phylum Chordata; class Actinopteri; order Cichliformes; family Cichlidae; genus Perissodus; species Perissodus microlepis. Next base: position 11,217,378 of record NC_140480.1, on the reverse strand, counting down.
TTGCACTTGTATTTTATATATTTTTTATATTATTTTTTTAGGATATGTAAATTATTTATTTTTTGTTTTCTTCTTTGTCGCCTCTGGAACCTGTTCAAACCGACTCACTCTCAGTGGGGCACCATCTTTAGATAAAGGTGGTTGTGATGATGGAATCTCTTTGATTAGGTGCTGTAGCACTGTGACCAGCAGCATTAGTTTAGCCCAAATAAAATGCATAATAAGAGAAGTAAAGTAGGTTATTTTTTTTTATAGCAACTGCTTGCGCCAAAGGCTCAGAAGGAAACATACAGTAAAATGTTCTTCCAATAAGAGGAAATGGTCTCGGGTCTATTACAGAAAGAAAATAATGATTCAGAAAATCAAAACTGGTTGTCATTAGAGAAATGTTTGCATTTTCAAACTGCACTGAAAAACCAGGCCTGGAACATTTGCAGATATTAGATATGCATGCTGTGCACCATGTCCTTCATTGCTCTGCTGGCTTTCAGTCTCATTCAGTGCCGAAATTATTTAATTTCTGTGCAGCAGCAAGTAAAATTCCAACAATAATGCAAAAACAAACTGTTGAAATCAATTCTAGTGTGCTCGCTTGAAATAAACAGGGTTTAACTTTCACTGCTTTTGTAGTCGTACTGCTGTCTGCCACAAGAAATCTGTAATTTACTAAAACTGTTCTTTTTAATTCACTCATAATCAAATGACAGGAACATGCCGCCGTTGTTTCTTTGATACATACATCAGACAAAAGAGCATGGGGTCTAGCTTTTATGTTTTACTGGCCCACCTCCAGGCTTTCATACCCATTTCTGCTTGTGAATTGACGGTACTCCTGTCATATTGTATCTGACAGGCCCTCTCTGGATCATCGGGGATAACACACTGTAGCTGGGCTGCTTTGCCTTTGGATGTACATTTATAAAATGACTGATGTTCGAACGCTCGGGTGCCCCTGCCGAGCAAATGCATAGTACACAGAGGTTACACTTGATAAGCAAATATACTATTTATTTCAGTTTCATTTGCAGATCTTCTATTTATCAAGCGGAAAAGAAAAATGTGCTTCTTTGGTTTCTCCTCATCTGTTTGTCACACGCTGTGGCACGATCATCAGTCTTGAGCAGATAGCATGGGGAGTGATGCCGAAAATGTATTGAAATAGGCTAGATTGATAGAGATGTTCAGAAAACAGAGAAACAGCTAATATATTCCCACCATTCCATTTCCTTTTCCATTTGTGTTATCATAGGTGTTGTGTTATTGCGCAGGAATTCTGCAGGACGCTTCATGATCACATTCTCAGTTTATAGTGTTTTCTGTGGTATTCATTTACATGCTATAATAAAGTAACACATTGTGTTTTTGTTTTTGCCTCCTCTGGTACTGCCATTATCTATTAAAGAGTTCTTTTGTCAGCTTGACTTTGCCAGGCGCATGTTGCCCCCTTCTCTTTTCGGTCCAGAGTGAATACGGTCCCTTCTGCTGTCACTTTCAGCACACTGTACCCGGCTCCCCTATTTGAAGTTCTGTCATTGGCAAGCTTTGAACTGCCATTTGTGTTTTAGCCTGCACGCTGCCTGCCTCCAGAGTTTTGTCTGGTGTAAATTTGTCAAAGCCAAAGGGCACCAACACGGTTTTTTTTTGTAACAGTGATGCAGAAAAGCTCTTGCGTAGACCGGACATGCAGGCTCAGCATCATCCCGTTTCAAAGCTAGGATGTTTTTGAGCCCTTTGGATCTTTAGTGTATGTATTTTTAATAAATTGTTCAGTGCTGCAGCCCCATGATGCACCCGACTACAAGCTAACATTTCTGTCTAATTTAAAATGCTGTAGTCATCCTCAAAACAAACCCCAGGCCTGTTTCCAGTGGTAGAAAGCAAATACAATTACTCAAATGCTGATTTAGTAGCACAGAACATTGTTTTTCAAGTACATTTGTTAATATGTTTTAATTGTAATTAATGCATGCAGCACCATCAACCTATATAATATATAATTTTTATTTTTGACACTTTTTCACCAGTATATGTACTCAGTCTTGCATTTAATACTTAGTAAAGTTTTAGCTGATGGTAAAGACTTTGTATTCCAGCTCGCCTTTTTGCAAAGCATTTGAAACTTTAAATGTGTCTTATCATCTTTCTCTGGGGGCCTCATGAATTTCTTTACAGCATCAAAATCAATACACAGGCTGTTAAAATACGTTTGATTTGTGTTCTACTTTGCACTGAGCATGAATTCTGAATTTGTTTTCATTTATTTAACATTTTCATAAGTGAATACATGAATCTGTGTTCTCTGCAGTGTTTGTGTATGCCACATGGTTCAAGTCTTCCAGATCATGCCAATTTTGTGGCTATAGCTTGCTTTGTATGAATTCATTAAATCCAGCTTTAAAGAGCAAAACTTAATTAGAAGATTTGAAAAATAGTTTTTTTTTTCTGCAGATGGCACATCAGAAATAAAGCAGCAAACGGAACATGCTGCTTGGAAACTAATCAGGTTTTTTTCCTCTGAGGCAGCTCTGGGTGTGATGCTCTGATGCTTCAGTACATCAGGCTCACACGATGAGTGTGAACCATCCACCCAGGCTCTTCAGCAAGCTATGGCTATGGCTAATAACAGCAGAAGCTCCAGTGAATTGTTATGACTGGGACCTTTCTGAGGCTCCGGTTGATGAACCCAGCTAAGTCCTGTGCAGGAGTCCACTTGTTAGGAGAGACCCCTGGGGAAAGATTCTTACCTACTGCAGTGATGGCGCAGCATAGCACCTCTCTCTACAATGGCAGGCTGTGCTGTTGGTGACAATTTTGCAGCTCGAAGTGCCACCAAATATGCAGCCTCTGCATTGTTTCCCCTTGAGCACTGAGCAAACAAGCCGTCTGCTGTGCCTGCAGTGGCTTTTCGTCTCAGCTACAGAGGTTTCTGCGAGTTGCAATGCTACCTTGGCTGATGATTTTATTTTGGGTAATGCGAGGCATACTGTATCTCAAAAATACTTTGATCCTAAAATATGTTGTGTTGATGATAAGGAACGACGTTAATTGAATCCCTTAATATTATTATTTTTTTGCTGCCAATCTCCACTGGCACCCTCTCAAAGATCCACACTGCACACCTCATTTGAACTGGGAAACTTTATCATTTATGCACAGTGCTCAGTGTTTACAAGTGATGATGAAATGAGGGCACCCCGAGCTCAGAGACAAGGTCCAAATGTTTCAATTTCACCGCAATATAAGCAATTAGCAAAGCGCTTGTTAGTGTGCATCCTCTCTCTCTCGCTCACTCTTTATCTGTAAATCTCCCCCATCCCTTGTGCCGGCGGGAGATGAATATGTCTTCGATGTCCTTGGATTTCTGTCTTGTAAACACCATAGGCACTAAGCACTGTTTACCGGTGTGCATGGCGGGCCAACAGCCGGCTCCGTCTCTTGCACAGTTGTCCCGTGGGGCCAAACTCACCTTGTTACCCTTTTAATTAGTAGGAGCAGTTAATAGTGTCGGCCGCTTCTGCCGCCTCAGCACTTGCCCTGACTTCAGGAATCGCTCCAATCGATAGCAAAGACTTGGGCTGAGACGGGGAGATGGGGGAGCGGGAGGGAGTCCTTATTGCGGGAGTGGCTCAGGCACATATATGATGATGTTTGTAGTGGACTAAAACAACAAAATTACATTCTTTGACGGAATGTTTAAGGGCAAAAACCATGCCTTCTCTGTATTCCTTGAACATTTAAAAGTATAACAGGGTCTCTCATGCTTATTCACTCAGTTTCTCCCCTCCCACATTTCCTCTCCTTTGAAAATGAATGTAATCAAAAAGCTAAGGGTTTGCTTGGTAGATTCTATTGTGCCCTTATAAGCTTTTATCCCCTCCAACCGCTCGCCTCCCGTGCTCATTTCTTTTCTTGTTTTGATTTAAAGATGCAGTGGAAGTACTTAGCATTTAGATGACATGCTGCTGGAGAGGTGTGATGGATCAGCGCCTCTTCAGAGGACTGAATTTCTTCGACAGCGCGGGGGCCAGTCGGCTGGTCAGACAGACAGAGAGACAGATCACAGAAGGACCAGCCGAGCAGGCAGCGGAATACCAAGTCTGCCTTAGTGCTGCGAGCCTGGCACAGCCGAAGGGAAAGCAGCGGCTGCTGGGAATGCCAATGCACAGCCCAGACAGCCGTCTCGCCTTAGCTCCTCTGATTGGCTAAACAGACCATTAGCTTTCTAATTATGATTAGCCGAGTCATTATCTGCACAAAAGTGGCTCATTCACCAATATTAAGAAAGCGAGGAAGCTGTATCTCTCCCATGGTCGAGGGGAAAACAGCATGTTGTCGTGTCCTCCTTAAGATGAATGTGGGCGGCAAGAAGTTGCATTCACAAAGAAATAAAGTGGAACACTGTTTATCACCCTGCCTCACAGCTAATGTGATGAAAAAAAAAGTGTGACGCCACTGATGGAAGAAAAGAGAGGTCCTCTGCTCTTTAATGCAGATGATGCGTTGGCCATTACTTGATCGTATTTTCTGGTTGAGGGGAGAAGCAGTGTCCTTGGAGGTCATAAAATCTGGTAGAGAACAAAATAACCTTCAGCTTCCTTCGTCTCGCCTTAGATATAATTGGAAGATGTGCCATCTGTGCTTTTAAATGGACATATGCTGCTCTGCGTCTAAGGCCAGTAAGCTGAGGGAAAACTGAATAAAATGAAGGCCGGCCCTCTCTTCCTTGGTGACCTTCTGCTTCTTCTTTTCCAGCCTTTGCCTAAGGAGCCGTCGTAGGATGCAGAGGAAAAACAGCAAGTATGAGTTTTGTGATGATCTGCTATTTTGCATAATTTGCATGCTGTTTCCAGTTCATTTGAAGAAACCAAGGATGTTTTGATTGTTGGATCTTGTAGAAAGCAGCAAATAAAAGAGGCCCTGCCTCGAATGCAATTCATAGTGTATTTTCCAGTAATGTGTTCAATGGCGAGCTTGAATAAAGGTCCAGGTCTGGTACAATTTCTGAGTCACTTTGATGTAACAATGCAATGAGTTATTGGCAGTTTTTTGAAATGCATAAGAACTGAAAGTAAAGAGCCCCTCTGTGGCTACATCAAAGGGAGCGGCTACTTCAAGGTTCAAGTTCAAGTTCAGTTTTCTCTCAGGACATATATCGAAAGCATGTCTACATGGAAGAATGTTTTTAGTAACCAAGAGGAAAGCTACAAAAGATTTCTCAATAGATTCAAAAAACATAAAGAAAAGAATTATACTTTAAATCCCTCTAAATCAGCACCACTTGTTTTAAAGTCAGCAAGTAAACTGGAGTGGGTACCAAGTTAGCCTGACTCAGGTTTACTTCACATCCAGAAACTTCCCTCCGGAAATGAAGTAACGACTAAACTGAAATCTTCATCGGAGAACTTGACTGAATATATCTGAACCTTTTATATTCTACAGAAAAAAAACCCCAAAACAAAACAGGCATTTGGAATCTGCATGCCGTGTGTCTCATAGCCAATATTCTAAGATTGATTTTCCCTCTTCCACTGAGAAAACAAAATGAATCACGCACAATTACCAAAGACGGGGAGAAAGGGGGGAATTGGGGGCGTCATAAATATTTATCTGCCAGCCTGGGAATTTGTGCAATTCTGTGTGGATTTGCCAACTCATATTTAAGTGTCTGAATGATTTATATGGTCAGTCCTGGGGTGTCACATTTGTCCACTGTCACCCTGAATCATTTATGTATTAACATTTATGGATTCATCCATATAACATATTCATGGCAGAATTCTATTATCATTCAAATGGTTTTTTTGATCAAATGATTGGCTAAATTAAGCCATTAACTGCAGAATTTCACCGCAGGTGAAACGTATTCCACCTAGAAAAGAATATATGACATATGAACCCATTTCTTCACATAACTCATATAATTAGATTTTTTTTTTACCTTTTAGACGTGGCATAATTAACTGTGGAGTCACACCAGTGCTGTGTTTATTCACTGGAAGCAATAGTGATTTCAAAAGAAAAGAAAAGAGGTAACTATATCCAGGAAAAAAGGTGTTTCCTGTTCCCTCACAGGCTTCAATGGTGATGGATGTCAAAGCATAAATCAGTTACCGTTGAGTGTGAGGGACATTCTATTAATACATTCCTCATTAATTTTGTCATTTATTTGATGGAATTAACAAAACAAATGTTGAAGTGTGCCTAAAGCAGAGTCCTGATGCCTGTTTTCATAATGTCAGACAATGCACAGGCAAAGGATGACAAGACCTTAATTTGAGTCTCTCGTTAAATTCATAATTGGCTCATATTCTGTATGTAAAGTGTTTTTCTGGAGCTGACATGGATAAAATATGAAAATTAAAGTGGAAGGAGGGAAGTCGGTGGGTGGTGGTGGTGCTGGTCTTTCAGTTTTTTTTTTCCTTTAACACCTTTGAATCTGTATATTGGCTGTTTTTGTTGTTAATTAAGCTGGTTTTGTTTTTGGTTAAAAAAAATAATGAGGACTGCAGTTTGGCCCTGACAAAAATGTTACACCAAGAAAAGGCGTTTCTGATACTCACAGTTAGGCAGTGAATGCCCTAAAAAAATAAAATGAAAACAGGGCACATTTTCTTTTTCTTTTTTTACTGAAGTGAAAACGCTAATTTAGTTGTTACATGATTAAAAACAAGACTGCGTTTATTTCTTTTCCTCTGTGCACAGGAACCATAATCTAATTAAAGCTGCTTTTGACTTGCTCCCTTAATTCACAAGGGGTCACCACAGCAGGTAGCTCCACATGTTTGATTTGGCAGATTTTTACACTGGATGCCCTTACTGACACAACCCCAAAGGGATTTGTGTCTCCTCCCGGGATTGAACCGGGGATCTTTTGCTTGTTAGGCGAGTGTGTAAACTACTACACTAGGGATCTGCTAATTAATTTAGATTACTAAAGTAAAAGTTAATTTTTCACAAGCAGGCAAAAGCGACAATAAAGGCTGCTTTGTGCTGCTGCTGTTAATGTGATAGAATTAGGTTCATGGAAAATGTTGAAATTTGACATAAAATTCAAAAGGCTACACAACACAGAAAATCGTCTGCACATTTGCATAACAAGGCGCATGTCTGAAACGATCTAACTTCACAATTAGTGTCTCACGTTTGTCTTTGTCTTTCTTTCTTCTGCTGCAGGTTCATTGACATCTATGTTGCTAAAGAAACCGAGGCCAGTCATTACACCCAAGATATTTTGTCCGTTCACCAATGAGGCTCCCAAAACTTACATCGGCTCTGACCTTCAATAATAAAAAATAAAAGATAAAATAACCCATAACATCTCCAGTCACCGCAGTGAGAGACCTGAAACGTCTGAAAACTCCACGAGGGCAGCATGGTAACAACATCAGCATTGAACGTTCATCACACCCAACTTCATGGACTAATCATGGAACAAAATCCCTATGAGAAACCCCAGAACAACCAGTGGAAAATTCACTGAAGGCCTTTCTTTTTTTTTTGTCTTTTTGTCTGCCACTGCCCAATCTGCAGGGGACAGCTCCTTGAAGATTCTTTTTATACCTTTGTGGCTTGATTTAGACTTGTCACAAGGCCTTTCAAAAGTCAGCCCCTTCATCTTCTTTACAGTCGCCGCCATGAAGCAATCCAAGGTTATATTCCAGCCAAGTTTCTTTAATGACAGTTCATTGCTCGAGTCGTGACTTTACAGAGGTTGAGGCAGGCCATATTGTCCGTTGGATTCTAGCTTTTAACACCTTTCTCTCATTTGGCCGGGTGAGATTTTTACAAGGCCATAGCCGCCAATGTCTCTGCATACACATAACGGGACGGATATTATGAAATAGCATGAAAGTCACACAAGAGATGACAGATGAGTTGACTGTCTTTGCTCACTGAATGGAGATCGTGATGGTGAAATGTGAACATTTTGGATGACTTAGCTTATACCTTATGTTGTTTGGTTTTTTTATGTGGTGCCAACATAGACTAGAAAAGTAGTTTTTGTCAATGAACCTCACACATCTTGTACACACAACTGGGAGCATTTAGCAGATGTGGACCCCTGGCTTGTTTTAATGATCTGTACTGTGTGTGTGTATGTGTGCGTGGGCGCACGGGTGTGGGTGCATGTTTGCATCTGTCCGTGTGTGAATATGTGAGTACACGTGTGCTTGTGTGTGTATGTTTTTCTGTATGCGTGAGTGGGTAGGAACGTCCAGAGATACACTGTGAAATAAGTCATATCCGATGCATTATTCATACTCTTGTATATTTTTGGGACACGCCCAGACCAGAGCTCACCATCTGGCAAAAAGGAAGCATTTGGGATTTTACAGATGTTGGATCTCATTTTAATCCTGGGTTCGCCTTTTCCTTTCTTCCTTCTTGTCTTTTCTTTAGTACATAGAAATATTTATATTGGGGATAAAATATAATTGAAACTGAAATTGAAACAGTATTGTCACATAAGTTAAAATTCTGTAATTAAAATCGATTTATGTGTGATTAAATGTATTTCCGAATCCTTGTCTAAACCGACTATATTTTGATATGAAATGTTTTGGCTGGCCAGATGTGCTATTTGCCAAGAAATGCTTGATATATTTAAAATCATGTACATACATACATATTGATATACATATATCCAACTAATGCATTTTTTGTTCTATGGGTCTTACTCTAAGGAGTTATAGAGGAGCAGTAGCACAAAAGGCATCAGTCTGAGAGAAGCAGAAGAAGTGGACACAATAACGTGAACGCCAGTAATATTTTTCCAAAAGAATACAAATAAAAAATAAAACACATTCCAAACACATCGAGCTACGGTCTGCAGATGAATAACATCTCTCCGAGCCATTTGCAAAAATAATAATCGCCACGGTGATACTTTACTAGGGGTTATTGCAGTTGGTTGCATTATAATGTACAGGTGTTCTGGTTAATGTGCCTGCTCCTTGCTCCCCTTTTTTCATTTCTTTGTACTACAAAGCCCTGTACATCTCCATCTTAATGTATGCATTTGAGGATATAAAGAGAGCATCTGCTCCCAGAAGCTGTGGACTGTGCATTTGGTGTGTGTGTGCGTGTGTGTTTTCCAGGTCAGTACACAGTCTTCTGTGTTGTGAGAAAATACCAATTTCCACCTGATCCCATTTCTTTGATTTCATGCTGCCTTTATTTATCACTTCTATGGTTGGCACTCACCGTAAGTAAATTGTCCCTTTGTTTTGCCTCACTGTCAGTGCAGGAGCTGCTGCAGTGACTCTAAGCAGGACAGTAACACTGATGGATTTTACTCAATGATAGATAAGAACAGATGGACATACATAAACCTCCTCTGCCTCTGCATCTGAAAAATGTCCAAATCTGACAGGTATTTATGCTAGAACATGTCATCAAAGTAAGTCCGGTAAGGTCCCAGTCACACAGGGCTAGAGACTGGTTTTCGACCCCTTGACAGCCTCCAGTTGCTAGGCAAATATGTGTATTGTTGTTGAAAGGTTGCTGGCTGTCACTTGGTGAAATCATTCACAGAGGGCATTACCACAAAACCCTCCTTGTGGTTGCTTTGGTTAATACCACGTTGCTGCAGTCGCCCATAGTTTTCATGGAAGATTCCGGACATGGATGCAAACACTTGCTAAGTTTGACAGCATGTGGTGTCCATTTCTAGGTTGTGCCCTTTTTATTTTCCCTACCACTTCGCAAGTAGTTGGCAACTGTTTGCAGACAAGTTGGTGTTTTGTATACAAATTCTTGATGGCCACATCTGTAACCAAAATACTCTCAAGGAGGTTTTCAGTGCACTATCATACAACTTTTTGGGACCTTCAAAGTAAAAGCTGTGCCTTTTGACCGCTACTTTCACTTTCTAGCATCTAAGCAACAACAAGGATCTCTATGGCGCTATATCATCTTTATGACAGATTTTTACCCGGCAACACATGGCTGTAATGTATATAGATATTATATTTGTATTTCTCAGACAGCATTTATTTAAAAAAAATAGCTGAAAAAAACCCAGGGTCTGAACATGACATAGTAACGGTATGTGAGATAAATTATGATAATAACGAAAAAAAATATTGAATGCATTGTGTAATACTATACCTGAAGTAACTGTAGAGAATAGATTTCATTACAGACAACATAGTTATTCACTGTATAACATATCGCTTTACAAAAGTTGCCTTACGTCTTTATTATTTTAGTATTATTCCACAATATGGCAAGTGGATATTGACATATAATGCTACAAGTTATAATTGCATATAATTGCATCAGAAATGTTCCCATACTTCTCACAATTAAAACAGGCAGAGTAAATATTAATCTGATTTATTCTATGTCACAGTTTACTCAGAGCTGTGTGGCTATATGAAATCGCGAACCCCTGAGGCATTGTTTAGGAACTAATACTCTCTTATACCCCTGCTTAATATATAATTACCAAATGCCAATGCCTATTTAGTTACTTAATTGCTCAGAGCCACTTAACCCATTGTGCATAAAAGGTTGAAAAGTTTTATAAATTTCATGAGGCTTTTGCTTTCTTTCACAGGCCTATAAAAAGTCCTCATTAATGGGAAACTAAAAGCAGTTTTAAATTTAAGTGCTTGTAAGTATTTTTAATTAACTGCTAAGCCAGCATGACCTTGCATATACTGGTCACAGCAAAAGCCAGTTAGGTGATAATTTGTCTACCGTACTGTATATATTTAGAGTAAAGTACGAGAGTGTAAATGCATCGGATTTTTACTGTAAATCTCTCTTAAGACCAGCCTTTCCTGCTAATTACTGTAAAACTAATTAAACTCTATACAACTGTGGCTCTACGGTGGAATTCATTTAGTGTTTTTCTAATCTTATTGGCCACTCAAAAATTTTTACACTGCAGCCTACACACAGAACTTTGTTCTTCATTCAACCAGTAATGGACAGTTTGACATGCGGGCCAGTGGAGCAGTGGACTGATCAGCGGAGGCCGCCACTCTGCCTCCTGAGTCAGCTGGCTCTACTGTATTCTCTGAAATGACTGAGTTCTTTCCAGGAAATCTTAAAGAAATGTAAAATTAAGGGGAAGTAAGGTATTCGTAAAATGCTTTGCCTTGCTATTATTGATTTATGAATTGGCACTGTTTTTCTTATTGGCTCACTGCGAGTGATATTTCTAGGTCATAATGTAGCATTAGTACCATCAAGAATATTAGGTGTTCCACCTGACTGTAAAAAGACTGAGGCATGTGGTTTCTGCGGATGCTGCTGAGCCAGTATTCCCACTCAGAGATGTCCTTTCAACAAGACCTGGCCCTGCTGCTTCCTTCCACTTTCCTTGTATGTCTTGCTGTCTCAGGGTTTTGGATGTGGGCTTCTGTTGGGATCAACAAATGTGGTATTTTTCCTCCATTCCATCTACATTACAGCACAGTATTTCACTGGATATCAGAAAACCTTTACTACACCAGGCAGTGAGCTGTCAAGAAGCTACTGTGACAGAATAAAAACTCTTTGTAATGTGGATTCTATCATATATTGATGTTATAAAAATATGACCTATAATCTTTATGATTATCTAGCATTTGTTAAAGGGAAAAATTGAGTGTGATAAAGGTTTGAAGAAAATCTGATGTCACTTATTATACAGGGTGGGCCATTTATATGGATACACCGTAATAACATGGGAATGGTTGGTGATATTAAAGTCCTGTTTGTGGCACATTAGTATATGTGAGGGGGCAAACTCCTCAAGATGGGTGGTGACCATGGTGGCCATTTAGAAGTCAGCCATCTTGGATACAACTTTTGTTTTTTCAATAGGAAGAGGGCCATGTGACACATCAAACTTATTGGTAATGTCACAAGAAAAACAATGGTGTGCTTGGTTTCAACGTAACTTTATTCTTTCATGAGTTATTTACAAGTTTCTGACCACTTATAAAATGTGTTCAATGTGCTGCCCATTGTGTTGGATTGTCAATGCAACCCTCTTCTCCCACTCTTCACACACTGATAGCAACACCGCAGGAGAAATGCCAGCACAGGCATCCAGTATCCGTAGTTTCAGGTGCTGCACATCTCGTATCTTGCCTTCAGATGACCCCAAAGATAAAAGTCTAAGGGGGTCAGATCGGGAGACCTTGGGGGCCATTCAACTGGCCCACGACAACCAATCCACTTTCCAGGAAACTGTTCATCTAGAAATGCTCGGACCTGGCTCCCATAATGTGGTGGTGCACCATCTTGCTGGAAAAACTCAGGGAACGTGCCAGCTTCAGTGTATAAAGAGGGAAACAAATCATCATGTAGCAATTTCAAATATCCAGTGGCCTTGAGGTTTCCATTGATGAAGAATGGACCCACTATCGTTGTACCCCATATACCACACCAAACCATCACTTTTGTTGTTCCAACAGTCTTGGAGGGATCCATCCAATGTGGGTTAGTGTCAGACCAATAGCGGGGGTTTTGTTTGTTAACTTCACCATTCACATAAAAGTTTGCCTCATCACTTAACAAAATCTTCTGCGTGAACTGAGGGTCCTGTTCCAATTTTTATTTTGCCCATTCTGCAAATTCTGTGTGCCGATCTGGGTCATCCTCGTTGAGATGCTGCAGTAGCTGGAGTTTGTAAGGGTGCCATTTGTGAGTAGCTAATATCCGCCGAAGGGATGTTCGACTAATGCCACTCTCCAGTGACATGTGGTGAGTGCTACGCTGTGGGCTCTTGCTGAATGAAGCTAGGACAGCCACTGATGTTTCTTCATTAGTGACAGTTTTCTTGCATCCACGTTTTGGCAAATCCAACACTGAACCAGTTTCACGAAACTTAGCAAGCAGTTTGCTAACTGTAGCATGGGAGATGGGTGGTCTCGTAGGGTGTCTTGCATTGAAATCTGCTGCAATGACCCGGTTACTGCGTTCACCAGATATCAACACAATTTCGATCCGCTCCTCACGTGTTAACCTCTTCGCCATGTCAATGGCTGTGAACAAAGAGAAACTTGAAACTCATGAAAGAATAAAGTTACGCTGAAACCAAGTACACCATTGTTTTTCTTGTGACATTACCAATAAGTTTGATGTGTCACATGGCCCTCTTCCTATTGAAAAAACAAAAGTTGTATCCAAGATGGCTGACTTCTAAATGGCCACCATGGTCACCACCCATCTTGAGGAGTTTGCCCCCTCACATATACTAATGTGCCACAAACAGGACTTTAATATCACCAACCATTCCCATGTTATTACGGTGTATCCATATAAATGGCCCACCCTGTACATTTGTTAAAATGTGTAGTTGCAGATATGAACTTCATAGACGATCACTTCTCAACGCAGATTACCGCCATAAAATCTGATTACATTTCTCAATCAGCTCTGGGAATTGCCCTGTAATTGACACATAAAAAAAGTGATGCTATGTATTGTAGCTACAGCCGGATAACCATGCAGTAAATGTTTGCCCATCATGGAATAACACTAGAGTGGGATCAGTGGAGGGGCGAAACTCGTCATGCTTACATGAGAGCATTTTTTTCCCTCAGATATATCGTAGCTCGAGTGTTATCAAGTGCCTTTAGCTTGTGTCTATGTGAATCCCAGCTAGCAGCAACCACCATGTAACACAATAACACCTGACACTTGATCTTACTGGCTGTTTTTGTGCTTTTAAAAAAGCAATTGTGTCAGCACTTGTGGGATATCTTTTTTCCTCTTGAATAAAACCATCAGGGCCAGCACAAGGGATAAGTGCTCCAGCACTGCGGGCCTTCATCGCTGTATTTCAGTTTTGCTGCTGAGTCTTCCCCATCCAGAATGGATCCCTGGCCGAGCCTAATGAGACACAAACACACCCTCGAGGCTCAGACTGTCTTGCTAAACACAGCATTGTTGAACGGCGCCGCAGTGTAGCGAATTAGCATTTATGCCCACATAAAAATCCATTTACTGATCCATTAGCTTAGCATAGTGCTAATGAGTTGCTAGTGATGATTCGCAAGGGACTTTGGTAGCAGAGCGTCATTAAAGGTTGACTCTTACAAAATAACAGCTTTGCATGTTGAGAGAGGGCTGTAGAATAACACAACTTCCTGTACTAACAATGTCACTTTTATTTTATATAATCAATTTCTTATATTAAGGGCCAATTTTTCTCCTCCATCCCCTCTCAAATGGTGCTCAGGAACCTGCATGTTTTGCTTGTGGGAAATTGGCATGCCACTGTCACAGGAAATCTATTTAGCCATCGCTCAAACTAATGATGAGGAGGTGGCTGTACTCAGCAGCTTGTGCCAGGTAAGCAGAGCAGAACAGGCTGCAGAAAGCCCCTTCTCAATGGTAAGTTAAAGGTAGAACACAATCAAAGGTATGAGTGAAATAAGCCCTAAGCAGATCATATCAACCCAAAGATTTCTCAAGAGACATTTTATTGCTTGACTCTTGCTTTCTATTACACCACTAGACACTTTAGTTTTTAATTCAGAATTGAGAAGAAATGTGTGGCTCCACGTTTTGCTCACTTCCAGCAGCACAATGAATGTGAAAAGCAGATCTATAGCTGAATGAAATGTCATTTGATTTCCTTTCACAAGAGAAACCAACAGAATGATATTAGCATCATCTGAGAAAAACCTCATTGCCAAAGCCTCCCGGTCCAGTGCTGCCACACTGAAGGGGAAGCAGCTCCGGGGGAGAGATGAAGGTATAAAATGGTCGTTTTACTAGAGCAACACAAGCTAATTTATCATTCTCCAGGGGTCAGGCGACGCTTTCTTGGTTGTGAATTTTAATGTTGTTTTTTATGGGTCTTAATAAACTCTATTTTGCTGCGAGCGTTTATGCAGAAGAGCACAACATCCTTCACTCGGCTCATTTAGTGAGTCAAGGAGAGAAGGGCCGGAGCCAAATTTATCCAATGGAGTCATCAGTTTCTTGCACTAATATGACTCAGGAAGGTGAAATATTGACACTATTGGGAAAGTCATTCATGCTGTCTGCCGCATGCTCAGATTGTGCATGACACGTTTTATGTTACCTTAGATTACTTAGGTTAGTTCTTAGTTCCTCCTACGCCGGGCGGCGCATCGGGCAGCTAGTGATCTCCATCGATGTCGGTCAGCAGCGACTGCTTCAGCTTCGTCCCAGGCAATGTCGACAGTTCTCAGATCGTCCATGAATGTTCGACGCCATGTGGTCTTTGGTCGGCCTTGCTTTCGCTTGCCAGTGCGTGGACGCCATGTCATGGCAATCTTAGCTGGGCGATGAGGGGGTAGGCGTAAAATATGGCCCGCAAAGCGGAAGCGCCTTTCTGCAACAACATCGGCTAATGGGCGGGTGCCTGCTTAGATTAGATTACCTTAGATTATTTCACTAATATTATGCTAACATGTAAGAATTTCATGCATAATCACTTTGGCTGTATAATTCAGGCTTTCCGCTAAATGGTCAGTGATCTTGATGTGCCCTGCTTGGCTATACTAGCTTTGTGGCTCTACTGATGGCAATATTGGTCCGTTAGTCTGCGCCTTTAGTGCAAACAAAATGTCCCAAAAGATGTTTGGACTGTGTTGAAATGCTGGCCTGAGCCTTTATAGTTCTCGGAAGACTCTTAATGACGTTGGTACTCATGTAATTACAGCTCCTCCAGGAGGATGATGTTTTGGCTTTTTCGCCAATGTCTCTGCAACTGTTTGGAGCCATCCATTCATCTTAATTTAATTAATTCCCTCTGGTATTTACACTAAACTGATATGGTAAACTTGGTAAACATTACATCTGTCCAACTTAGCTTTTTTACCATCTTAGTTGGCCATTTTAATTAGCCCATTGATTTAGCATTTAGCACAAAGTACAAGGTTTCTTGTATGGATGAAACTTCCAAATCTTGTAATACTGTGAGTTTCGAACAAAAGAAAACTGTATGGACATAAAGGAATAGTAACAAAACAACAGCAATGAAATGTTGGAATTTACTTTCTAAATATTTTTTCTTTTTTTTTTCCAGAAAAAGAAATTTGCTTTATAACTAAAGTCCAAGGTTTTATCTAAAAGCACTGTGATACTATGGTATTCAACTTTACAGGTGAATTGCAAGTGCAAGGGCCACCTCTTATTAGAAAGTCACAGGTCACATTTAACCGTTGACATATTTACGCAGCAGGAAAATCAACCCTGATGAGGGTATAGATCTTGTGCCGGCCTACTGACTTGTTTATCAGATTTTAAGAGGTTGAGTGACACCATTTAACAAAGGGGTCAGTTCATCACATGATTACTTCCCGTTACATTGGCTCAGTGCTCCCAGCTCTGCATCCAGTCAATTACCAGGCCTAATGTTGAGGACCCGGGTGTTTATTTGAATGCTTATTGCCTTTGGACTTGACAGCGGCTACCCGTCCTTGGGACCAAACACAGAGAACGTCCAGATGTCACAGAGGACGCTCAGTACTCGCTCAAGGAAAGATCGAATGTACGTTTTATTAGGGCAACATAATCTGCAGAACAGAAGCACAGAACTCTGTTCGAGGACAGCATTCGGGGAAATGCATTTCTTTATTTTAAAAAAAACTGACACACAATAAAAGCCTGATGAATATTATTATGGATAAAGGCAAATAAGCGGCACTGGAGCTGCAGTGCATTGTTTGCGCGATTGCATTATTTATTAAGGAAGTGAGGGTAAGGCACCCTTAGAAGATAAGTCCGACCATTTCTAAATTTTTCAATTTCACATGGAAAAGCACCCATTCGCATGGAAAGACCTAAACCAACAATGAAATGTTGTTTGTGTTGCCTATGCCTCATACAGCGTTCATAAATATTTATATTCATTACGGTAATTTATTATCCTATGTGCTAACATTCTCCTCTTATATATTGCAATGTATGCCTTTGGCCTTTTCTTTTTTTAACTGACATAAACAAAGGCTTTTCTGAATGTATTATGATCACTCTTCATTCTGCTGTTACTGAAAGGCCGTAACGTATCATTTTATAACAATTAAATAATACCATGTAGCTTACTATGTTGACCTGCTGTGGTAATAAAATATGTTCCTTTGTTGTCTCTGAACCAGAAAGAAAGCCAAGATAAAATCTGCTTTGCACTATTTTCTTTATTTATTAACATTAAATATGACTGAATAACCCGGAGCTTTCTGTGCATTCAGACTTCAGTGCTGTGACAGTGATTAGGCACGAGCCATCGCTGCCCACCAGGACAAACTCTTTTTTCCATGCCTCCAACCAAAGAAATGAGATATCCTCAACGGTGAAATATGTAAAAGTGAAAAAAGGTCTGTCATTGCAGGCAGTCTGTCATTGCCAGTCTTGATTAGAGCAAACTCTGCTGAGCTCAGTGTACTGTCCAGACCCTCCTGACTCGAAGACGAGGTCCTCTGGGTTTTAGCTATGACAGATTGAGGGTGTCAGGAGGGACTCCCAAGGGTGTGTGTTTGTGTGTGTGGGAGTGTGCGCACCCATGCATGAGCAGTTTAACCATTTGAGGGTGCATGCATTTGCCTTTGTGCAACGGCGCATGATCGTAATGTGTATACAGTAGTCTGTGTGCTTGCTGTCCGCGTTCTGCCAGCGTGACTGCACGTGCTGTGTAAAATGTGTGTGTGTGAGACTGTGGTTGGAGGCTGAGTGTACAGGGCCAAGATCTCATCTGTGAATCACATGTCTCCCATCAGTCTGACAGCATTAAGTCGAGCCCAATCAATACCCCGAGGGCCTCCAATTGCTGCAACTCAGTGACACACAGAGAGAGAGAGACAGACACACTAGAGGGTGACTGAGAAAGGGTTAGAAGGGGAGATAGTGTATTGGAGAAATGACTTGCAAAGTGATGGATAAGACTTCAAGCCTATGTTTACTTTGCAGCTAAATTGTTCTTTATCTCATTTATCTTCCTACATTTGAGACACATAACTAAGAGGAAAAAATGGCTTTTTATATAGGGGTGTAATTACTTTTGTTGGTAGAACTACAGATTTTATAACGAAGAAATTAAAGACAACAAAGTATATGTAAACTTATGAAAACTTACAAAAAAGTAATCTGAGAAACCCCAGAGCTCTATTCTTGGCAAAAATGGAGCACCAGTCTGACAATAATCAGAAAAAATGTCTACAGAAAGTTCAATCTGGGCTAGGAGTCCTGCTCCAACTCCACATGAAACACCACTACTGTTTTTACAGGTCTGCAACTTTACAGTCTTTCCTCACTCTTGTTGATTTTCTGCCTCCTCAGCATCAGATTTTTAGAGAAAGGTAGCAAATTGGCAGAAAATTTTTTTTTTCTGAGATGCTGAAAAAAAATACAGTGCTGCAAGAAAAAAAATTTAAAATTCTCTATATCTGCTGGCTGCAGTAAAACTAATCAGACTGGAAAAAAAAACCCCACTTTCCACAGCAGATTGGCTGATACTTTCTGTTCTAGAATAAATGAAGGTAGCCACACCCACACAAAGTGAATTCAGACCATCGCCAAACGTGCATGACCACCACCACCACCACCACCATGCACATACACACGCACACACTTAACCAAACATGTTTTTCTTAACTTGGCTGGATGGCATCCCAAACACTGCCATGGCCAGGAGTAGTACACGCAAATCCACAATTCTGGTGGCATGCTTTGAAATATAAATAACTCATTAATGCAACTCTAAATTAAACAGTAGCTGTCACGAAAACCCATGGATCTGTTATTCAAACAGAAATACTTCATCTCTGCAGGACCTGAAGTAATCCTTTGCATACTAACCCTCTATGGCATGAATTTTACTTTTTAAGTGTTTAATGCAACAACTAAATAAATGTTAACTGGACTGCCGTTTATGTAGCGCTTTTCTACTCTAAGTGCGCACTCAAAGGGTTTTATACAACACGCCTCATTCACCCATTCTAATACACATTCATACAAGCACCTTTTCTACATCCAAGTGCATTCTGTCTAACATCACAACTCTGATGAACACAGTGGGAGTAACTTGGGTTCAGTATCTTGCCCAAGGGTACTTTGGCATAGAGACTGGAGCAGCCAGAGATCAAGCCTTCCAATCAGTAGTTGAGTTGTATGAATTTTATGAATTACTTGGGGATGGTTATGGCTGAGGACGAATGTGGAATACCATGCATAATGCATGGGTCTGCATGTGCAATTGTGTGTGTTTCCGTGTGTCCGAATGCACTTAATTGCTCTGTGTGGAACTTTATGAATCAGAGGTGGATGTCACATTTCCGTCATTTGACATTTGGATTACCATCACATCCTGGTGTCTTACATCTACCTTCATAAAAGCTACAGACACCCACACAGACACACACACACCATTAATTACATGCACTTGCCAATGCTTACACACACACATCAGATATGTATAGCCTTTAACTGACCCATGATTTCCTAACTGTTCCTCAGACCTGATTCTGAGATCCTCTTGTACTCGCTGTCACTTTCATCCAGTTCACTATCCTCACTGAGGGAGTGACCTTATGACCCTAAATGTCCAATCAAATTCTTTCCTACCATCAAATCTTTGTGTCCTCATTTCCTCCAACTTTTTACATGATCATTTTAGTGCATGATTTGATTGCTTACACATCCCATCGCTCAATCCTATCAAAACTGGTCTCAATCCCTGCTCCAACATACTTGATTCAAATGACCAACTTATGTGCATGAACTGTCTGATAACAGACTGATCATTTGAATCAGGTGTTTTGGAGTGGGGAAACACCTGAAAACCTAAAACAAGGTGGTTCTAAATTCTAGTCCACTGCTTTACCATTATTGCCTGAAGAAAGGTGTCCTAAATGCACAATGTTGTCCTGAGGTAACCAACCAAAATATGCTGGTTTAAATAAATTAAATCAGAATCTGTCTATAAACAACTAAAAATACTTCTTCAGATGTTCTTAAGTAATGGAAACAGGGAAGGAAAAAAAGGCTGAGGTATGCCTAATTACTCAAGAACTGCACTGAAAATCAGTGACGACATGTCTTACAGAGCGATGAATCCAAAGTTGAAGTTGAAGTATTTTTTCTCCACACAGTGGAGAAAAAATACTAAGGAATATCTATCCTTTATCTATCATTTATATTTTCATTGAAAAATTAGATAGATAGATAGATAGATAGATAGATAGATAGATAGATAGATAGATAGATAGATAGATAGATGAAGAAACAGGGAAAAAGGAGACAGATTAAGCGTGTTTTGCTCTGTCTCCCCTGGGGAGGCCCATGTCCAGATGGCTCATTGGAAACTATCCTCCCCCCTCATGCACAAGAGTCCTGTCTCTCATGCAACACAGAGGCCTTTTATTTTTCACAGTTTCATGGTCTGCAGACTTTAATCTATATGACCCATCATGTATTTGTTTCTAGCATCAACCCATAATCCCAACCAGAGTAGCATATACTCTACGGGAACTTTGGTGTGTTCCCGTTCAATTTATGTGTTAGCACAAATGTCAACTCTGATAAGCACTTAAGGAAGCACACTGCTCTCTGCAAGTGTTTGAAGGTTTCAGCATAATGTTTATTGTTTGATTAAAAAAGAAAAAACAGCTAAAGAATTATTTTCTAGTACCATCATGGTGGGCACTCTTGGGATCAACACCTAAACTCTCTTCATTCTTCAGTTTTAGAAAAAATAAAAGCCCCACTCAGCACTACTGCTTTTCATTTAAGTTTTTAACGGGTACTTCTTTGACATGCAAATCAATGAGTTAGAAAACCAATGATTGGATTTCCTTACGTATTGGCATTTGATCAGAATTTGCACCGAGATCATGCGGCAAGTCGATCAAGTGTAATTCACTATGAAATATCCAAAGTTACGCTTCAGTGGGCGCATCTGGCCCCCGCCATTCATTTTGTTTAGCTATTCCAATGTGGCAATCAAAATGAATTAGCATGACAATTTCATTTCTGAAAAGGCTTAGGGCAACCCATTTTTATTGATGAATTTCAATAAGGATTTGACAAAAGCTTCTTTGAAATTGACTGCTCCCCCCTTTCACTTGACCTTCAGGTATCTGTGTCTGTTCTCTGTATGAATGTGGGCTCCGTAAATGTCCATATCAGCCTTAATCGTTTTATATCACCATCTAGAGCTGTATTACTCGGGACTTGAGAAGGTAAGCACCCGAGGTGATGAAAAGGTCTGAATAGATGGTAATGATTGCAATAAATCTCCCAATGTGTTGTGTTAAAGAGTCACACTGCTCATTCTAATCTTTTCCTCAATTTGTAGATTGGTTTAATTTGTTGTAATTTGGGTGATTGATGGTTTCCTACAGCATTAAAGGTGATATATAAATGCAGAATATCAGGTGTTACTATGCTCTGAGATTTATTAGAGTATGGAGAAGGTACATTGTGTCACAAGATCTGAGCCAAAGCGGATTATGAAAATGGCCCCGACTTCCTTAGTTTGCAGGGTTAAAAATGTTTTTAGTCACACACTAATCTACAAATGGATATTTTTACAGTTTTAGGGCAGCCTGTGCTAAATATGGCTCCTTTAATTATTTCAGAGGAGCCTTGTTTTGTTGGGTTTTTCTTTTCCCCATTGGCCTGGGAAAAATACAAAAAACAGCTCTGAGTTGTGTTTATATTAAATGATTCTCTATTTATCTGACATTTTATAGGCAAAATGACTAAATAAATTATGTAATTAAGACTAAGAGACTACAGATATGCTGCATTTAGGCACATGGCTGATTTGGGCAAAATATCACCACTCAAACATGTCCACATGCACAATGAAAATGCTGTTTTTGTTCTTTTTAGTTGTCTCTGTACAACCTGGTACGTGCTGCCTACGTGTAACAGTCATAAGCTCCTGTTTGGAAAGTTCCCTACTAAAAGTTTACTTTTATGATAAATGTTACCAGACTAAATTCCACTGATAAAAACTTGAGCACTTCGTGGGAACATTTCGTTTTCTTCAAGTAAGACATGATGATAAAAAAACAAGGCTCGCTAAGGCTATTATAAATTCATCCTGGGTCACCAACGCCCTGCTTGAGGAGCTTAATGTGGCTGTACGTGCTTGTTGCTGTGCTTTATAGACTAATCAGTCCTACAAATCTGAGACTCAATTTAGCTGATAATTTTTTTTTGCTTTTTCCGTCTTTCAAAAGGTGTCATATTGCTCTTAAGACTTTCTGAAAATGCTGAACTGCACTGAATGCAGAATACCAACTGTGTTCTTGAAGGCTCATCAGAGTCAAACAGTAGACTGCAAGGTAGTTATCCTGTGGATTTTAGTGATGAATGGCACTGCCTGCTGACTTTGGTAAGCCTCTCACCTACATTATGGTTAGGCGATACAACTTTTAAAGCCTTTAAGTGCCGGCGCGATCGTGAAAAGCTCTAATTCATCCACGCAGTAACTGATAATGTTTGGACAACTTTTGTGCAAGTGATCCAGGAACAGCTGGCTCAAAAACATCAAAGTTGGTGGCAAGAGAAGAAAAATCAGGTGATCATGAAAGGCTTAAGCATACATAAATTATGTCTAATCTTCTGATAGTTCACTGACCGAGAGAAATGAATATCTGTACAAAAATTCCCAAATCCTTTCAGTGGTCAGCATGAATCACAACGATGGATTTACTGACGCTTGTAATTTATGGTTTATTAAGTGCGCACATGAAAGGCGTTGTTTCCCACAAAAGACACAGGACTTTTTAGCATTGCTGCAGTAGTCTGATCCTCCATCTGTGAGCATTGATATTTGATAGTGTCACTTATTATGTATCACACAGTTCTTGGCTCCACAATCTACACCACTATGTTCCCCACTAGAGCAGCTCCTCAAACACTCCCTGAGCAGTGACAGCCAGCAAAGCCTACACCCACATCTTGCATCACCACAGCCAGACAGCCATTATTTATGGTACCTCCTGCTATGAGCCTTCAGCAGCATAACTGCAGGCCTGCTGCTACAGGTTGTTAGGGTTTTTCGGTGATAAATTGAATGGGATCCAATGCCCTAGGATCCTTAGCGCTACCACCGTCAGTGCTATCATCAAAGAGCAGGCAGTGTTTGATCTGGTCTGGATCAAAAGGTGAAGGACAAAACTGTCCTGCAGTGCTGCAAGACAAGAAGGGGTGTCACGCTGAGAGAGACGTAGACTAGATATAGATGGAACGCTGCAGTGCCAGTGGAGGCTGGCATAATTGAGGCCAAGTGGAGTCCATCGTGGGTCCACAGGGAATTTCCCTAAAGGCCTCATCTGTGTTTCTTCAAAGGCAAAAGCTACATGTAACTTTTCTCACACATCTTTATCCTCAACAGCAGTTGAATCCCATAGAGGATTCGTGGGGAAGTCAAGAAGACTAGAAGGGTACAAGCTCTAACAAGTCGGCGACAATCCTCATTGGTTTAAGAGGATCCTTAACCGAATTCTTAATAGAAGTGGTTCTTCTTTCTCCTTTTTCTTTTTTTCAATCTGAACCCTGTTTGTGTCCAACTGGCTTTTCTTTTATTGATGTTAGATGGCCAAGGAAGTAGCTTTTGGCCCCGATCATTTGAAAGCACATCATCTCCCTCCCGAAGGCAAATTCTCATTAGCTTCGAAAGTGCATCAAAGAAAACAAAGTCAAGACCATGTAAAAGAAAGGAAGAAAGAGGGGAAGGAAAAGACAAAGAGGGAGAGAGAGATCTGGTTTGCCTCACCATTCATCATCATCCATCTGTCTTAAAGGCTTGGCTCAGATCCCTTGTAGTGAAATATGTTGATGAGGAGGAAAGAAGCAGCGGCGAGGGAGAGAGGAGGAAGGAGTGATTAGCAGAGTGAAAGGAAGAGAGGAGGGGCACTGGATGAAAGAGAGAGAAAGGAAATGAAGCGAGAGGAATAGAGGACAAATGAATGAGAAAAAAAAAGTAAGTAACAAAGAGGCAGACAGTGTTCTCCATCAGATCAATGCTGCGTCTTGGAGGCCGCAGCAGCAGTCCTGAGCGCAGAGATCCTGTCTATAGTCAATTAGATGAGATGGTTCACCTCCTCCTGTCAGATGCTGGCTGAAGCCCCCAGCAGTCATAGCAGGTCTTCGTCTTCCTCCAGACTCAGACAAGCTTCCTGTTGCTCAGTGTTTTCATCTACATGAGGTTATGTGATGTGATGTTTGTGTGTGGTACTCAGGGTGCATTCAAGTGTGAGCACAAAAGTGTTCAAGTCTGTGTGAGCTGTACGCTGAAAAGTATCCTCAAATGCTCATTGTATTCCTCATAGCACAACTTTACAACTTGTATTTTAACATAAATTGAATATTTGTATTACATATGCATTAAGTGCCTCCAAAACCACAACACTGCCTTTAACTTTCTACATTTACTTCATAAGAATGAGCCCTTCTTGCAAAGTGACCTACCTCTCTCCAACTCAAGAAGAAGTGAACGTCCCGAGCGCCTGAGTGAAGGTGCCAGGATTGCACAACAACAACAGTGCCTCTGAAACCCCAGAGAGCTGCTTTGGAAAGGCATACCTGAATGAGTGAGACTGCCGTACACAGGAAAGCAGCCCATAAGTCATTTGTGTACGCATTAAGACCTGCTGTTGTGTTTTAATGTTAAGTGACTTCCAGCAGCTGTGTGAATAAATGTTATCAATTTACATGGGGCAGAACTCAGCTCCATGGCAACTGAAAATAAATGAGATTTGCAACATGTTAAATGTGTGTTTTACCCCAATCAAAATCTTTGGCTAAGCCTAACCAAGTAGTAATGTGGTACACCTTGCTACTACATCTTTGGCTTCAAACTGCCTTAATCCTTATGGCATTCATTCAGCAACAGTGTCCTCTCTTGTGCACTGTCCAAATCAATGGACGGTGCACGAGAGAGGCGGAGAAGAGAGTGCAGGCAGGGTGGAGTAGGTGGAGATGAATGGCACGGGTGATTTGTAACAGAAGGATAGCAGCAAATGTCAAAGGGAAGATTTACAAGATGGTAGTGAGACCTGCTGTGATGTATGGCTTGAAGACGTTGGCAATAACAAAAAGACTGGAGGTGGCAGAGACAGCAGGGACAGCTCAGGTTGAGTAGTTTGAAGACACATGCAGAGGAAGGATAGTGGATATATTGGATAAGTGTAGGTGCTGAATCGCCACCACATCCCAAACATGCTCTATTGGATTGAAGTGTGTGGAGGTCATTTCATGTTCAGGTTGAGAGCTTTGTGATATGACATGTTTTTCTACTTGAAGCAGTCATTAGTCTTTTGGTTTTATGCAAGAATTTTCAAGTCTCTTATCAACTATCATGAGAAATTATAAGAGAGAGCTTTTTCTGGGTGACTTCAACTTTCATGTCTGTTGTGCCTTATTCTCTGTATTTGCTTCTGACTTTATCAAAATTTTGGAGTCTTTCAGTCTGAATCAACATGTGGAGCACCGTCATATATATGTGCATGATTGTAAGCTTAATGGACTTTGTTGTCTCAGACCACAATGCTGTGCTGCTCCAGATCCAACCCATCTACAGTGATTCGCTCCCAAGCACTAAAATGTAGCTTTGT
Source organism: Perissodus microlepis (assembly GCF_051167445.1). Lineage (NCBI taxonomy): Eukaryota > Metazoa > Chordata > Actinopteri > Cichliformes > Cichlidae > Perissodus > Perissodus microlepis. Next base: position 11,191,837 of record NC_140480.1, on the reverse strand, counting down.
TGCTCATTTTTGTATAATTTTCCGCATTTACGCAACAGCTTTCATAAGCAGCAAATGTGATGTCGCTGTGGATGTCTTTGTAGGCACTTTTAATAGCTTATGCTCGAAATTTCTGAATACTATAGCTTGAAAACTGAAAACTGCTGCATTTTCTTGGTTTCCTTGGTTTAAAGAGGCAATGCAGAAACGCTGAGAGAAAATGGAAAAAGGACAAACTACATGTTTCCCTCGAGAAGCTGATGTTCATCTACCAGCTGAAATTCAAAGAAGTGAGATCCTGTCACAACTTAATACAATCCCATAATACTTCTTGATTCAATAAAATCTGTGACTTTTTCCTATCCTGTCGAATCTTCTAACAAGACTTAGCTTTGGTGTCCGGCACCCAGGTTAAAGGCACAAGTATAGGTTTGCTGTGGTTGCTAGCAGATTTCCACTGTTGCTTCTACTTTTTAACATTTCCCTGCAAACAGTCTCTATTAAACCGTGAAAAAATGTGACACAGACTGGAAATGGAGAAGGTCTGCCTTCAAAGTTAAAGTTGCACTTTAAAAAAACCCACATTGGCTGCAACTGAGCCGCAACTTTTTGAAGGTGTATGGTTTCCACTTTCAGCTTGTGTCACCCTTTTTACAGCTTCACTACAAGTGTTTGTACACAAGCTCATTGCTTCCTTCTAAACTATGGCCTCGGCAATCAGCTAGCAACCCAAGCAATCACAAGTAGGTTTTTGCCAACCTGTTAGGGAATGCACAACTTTGTTAAGATTAGTAGTCATCAGATGCTCACAGACCAGTCTCTATGTTTGTGTGACTGAGGCCTTATTCACCTGATCTTGCATCGTCACCATGATTCAAAATAGAAGACAAGCTAACATCATGTGGTTAGTTGGTTATGCACATGCAAACCTGAACAAATGGTATGGAGCTATAGCGGCATCACTGCTTGAGCACAGCACAGCCTACATGGCAAGTATAATGGGCCCCTAACGCTTAACTGCATAAAATGTGTTGGGAGTTTTTTGCAGCTTGTTTTTTGCCCAGGCCTGATTGTGTGTGTCCATTTTTAGCACAAGTGGTCACCAGATAGTTGGGCGAGCTGAAGGGAGCAAGTGTGATTGATTGAGTGAATGACTGAGTCCGACTGAGTTTGAAGGAGTACGCGCACACTAGAAGCCACTAATAAAGTATTAGCAGGACAAGCAATTTGCTTCTTAGCCAGGCTCCTTGGCATGAAAAGAAGGACTTTTACAATAATGAGAGAAGCAGAAGAGGCAGTGGAAATGAACTCTTATCTCAACTAAAAGAGGAAAAGAGGCAGACTTAAATGGCATAATATATCAGCATAGCACAGGGGGGTAGAGAGAGATAAATAGAGACAGAGAGAGAGGAAAAGCTGATTATTCACACATTAGCCCTTTTTAACCTCTAGTTAGGATGAACCAATTATACTATGGAAACAGCGATGGTAACAGAGCACCTGAAAACACATAGCTGATCAACAGGGCCTAAGTTACAGCTCATTATTATGATGACAACTAAAAGGTATAAGTGTGAGAAGTCAATCACACTGATATATGAAGCCTATGTATTCCTTACATGGGAAGCATGAACGTGAACATCATCACAATCAAAAATCAAGCTCTGCTTCACTGATGATAAATGTGAGCCTGGTTTTACTCAGACACCTGTATATTTAAATGTGTTAACCACTGCTGAGCCCCAAAATGTACTGATCGTGCTGCAAACACAGTTGGGTGCTGTTGGTACTGTATTACTTACGCACTAACATACCTCAGCATTCAACTCGTGGCCAAGACTACAAGTTAGCAAGACTACAGTTGCTGGCAGTTCTGTGAAGCTGTGGAAACTGTTTAGCATGTGAAGATGTTTACTTTTGGGTATGTTGCTTTTGTGACTGAAATTATACAATAAGTCATATCATTTTCTGATTTGTCTCTGACCATGTGGGGTGAATAAAGTAATGCAGATGTTACCCTTGTGATTATTTTACATCCTCAGCATTATGCTAACTTGCTACATTTCTCTTTCATTAGAAAGACTGTGATCCTCAAGCCTTTCTGGCTTTGTTTTCTTACACAGCCTTCTGTTAGCTCACTCCAAGAATAGGCTGGACTCTCACTCTGTATTTTTGTTTTAGTATATTTTATCTGTGCTCTGTGCTTTAAATTTTGATGCGCTGAGGGACTGTAGAGTGGTGGGAGGGCTGGCCCAGAACAAACACTGGAAGTGACTCAGATGAGCTGGATGCAAGCCTGCATTCAGCAGAGGACCACAGGCATCTTCATAAAGCCATCTCACCAGGTACTGAATGACTGGCACTATAGAAAGCCATGAAGGAGAGAAGGGACAAGGAAGTTTTGTCCAGTGTAGAAGACGAAAAAGCCCCAAAATGTGCTGCTGAAACTTGCTGCTACTTGCATTCCTTTGAAAATGATCCAGTTTCAAGAGCTGGTGCAGAGGATTGGTGTTTATTTTAAACTCTGTGCTAGTAAAGCACATGATCACCTTATTGTGTGCTCTCAAAGTAAATGTAACTGGATTCTACATGAGCCTGTGAGTATAGTTTTACAACTAATATACTGTGTGGATTGTTCATAATGGAAACTTTACCTTCTTCATCTGCAGGGAAATTATGTTTTGGAGATTTCATTCTCATATGCAAAAGTAATGCTCCGTGATGTTTCATTTGTCTCACAGACAACAAATGTATTGTTGATTAATTACCTACAATGAAGCACTGTATCGCATTAGATGTGGAATTTGCTGACTTGCTGGTATCTGATCTTTAAGTCCATCTGGGAGCAATATATCAGCGCTACACTAATAGCCCACTATGCATCGCTTTGGAACTTTTTCTGCATGAAACACAAATTTCATTTGCAGTCAAATGAAATAGAAATCTCTGAAAGTCAAAATGAAAAAAGATGAAAGGTATGAGCAGCCTGTGAGATTGTGTATCCTTGTAATATTTCAGTGAAGCTAACTTTATTGTTGCTCGTCATGGCAAGGATAAATGAGAGAAGCTGGCAGGGAAAGGTCATTTTTCATGTCACTCTTTATCCTCTCCCTTCTCGTACTTCCTCGCTGTCTTTCTTTTGTCTCCCTCTTTTTTTCTGCCAACTTTGCAAATGTAAGGCTTCGCCCTCTCTCATTTTCCCCCCATCATTCCTCCTCCACCCCTCTCCCACCTTCTCCTCCCTCCTTCTCCTCCTCCTCCTCCTTGCATCTCCCTCTATCTCTGTCATCATCTCACCCCTCCTGCTCCATCTCTCCTCTCTCTCTCACCACGCTCCCCCTCCCTCTCCTCTTCCCTTTTCTTTCTCGGTGTGAAATGTGTAGCTCATTAGTTTGCTCGCCACACCGTCTCACGTCAGTCTGTCCTTCACATCTCGCTGCACTGCTAAGAAGTCATTTACGCTGCTGCGTAACCCCACCCCCACCCCCTGCAAACCTCACCACCACCAGCCTCCATATGGTTTCATCATCATTTTGCAGTAGCACAAGAAAAAGACATCCTGGCCCCTCTGAACCCCCCCACACCCCACCCCCTCCAAGTCTGAACACTCTGTAAAACAGAAGAAACTGAAGGGTGAGGCTCATCTCTTGGAGGAGGCGGGAGGGGCGAGAGGATCAGGATTATCCCAGGCGTAATGATACAGCACTTTGATAGAACAGAAAGGGGAAAGGCACAAATAGGGGGGGGAACGGAAAGGAAGGAGAAGGATGGGTGGAGGAATAAAGCTTAAGCTGCTCTCGAAAATCATGTAAATGCTAAGATAATAAAGGAACTGTTTGGCATTCATAGGAGTGGGTGGCGCATCAGCGGGGAGAAATCTAAGTGAGAATGTTGACTAATGCCAGCTCTCTCGCTCACTCTTCTGATTCAGAGCCAGCAGGGTGTCTGGGTATTTTTTAAGAAGGCAGTGGGCATGGTGAAGGGGGGGGGGGGCTTCTAGGGTGGAGGCCTGGGAGATACTTGGCTTGAAAGTCAAACGTGCCCTGTGATTAGTTTAAGTTGCTCTGTAACATTTACTTATAAAAGTTTACTGTCAAATACAGTGCAGTAAGTTGGGTACTATGATGTTATGCCAAATTATATGTATTTATCTCTTCCTGCTTACTATGTTGAAGGTAATATTGAACTAAATATGAATTATATTTATGTGTGAGTCACAGTTACTTTGTGAATCACATGGCAAAGAAAATTACAATTTTTACAATGTATAATGTAAACAAAGTGAACTTCACCTTATCCAAGACTAGAAAGCGGTTCGCACATTCACTCATCAGTAATAGTCAATAATAAAAAAATCAATCAAATCATGTATGACATGCTTACTATTAAGTCCAAGAAGGTAAGTGCTGATATGGTGCTGATAAAAATATGTGAAAATATTCAAATTGTCTGTGTTTCATTCATTGAAATGGCTCGTGTTATGGCTTAGCATTGTGTTTACTTCTTATATTTCATAAAGATGATGATAAAATGATAAACATTTATCTGGAGCAATGGAACTCGTCACTAACACCTTTTTTTTTTTCTAAATAAAAGACCTCATGCAGACTTAATGCTCCACTTTTGAAATGCTCCTGGTGTGATATGAAATCCTTCAAAGAGCAGCACAAAACTCTGTTACACAGATGCAGAAACAGACATGGCAGATGCAGTGGATTCCTGAGGTAACCCCGGCAGAAGAAACTGCCTCTTTATCAGGTCAGTGCACTCCTGGGTAGCAGGTAGTGTTACACAGTGTTACTGTCTAAAACTAATTACACTCCTTTCGAAGCATTTAGCAGCAATAACTTTAAGTACTCATTTCCGTGTGACTTTATCAGCGTCTCACATCTTTTTTACAGCATTGCTTAAGTTCATTGAGTTCATTACAGGCATTCACGTATGGAAGCTCTCTTATAGTTCAGCATTTCAACCAGGTTGAGGTTTGGACTTTGGCTGGGGCTTTCAGCACATGGTTCGGTTTTTTTCAGCCATTCTTAGGATAATTGTTTTGTTGCATGACTCAGTTTCATCCAAGCTTCAGCTGTTGGGGAGATCGCCTCACATCTGACTCTAGAATATTTATACAGAGGAGTTCATCGTCAACTCAATGGCTGCTGGGAATCAAGGTCCTGTGGCTGCAAAACAAGCCCAAATCATCACTGCTCCACCACATTGCTTGATCATTGTTATGAGGTATTTGTGCTGATGTGCGCATATATTTCTGCTTTTATAGAGGTGCTCACACCTTTTGGTGATCATTTAATCAAGTGTGCATTTAATTAGCAATTCCTGGCTGCTACTTACCCTCCTAATTCCTATGGAAGGGGTGTACTTCCACAGACTTCACAGAGTTTCCTTTTCACACGACTGTATCTTTGTCTGCTGCTGTGATCTCGCAGAGCTGAGAGAGTGGCAGAAGAACATATTTAGAAAGTTTATTTAATGTAACAATACTGCATGGAAACCATATCCCATATGATTAAAAGGTACTTTAGATATCCAGCATAAAATCGCTTTTTTACTAAGTGGATCTCAGTGTTTTATGTGATTTGCTGTTGCTTAATGATTTTTGACATTTTAGCTGAATGAGATGGAGATAATGCAAATGATTTGTTACCCTGCTTAGGAGTTTAGTCGCGTAATTGCAATTTGCTTGGTTATATAAAAATATTACATCATTTACATGTGTGATCTCAAAGGCCCTGCACACCCACAGTCTGCCCACACAGGCATTTTCACTTATGTTACCTAATAAGTGATGTGCTTGATTGACATTCAGCGATATCGCTAATTCCCGGTACAGCTTCACTCAATTTACACCAGAATAGAGGTCTAAGTGAAAACACCTGTGTAGGCGTGCTGGGCTTTTAAACTGCAGAGTAGCCCAATGTGCATAAAATATATGTAAATAAATGAAAGATGGCATATAATAAGAGTAGAAGTGTAAAGAAGTATAAAAAGGAAAACCTTTAGTAGTACATTAGTTTACTCATGTAGAGCCCTAATTACATGTATTAATGTTTAAGCACTAAAAAGCCCTTTTCCTACTGAGATTAATTATCGTCCATGCTTTATTTCTGCTGCTTTCACATGAGACTACAACTCCAAAACAGAGTTATAGTTATTAAAGTTTGTCATTTTGTAATTAGTTTTTATTTTTATGTCCTTTTTTCAGTTTTTTTAAAAAAATTCAATTTAGTTCCAGTTAGTTACCAGGGTTAGTTTTTAATGTTTCAGAATGTTTAGTTTTACTTTTGTTTCTTATGAATTTTTAGTGGGTAGTTTTAGTCTCATTATGTTTAGGGGATATGCCAGAGGCAAGATTTTGAAATATTAGTTGACTCGCAGTCTTGTAGAGATCCAAAGTCTCAATAAATATGTCCTATATACGCTTCATAAGGCAAGTTGGGATCATTTTGCTAAATTAACAAATACTAAAACACTGCAGGGTCTTCACTGAAGGAGAAGGGCCATCTCTAACAGCATAGAGGCAGTGGAAAAAAGGTGTCAGGTGGCTCTGGATAAAGAGAGCAGCTCTATGAGAGTGTCTGGTGGGGGACAAGCAAAGGCTTGATCAGCTGGGTCACCCGAGTGAAGGTGTCTAATGTTCGAGAGACCCAAAACACCCGATGACCTCAGGAGACACCACAGAGGATGTGCCATAGCTTGGCATCTGAAGGTGTGTCATTACAATAAACAAAGGCTACTTCCTCTATATGTATTATTTTATTTTAGTTTATTTTCACAGCTCGCTTGTCAGCTTTTGTGTTTTTAAACTTTTGTTTTAGTTAACTAAGTTTTAGTTGTTAGTTAAATTTTAGTTATGCTCCAGAAATACCTGTTAGTGCACTTTCATCTGATGACCCTCAGTCAAGGAATAATGTGTGTGTTTATCGAGCAGTGAAGTTGTTCTACATTTTTAAAGTGTTGCTTAGATTTTGACCCCTCAGATTTGATCCACCTCTCCATCTACCGTGAAATCTGGTGACGTTGCGCCAAAAACGTCTACTCCAGCGTTATTCTGCAGTTGAGAGATGCACTCACCAGGGGAGAGAAGCAGCAAATATACACATCCAGTCTCTCACTGTGCCATGATGACAAGCAAGGAGCATCTGCCTTCTGTTGTTTTAATCCCCAAGGACGTTTTAAAAAATGCCTCACTTTTTAAACCTGATGTGAATTATATGGGTCACCTGAAGAAATGAGATGCTGGAGGATCCTTCACAACACGTGCAATCTAATTACTCCATCTGAATCAAGATGAAACTTCTGGGGCCAAAGTGCACATCCTCTAATAGCTACTTAAATGAGTCAGCCCCATAGACTCCAATGTTAAAACTTAAAATCATAAAGCGTGTTTACAGAAATGGTTTTAGCCTCTATAGATAGCTTCCTCCTTCATTACAAGTGTACACTTGATCCTATGGGATCCTCATAGATTATCCCATGAGGCTAAAGCAAGAATAATCCACGATGTCCCATAATGCCACAGTCAAGTTAAAAAGTTTTTCTGTGGGTGTTGCTGGTGTTGATTTCAACCTGCTAAAGGATATTCTGAATTTGTTTGATCTACTCATAAAATAACTCATTCTCATTCTTATTAAATGATGTGTTTTGCTCTATCACCAAGACATTAAATTTCATAACAATCTGAGTTTTATTACATTTGAACTAATTTATGTTTTAACCATTTTTACAGTTTCCACACTTCAAATTTAGCCAACTAAGTGATTGTAACTCGCTAAAAAATGTTTTTATCATTGGTTGCTCTTCATTTTTGTTTATGTGCTGAGTAAATATTATTTTGTTTGATTTAGATTTTTCCAAGCAGTTACAAAGCTCATGAATTATGTATTATGGCTGCACTTAAATTCTGTTCTGGCATTTCACGCAGGTGCATGCTTGTATTTTTAATATCAAGTGAAACTACTTGTGATTCTTCCAAGTGTAGATGAAAATACATGACAAAATTACGCTCCTCATATTCTTTTGGTGTCGTAACCTCTCTTTATAGCTTCCAAGTTTTATATAGTGTTTCCTATATTGTCCTTTATTGTCGTTTCTACTGGAATGACTACTGTCGATAACGGACCTGATTTTCATCATTATTCACTATCAAAGGTTAAAGTGGATTTGGCAGGTGGGGGAATTCTAATATCAAGGGGCAAAGGATTACACAGTAAATATAATTTTGGTTTGTTTTTTAAAACTATATTTCAAAAAACAAGAGTAGTGCTGCTACTGATGTTTCATGCTTTTCATGGCTGATTTCAACTCCTATACAGTATAATGCTAGTATAAAAGGTAGAATTAGGTGAGTGAATTGAATAAAAAGATGAGATAATCATTAAATATTATAACTGATAATATATAAATTCATAACAACTCTTAATGTACACTAACACTGACCATGAAGAGGCTGCTTTGTAGCAGTCCAGCATACTGAATCACACTGTAAACTTTACCACATTGCTGCAAACTAACCACTGTAGCCTGCTCAAAACAGATCCTCAGTTTCTCTTGCAAGACGTTTCACAGAGACATAATTCAGCAACACATTGTGTATATATTCAATATCTGGTTTAAAAGCTCTCAAAAGAAATGCAGACATTATATGTAAGCTTGACACTTCCTGTTTATCAAAATTCACATCCTGAGCTATGTTTGAAAATGTTTGTCATTCAATGGACAACACAGCAGCTGTATCTTTAGCTAGTACACACATTTTGTGACAAGCTGTGCAGAAACAATTTGTGTGTTTGGAGATTTTTTGAGTTGATTGAAAAGTTAAATTTGAAATTAGGTGGCACGTAACAAAGCTTCATTCACTTATGCTCGCTCCTCTTCTGTGCTAGATGCTAAAGTACCCCAGCTTTATTTACATCTGCACCATGAACGCTTCACAGGCATGAGAAGGAAAAAAGGGCACAAGCGTGCCGTGGGATGTCATTATTTTAATTGTTTTCTTATTACTGAGCAAGTGTCGCCACTGGAAGCAACACAGCACACAAAAAACTGGGCTCATTGGACAGTAATATGCATTAATCAGATTTAAATGCTCATTAATTTAAGGTGTCTGGACGCCGTTCTGGGCCACTTTAACCCCTGTTCATTTACTGGTCTATACATAACATTTCCTAATAATTCTGCTTCTCTCTTGCAGAGTAAAATCATTATGGGAAAATCGTTAATCCCCAGAACAACCAAAGGCTCCTGTTTGGAGTGTGGCCACAAGTACTTTTGAGCGCTTAGAGACCTTACATTCTACGACTCTACGATACATATACTGTATAACTGAAGAGAAGTTTTGGTTTCAGAAGATTCATAGCTCATTAACTGTATTTATTGCTTTCCCGCAGTGGAAGACACTGCACTGTATTCAGCATCAACAACCCTCTTTATTACTGGCAAAAGACAGGATTTATGCGCTTTGTGTTATAGCCTGATTCTGTCAAAAACCTGTCACAGTAGTGGCTAGTCCACCCAGTATTACTTCCCCTAATCTTCATGTTTACAATAGTGCTGGGATTTTTAAATTATTCTATCTATATTATTCATACAATGCATGCATAATTTTGGGCAATATTGTGTTATGTGATGGCTTCTGGTTAACCATTTTCATACATGCACTGCAGCCGGAGCTTTTCAATGCGTTAGGTAATGTGTGTGAGAAGTACGACACAGGTCGTCAGATTGGACATCCAACAATCTTTAACTAACCAGCTCTGTAATACAAAGTCTATATGTGGTCCAATTCTTCTGATGTGAGAATAAAAAAGCACTGCACTTGTCTGTATATTCTTCGCTAGCGGGTGGTCATCCTGCGACTTGCCTCCTGCATGCTCTACTCAGTCAGCACGCTCGTCTAAACAACAGTGAGTATTTTGAAAAGTCAGAACTCCTGCTATGTGCTGCATGTGATAAAAAGGCATTTTTGGAAAACTTGTGGGGATAGGTTAATTGGATAATCCAAATTGCCACTAGGTGTGAATGTGCGAGTGAATGTGAGTGTGAATGGCTGTCTGTCCTTGTGTGTTAGCCCTGCGACAGACTGGCGACCTGTCCAGGGTGTACCCCGCCTCTCGCCCTATGACAGCTGGGATTGGCTCCAGCACCCCCCGCGACCCTGAAAAGGATAAGCGGTAGCAAATGGATGGATGGATGGAAAACTTCCGGCCCTGACTGATTCTGCTGTTGTCTGATATTCTGGGATATACTTCTCTTTTGAGCTTTATCCATTTTTAACTTTTGATCACAAATACACGGGTAGGTGATGAAGGCCACAGCAAAACCTTTAAGCTTCTGCCTCGATGAAGTAGTCTGTTGTGGATTTTGAGATGTGTTTACAGTCCTTTAGTAGAGGTCATCCTTTTTTCGTCTGCAGCTTTAGCGCGGAATGATGTCTGACTCAAGAATCTGCCGCTATTTAATTGAATCCATTCTTTCTCTGCAAGTGAAATGTAGCCACAAGCTACAACACAAGCCCAAGGCATGATCCATCTAACACCTGCTTAACACTTAGAGAGCTATTCTTTCTATATAAAGAACAGCTCTCCATTTATCTACTGTGGCTAAAAATTTATATTTCAACTGTAAAGTCTGGAAAACTTCCAAAGTGCATCAAGCTAGTTTGCGGTGCTCTGAACTGCATTTCTAGCAAGCCAAAGAGCAATTCTCATAGATTTATTTCATATTTATATATCACCAAATCATAATAATAATTACATGAAAGCACTTTGCATTAGAGGACAAATAATTCATAAATAATCCATCAATCGGCTATGGGATTAAGAACCAGAATGGGCATAAAACTTTCTTTAACAAAGATAAACCTTCAGCAGCATGAAGCTCAGGGTGCTGGTTGAAGGTGAAAGAAAAGTGGACCTCCATTTACAGCCATTTCTCACTTACATTACTGATTAAACATATATGTGAAAAAATACATCATGTTGGCTTCTCTTGCTTTATGGCCATCAAGTATTTTAATTGTGTGCTAAGCAGTTTAGAAGAGCCCATGGCAGCTGATTGGTCTGTCAAGGTTTGAGAAGTATTGAAAAAGCCCTGAGCTTTCTATCACTTGGGTTTTATAATGAAGACTATAAACAAGCCATGGTGATAGCAAGGTTAATAAATTCCGAAATGTTGGTAAAAGTAATCATTGATACCTTAGACCTCATATCTCTTGAAGAGCCTGAACCTTCATATGAAATTTCAACAATTTTGCTTAAAAAGTCAAAAGAAAATGTCATTTTCACTTTTCATTTGTTGTGAATGACCAGAGGTGCCCAAACTTTTGCATGTCACTCAGTATGACTCAGTATGACTGGAGGGGGGCATTACTATAAGTGATGAGGTGCCCCTATTAAAGGGGATACTCAGTGCATTGCAAAATGTCAAGGGCAAGTATGCCTTAATGTGAAAATGAAATAGCCATGTGCACACATGCTGAAGTTGACATTTTAGTGGAACGCGGTGACCGGTCAACCCCAAATACAACCTTTTACCACTGCCAGGGTCCAATCACATTAGGGTTATTTTTGGCTCTCGCTCCTTTTACCAGAATTCATCAGATTTTTGTCATTTATACATATTCCCTTCCTTAAACAAGAACCAAGAAACCTTTATCTTTTCTGAGGGGAGGGGACGGCAAACGTACATGCATCCTCCAGGTACAGTTTTCTTCTTGCTCTCCATCACCTTGGATGTGGATTTAGAAAATGAAAACTCGGATTGCTCTATCCATTGCTGTCTTTCACGGTTTTCTTTTTTTCTGGTTGTTGACAAGAATGATAACAGAGTGATAGCGGTGCCTGCAGAATAAAACAATAAAATACATATATATTGTATACGGGCTTATGTAGGACAGCATGAACTAGAATTACGTTACCCTGATTGTGACAGATGATCGTTATTCTGCAGTCTACCTGCTCAACAAAGAGAAATGTTTATGACTGCCAGTGTGTATGTGTGCGCACCCAATCAGGCATGCATTTTTGCCTCTGCATATGAGTGGGAGTCATTTTGAGCCACAGTCTGCATTTTAAAAGAGAAATAATAAAGGCAAGGAGGACAGAAAGGAATGAACAGGAGGGGGGGAATGCAGTAATGGGAAATCTGTCTGATGTGGAGTGTGTGTGTAAGCAGATTGCTATATTTTATGTAAATCTTAACCTTTTTCCCAGTGCTGGCTATCAGGCTTGTTGACAGCATGGTGCGTATCTGTCCTGTTGACAAGACGAGCAGAGAGACACAGAGGGAGAAAGAAAGAGAGAAAAGACCTGTCACCGCTGACTAATTACACTGCACGCAAACAGTTGAGTCCTCTGTTTACATTTGGACAGCCAAAAGAGGCCGAGATGAGCATCATTAATCAGATTTTCTATTGCGGCCTACCGACACACACACACGCACGGGTGCGCACACACACACACACACACACACACACAAACAAACACGTGCACCCATAAGATTACAAATAACCATCACTCATGTTTTTGATTTGACATGAAGGACGGTCTTTCTAATTACCAAAGAGTTTGCAGTGATGAATCCTGATAAAGAGTGCGAGCAGATGTGGTTAATCAAAACTCTCCGGGCTTTCTGGAAGCCGGCACAGGGCTGAAAAGCTGCAGCCTAAGTCAATTGGGACACGGGCCATTTCTCTCAAAATCATTTGCAAACTGTTCAATTAGAGAGATATCATAGGATTTGATATGAATATAAAATAAACAGATTTCCCATGGACTCGCATGATGTGTGAAGCTATTGACTGCTTCTTGAAAACTTCACATCCGTGCTGAAAGATCGGTCATCAAGGCCTGAGGAAAGCTTTGTGATTTTCCAATCAGCATCTGTAAAAGGATAATAAGTGCCAAATATGAGCAGGAAAAGTTCATTTAGCTTGTTTAGGATATGAATGTAATACTTACTCCTAATGCATATGTGCAAAAAGGAAAGCAACCTCCATTTGAATTTAAATTCTGCTGTTTTTGTTCAACTCAGTGCTGAGCTAAAGAAATCATATTTATCTGTTTGTGACTCATTAATGCTGGTGTAGTGATAACTAATGACATTTTTGCTTTTGAATATCTAATAGGGAACAGCAACAGCAAGTTAAGGCAGGTGATGGGGAAGGATGAGAAGGAAAGGGAAAGAAGAGAAAATGAAAAAAAAAAATCAAGGGGGTACAGCAAGCGAAGGAGTCCCCTGCCTTATCGTTTTAGCCATGGACCACTGGTCTTGGGTGGCTTCAGGTCATCTGGCACTAACACACAGAGCCTCAAGGAGAGATACACAAAATACACACTTAGACAAGGGAGAGTAGATAAAGGAGAGGATGAGGACGAGGTAAAAATGGGACAAGTTGAGAGAGAGATGCATTGAGTGTAGTTAGTGCTGCAGGATGGAAGGCAGAGGTTTTGACCAGGGTCATCCACAAGGACAGAGGAAAGATGGAGAAGAAAGAGCAGGATAAGATGTGACCTCAGTGACTCATATCTGGAGATGTTGTTGCAGATAGATGCAATGAAGCTACAGACCCATGCAAAAACAAAACAAAAAGAAAGGCGGGGGCTCTGCATTACATGAAAATATGAAAATACAAATCTAAATATTAAGATTTTAAGAAGGCTGCTTGGCACTATACTGTACGTAGACAAAGTTCATAGAGAAATAGAACAGGAATGCTGCTTGTTAGTGATCATAACCATTAAATTGTGTGATTAGAGATTATTAGAGTGTAAGCCCTAAAATTGCTTGCATTGTATTTTCATCGTCATTACACACATCTGCACTTTATCTCATATTTCACTTCATGCCCGACAAAGGGCGGTGCTTTCATTAAATTAAAACAAGAGATTCACATGACATTAACTTCGTAATGCCTTTGTGAGCCACAGTATTAGAAAACAACAAGTGAACTGGGAGCAAACATAAAACAGGAAGAATATGATCTATTTAAATATTTCACGTTTGCCCGTCATGAACTTTTGGAACCAACATGAAGAACAACCAGGTGGAAACTAAATGAAGTGCTGTGAAGTGCTATATAAATAAAATTGAATTGAACTGAACTGAACTGAACTGAAAGATGATACAACTTCGATATCCAGGTTGTGTACCTTAAAAAACTATTGGCGGAAGCTTCATTGACACACTTTGGAATTTTGCAAGCTCACGGCACGTAAATATGTGTATATGCTATCAATATTAGTGTGTGTTTGTGAGTGTTTGTTGACAGGTTACAGGTCTTCTGGGCCACTGAGCCGGACAGACAAGACGCATCACTGTCACCTCACAGCTGGTCTGACAGGCAGTCAGGACAGCCATGACAGGCGTAAGTAACACGTTTTAGCTTGGACGCTAACTCACTGTGACATATGCTCTCTAACACACAGGCTACCCACTCACCACTTACAGCTTCTGCACTAATTATAGGCATCGCACAATGTTTTTGCTGAAATGACAGTGATTTAGAAGAAACTTGTTGGAATGATGCCTCCTGCACATTTGTCAGAGATGTACAGCCAGTTTTGTGCTGCGGCATATTTCTGGGTTTCTTCTGTAGAAGTCTTGGGCACAATGCCTCGCATGTATTTGTAGGAGCACTTGCAGAGATGACAAATGAGGTATTTGGAGAACAAAGATGTTATAAGTCATCGGTTTCTCTTAATCATGTGGCAATTTAGGAGAGAGGGGAAAAAAACCTCTATATGCGTTGTTGTTGTTAAACTCAATCAACATAGATAATGTGATCTAATGGGCTCTATCATCATGCAAATGCAGAGAAATCTATGGAAAATACAGTTACGTGTATCATTAATCCATGATGTTTAAAATGTGATGGGAGTAATTTTGTGTGATAAAGTTCTCGTTGGATCAGATAAACCTTCCTGCATTTTCTGCTCATTTCCAAATTTTTAAGAAAAGCTGTTGATCATGTCCACCAAGTGCTGCATTTTGGCCTACCTAATGGAGGAATCAGTGAATGTTTGATTGATGTATCACGTTTTAACACTGATTTTAAAACAGAAACATTGCTAGTAGCTATAAGTCTGGACCTCCTTGTCTCTTCTGGGCCAATGTGTAGAGCTGTCCAATGATATAGTTCAGACAGACATTGCTGCTCTGCCTTGAAATATCCATTAGTTACACACGAACAGTTTTTAAAACAGGATCTGCCGTAGCTATTGTGTTTATAACCCAGCATAAGATTTATTTTTTTTGTAACCATTCTATAAACAACCATTCAAATCACTGATGTTTAAAGATGTAAGGTATGTGGATGCTTGACCCAAATGACTTTTTTGCAAAAAAAGTCCTTCATAATATTCTATAGATCGTGTTTACTGGAATAAATAAGCCTTTAAGACTGACTGCATGTTAGAAATACTTGAGGTAACTGATACTTCAAATTCAATAAAAAGGACAATGTATCATTCTCTAGTGTTATGATGTTTTCCCTGTGAGAGACTCCACAAATGATATTTGGTTTTTTTCCCAATAGAATTTGTTCTTGTTGCTTGATTTACCAAATAATTGAGACGTCAATGTGTATTATTAAAAAGGTCTGGTAACTCGTGAAGGGAAATCATGCACTAACACACAAAGCATCAGCATACGCAATGTGCAATGCATCATACAATACATAAGCATATAGGATGCACATTAGGACACTGCAGGAGCTCATGGGGAGCAATTCATTGTTCAGCTTGAAAATTTGGATTTTACAAACGCACACATGTGCTATTGTGTATGTGTGTTAGTGTGTGTGTGTGTGTGTGTGTGTGTGACTGTGTACAGCTGCGTGTAAAATCTCCTCATGTTGAATGCAGACTTTTCAAAGTAATGAGCCATTTGTTTGTGGGGAGATTAAGTGAGCTCGCAGCTGTTACCATCTCACAACTATAATTTTGGTGTTCTTAATTGAAATTTTGCACACTCTGTTATGTGCCAAGACACATGAAACAAATGAAAACCCATATTTGGGTTTTGACAGTCTAAAGCCCGTGAGCTTTTTTTTTTTGACTTTTTGACTTTTTGTATGTTGTAACTGCAAAAACAACAGTTGCTCTGCTGTGACTTTATAAATATTGATTGTTTAAAATGTGGAGTTCTCTTTGGCTGCAGCTTTTTCTATGAATGTATCGGCTTTGAGCATAAAAATCAAGTTTACGCTGATGTATTGCTATAAATCCAAGAGATGCTAACTCTTTGCAGTCATGTGAGAAAGGACTAGGTGAGGTCCTGTGAAAAGTATGATGATGATGATTAAATAGCTTGTAGAACCACTTTTAGTAGCATTAACTTTAGATACTCATTTTCTGTGTGACTTTATCAGTCTCTCTGTTTTAGGGCCACTCTTCTTAACAATGTTGCTTTTGGTTCTTTGATGTTTGCAAGCATTAGTTTATGCACAGCTCTTCTAAGGTCCTGCCACAGCATTCACAATCAGGATGAGGTCTGGATGCTGACTGGCCCATTGCAGATCTTGATTCTTTTCTATTTCTGTTACATTTGCTGCTGTGCTTGACATCATTGCCCTGTTGCATGACACAGTTTGGGTCAAGCTTTAGCTGTCAGACAGATGGCTTTACATTTGACTCTAGAATACTTGAATGCTCGATAGTTAGCATGAGGTGTTTGTGCTGGTATTGCTTTTTAGAGCCACTCTGGTCTCACCTGTCCAAAGGATAATGGTCCAGAAGTCTTGAGGGTTGTTCAGATGCAAATTTGCAAACCTAAGCTTTGCTCTCATGCTCTTTTAAGAAAGACAAGGCTTTCTCCTGGTAACTATTTCAAATACGCTAACTGAGGCCTTTAGAGCTCAGATGTAGCTCTTTCGGTTTTGCAGTTTCTTTGAGCGTTGAACAGTCTGACGTTCAGGTGAATTTGTTAGGATGTCCACTCCTGAAAAGATTGTGGCTTCCTGATGATCAATTAATCAAGTTTGTGTTGATTAGTAGCACCTGCTCGTACTTACTTGTGTAGTTGTTTAACTACATACAGTCCTGTGTTGTGCTACAGTAACATCTGTCAGTGAGCACACTATTACTAGTAGACTGTATTAAGACCACTAATGACTAATGGACCATCAGTTTAACACAATTACTGTCTAATTGGTAATACAGCACAGTGGAAAAGTCTTGAGCCCCACATTGCTTTATATATTGATTTCAGGGAGCCAGAATTTCCTGTCGTTTTTTACGTGGTCTCAAGCAGTAGACCATGAGGCTTTCTGACAGTCTTTGAAAGGTTTTTATTCATGTGACATCACCATTGTTGTTATTGTCCTGTCTATCAGTGCTCTTCTCTTTCCCCTCACCCCCAACCAGTCACTCCCTGAGCCTGAGTTGCCGTGGGTTTCTTACTTTTAAAAGGGAGTATTTCCTTCCCAGTGTCTCATAGTGCTCATAGGCGACTTTTGTTGTGAATTGGTCCCATATAAATAAAGCTGAATTGAACTAAATTGTTATAACTGGTGCAAATCCGAGAAAACAAGATCAAATTTAAAATGAAGCAATTAGATTATTGTTTTTCTAGTTTTACCAGACACTCAAAGTCCTTTACATATTCAACACACACACATACACACACTGCTTTCATGCTTACCCTGGCTGAAACAACAGCAGCAGTTCTGGGGTTCAGTTTATTCCCCAAAGACACATCAACGTGTGGGCCTCTGGAACAGGAGGAACGACAAATCTTCTAATTCACGGACCAGATCTCACTTGCCTTCATCATTTCACTCTGGAAACTTTTCAAACCAAACAGAGCACACATCCAAATGACAGTTTAACCAAACTTCTGCAGCCTTCTTCTTGTGCTGAGAGAACAAGAAAACCTAACATTCCATTTTTACTTCACTTTAATGGCTACCAGGGCACTTTAGGAATAATTGTAAAATTTTATTGATCAGCACTAGCTGCACTTTTCTCCTTAGAGGGGCCTAATAACATCACATGGTTCCACTGTAGCAATAAAACAGTCATTTAAGCTGTGTTGAATATAGACATAGAGACATTTTGCAGACATGAACAACTGTCTTATTATATCTCCTCACTCACATGGCTTTGTAACCTCTGTCACTCTTTGGATCATCATTCTTACAAATGAATACACTATCCTGGCTAATGCTCATTATTATCTCCTTTCCCCCCAGTTTCACACTCATAAATGAAAGGTCAATGTCCTGAATACTTTATAAGGCCTGTATCGGCTCATTATATTAAGGTTCGCCAAAGTAACAGCCTCCTATAGTCTGTTATTGCCAGAAATGTTGCAATTACATGTCATGTATACTATTAGAATTGGCTGACTTTCCTACAGCGGGGCTGAGCAGACAAACAGTGGCAAAGCTGGAGTCTGTCATGTGCTGGCCAGCGACCATCATTAATGAGTGGGTGAGATGATGGCACAATGACTTGCATGCCTCTAAGGCTCTGTAAAGTGGCACCACAGGGACTTCCTGTACTGCACAAGGAGCTGTCATTGTCTGGGCAATGCACCAGACTCAGCTGGTTAGATATTGATGGCACAGTTTATATGAATGCACATGTTTTACCCATCTGTTACCAAATGTTAATATGTGGAAGAAGCATATCCAGCATCTGAAAGGTTTGGAGAGGTATTTTAACGGTGTTGATCAAATCCTATGCCACACCAAAGGAGGAACAACTGAAGCATCTGGGACTCTAAACATCATAGACAATGTGACTGATGATCAACATTGAAAACTCTCTACAGGGCCAAACCAAAATGTAATTGCACCATTTTATCATGCTACAGTACCTAATGGCCATTTATAGTAAATAACCTACCTACCTACCCAGAGAAACAGACAATTTACAACCGCCAGTTAACCTCACATTCATGTCTTTTGATTGTAGCCGGAAGCATGAAGAAAACCCACGCAGGCATAGGGACAACATGTAAACTCCACAAGTAAAGACCCCAGAACATTACTTTTTATATTAACAATGAATTAGATGACAATGACAATCCCCAGAGAATCAAGACATGACCTCGGAGTCTCTCTGACTTCTACTGACCTTCTGAGACTACTTTAGCTCATTGTTTTGGTCTCTATTTCTATCACAGGTGCTAAAGGCTGTTACAAACAAAACTTGCAAATGCACTCTGAGCTAGCTGCAAACAGATGAGATTCCTTAGTAGATAAACATTTAGCAGTTAAATGAATGAGCTAAATAGTCAAGGCATTTCCCTCTTTGCAGAAACTTAAAGCCGAGCTAAAGGTAGACTTTTTGTTGGATGCAAATTTGACAAATGGCCTCAAACTCCAAAAGAATGCTAATAATAGTAAACACACTGGACATAGTGGCTTTGTAAAGGGATAACAGAATCTGAGATGATGTGTTTTCACATTTTTTGCTGCCAAAAATAAATTATTGCAGCTTTAAGGCTGACAAAGTGCCATCAGCCAAATTCGAGCTTGGACATGTATTTAAAAGCTTTAATACCCCCTGATTCAAGAGGGATATTAACTACATAAGAGCAGCAGTCTGTTCTAAGTGTATATATTAGGTTGAGTTAATGTAGGCTTTTAGGTTGTATCTATTACATACATCTGATAGTGAGCCATGAACTGTATTTCTAATGTTATTAAAACATAATCTTTGTATCACTGTACAGTCCAAAAAGCATAAAGGGCTATAATATAAAAGCATAAAACATCCAGCAATCTTCTCCAAACACCTCCTTCAGTATAATAAACATAATAGGGTTTGTAGCTACGAAAGTGCTGCAGGTGTAAAAGCTAGATACTTTCACCATTATCCACATTTTTTTTGTGCCTTGACATGACACATGTTCACACTTTCAAAAGACGTGATAGGAAAACAAAGCTAATTCTTGTCTGTAAAGTATAAAAGCATATATGCATTACATTCTGCTGTGTATATAGTAACCACAGTAACCACATTTAGCCATCTTGATGCTTTTGTTTACAAGTAAAATCCTTGTTTACTCGCACTTCTGCCTTCATATTTTCTAGTGTGAATAAAGCTGACATGGTTGTCCTTTTCTAGTGAGAATGGTACCAATATGAACATTTTAATGTCACGCTCGGGCCCTTGGGACAAAATATGGAAATTTCTTAAAAGTCTCTGGGCTCTCATTAATATCATTATCATCACCATTTCTGCTACTGTCCCACTTCCAATGGTGTGCTAAGGCTTTGTAAAAAAAAAACCCCTCAGTTTTCTACGATGTAGTGAAGTAACCCTCCGTTATGTGTCAGAATCATCCAAAAGCAAGCACATCACGTCATGAGTGACATTAAGTTCTGCATCCGCACGCTCGTCTAGCGCTCAAAGTGAGGTTGTGTGAGAGTGTGTGTGTGGGTGCGTGTGTTCTGTTGCATTTGGATGCTGAGTGTATGGGTGTTCCAACCAGCCATCCCCCCTGGAGGTCACTTTGAAATGGAATAGATTTTTCTAGATCTCAGCCAAGGCTGTAGGGAAGGTCACTTCATTAATCACAGCTAAATGCCACTGCCTGCCCGTCTCCCTTCTTAACCAAGTAACACCCCCAGATAACATAATTGATTGATACTAATAATTAATTCTCTTCTGTTACAGAACGACACAGAGTATCATTCAGTGGTGAACCGTTAATTACTTTGTAAAGACTCATTAGGTTAATGCCATAGTGCGCTCCGGTGGCATGGGGGGCAAATGGATGTCTTCCTCCAGCAGTGGCCTTTTGTGAAACAAGACGCCCCCCATTTCCCACACACACGTTTCCCTTCCTCTCACTTCCTGTGTTGTTCTACATATCAACATGTTAGCCTACTTTGACTGCTGATTCAGTGTTGCAAAATGTCATGTCAGATTTTGCTTGAGAAGATCTTGTCAGATGGGTTGAGGCACATGACGGTGGGGGGAAAGCACAGACAAGCAGGCTCAGCATGTGTGCTTTTTTACGTGTATATGTTTGTGGCGTGTAAGTACATGTTTGTGTTTGTGTCAGATTCTGTCTTGTTCACATGTAAAAGCCACCAGTCACGCAGCGGATCTGCATCGCAAGCAAGAGTAAGAGGACACGCCAGGTTATTTTATTATCTACCAATCTATGCTGTATGAAAGGAGCTGATGCAATAGAGGCTTTTACTTTGAAAATAATACCCTGTGACATGTTTGCATAAATAAATGTGTCATTTATTACCGTCTCGTTCAGTCTCACTGTTCATGTTAGAATATTATTAGTGGAGACGTTTGTTTTTCAGTCACTGAAAGCTTTTACGTTTGCTGTTCTGTCTACAGTATCTTTCCTGGGAATAATCTCCTTTGCATGGGATATGTGATACGTTCCTGATTTGATTATGAACAGACGCAACAACTTAGCAGTGAAGAACACAACTGCTGAAAGGCAAGAACAGCATCCTCGCGACCTCCAACAGCATATGAAATAAAAGGGGAAAAAAATGGACCTCTGGACTCGTACTGTATAAATCAATTTTATAAAACGAATTGGCCACATATCACTTCGATTTTATCCTTTTCTCTAAACCTGTGGCCAGTTTATGACTATGGACATATTCTGATCTAAACAAAGCTGCACTGGTCACTAATATGAATAAATTAATAAATAAAAGCAGCATTCATGTGCATTCTAGCTCATCCCGCTAGACATTAGCTCCATCTTGTGGGCTGTATTTAAAAACTTGACTTCTGAGCTGGAGGCTGGACGTGACGTCTTCTCATGTCTCCACACTTACTGCTGTAGCTCCTAATCGGTAGCTGTCAGTATTGTTATGAAACTGCTTTAAAAATTTTATTGCCGTGTTTAAGATCCCCATAAATTAAGATTATTGCAGCTTTTATTTGCAGCTATAAATATTTCATATTTGAGTCTTTGGGTATAGAGGATAGTAAATTATACTTTATGCTACTATACCACTTCACGGAGTAACATTTAGGTTCCGTACAGTGATGTCAGAAGCTGATATAAGTCACTCACTGGAACTTAATCAAAGTTCTATGTGTGGCATCTCAGAGACCTTGAAAAAAATCTCTGAAATTTGACATTTCACTGACATTTGTGCAGCCAGAATGACAGTGGCTTTCACTAAGCAGCTGATGGGAACTATTTTTGGAGATGACCCAGAAAGATTGACAAAATGCAAATAAACAGAGAAGAGCAAATGGATTTATGATCAATATTGGCAGCAGTAGGCAGACAACAGATGTCTGTCAAATTGGGTTTCTCGGCTAAAGTAATTACAAAGAATAAAGTATGCCAAGTTACTTATAATGTGCCTCTCTGGTAGGGGGAATTTAACTAATCAAATGCATATCTCCAAACTCCACAGAAGGGCAGAGGGACAGTGTGTCTGCCAGAATGTATTTAAAGTTACAGTTAGACCATTAAACTAAGTCTGTGCCACATGCTAAATTGTCCTTTGAAGATCACTGGCCCAGCCATTAGTAGATTACTCTTTGAAATTTTGTCCACAGGAGAAAGCCTGTTGTACAGTACATGCATGAATCTGATATTATGGCAGTAGGATGGGGTGGGTTTTATGAAATAGAATGAATGTGAAGTTTATTGATTTCAGGATTACTGTTGCTTACTGCTGAAAAAAAGATCTTAGGTTTGAACCTCCTGCTTTCTTCTGCTCTCCACATTAAAAATATATTGTACGTTGCTCTGTGCGTACTACACCTTTGATAGACAGGTCACCAATTTTCAAGGAGTGTGTGTTGTAAATGGCTTCTGGTCCGTGACGCCTTTTTATGCCAGTTTTATTTTAAATTCTGGTTCTATTAACAATAAAAATAATAGTATACAAATATATATTTTGGATCAAGAAAAGCTGTAAAGGTGACCAGTAATTTTAAAATTTCTTCTAAAATTATGGGCAGCCATTACAGAGTCTTTAAGACTGGTATAATATGTAAATTTTCCTTAGTTCTTGTATTTTGCACAATTTAAAGTCTATTTCATGGTTTCTAATTGATACCTGTTAATCTACCAAAGAGGAAATAAATGCATTAATAATAGTCTGTGTGTCAGTGTTGATTGCATTATAACAATATTCCCTAGGTGGTAGAAGAGGATCTTATACAGGGAGTGCAGAATTATTAGGCAAATGAGTATTTTGTCCACATCATCCTCTTCATGCATGTTGTCTTACTCCAAGCTGTATAGACTCGAAAGCCTACTACCAATTAAGCATATTAGGTGATGTGCAACTCTGTAATGAGAAGGGGTGTGGTCTAATGACATCAACACCCTATATCAGGTGTGCATAATTATTAGGCAACTTCCTTTCCTTTGGCAAAATGGGTCAAAAGAAGGACTTGACAGGCTCAGAAAAGTCAAAAATAGTGAGATATCTTGCAGAGGGATGCAGCAGTCTCAAAATTGCAAAGCTTCTGAAGCGTGATCATCGAACAATCAAGCGTTTCATTCAAAATAGTCAACAGGGTCGCAAGAAGCGTGTGGAAAAACCAAGGCGCAAAATAACTGCCCATGAACTGAGAAAAGTCAAGCGTGCAGCTGCCAAGATGCCACTTGCCACCAGTTTGGCCATATTTCAGAGCTGCAACATCACTGGAGTGCCCAAAAGCACAAGGTGTGCAATACTCAGAGACATGGCCAAGGTAAGAAAGGCTGAAAGACGACCACCACTGAACAAGACACAAGCTGAAACGTCAAGACTGGGCCAAGAAATATCTCAAGACTGATTTTTCTAAGGTTTTATGGACTGATGAAATGAGAGTGAGTCTTGATGGGCCAGATGGATGGGCCCGTGGCTGGATTGGTAAAGGGCAGAGAGCTCCAGTCCGACTCAGACGCCAGCAAGGTGGAGGTGGAGTACTGGTTTGGGCTGGTATCATCAAAGATGAGCTTGTGGGGCCTTTTCGGGTTGAGGATGGAGTCAAGCTCAACTCCCAGTCCTACTGCCAGTTTCTGGAAGACACCTTCTTCAAGCAGTGGTACAGGAAGAAGTCTGCATCCTTCAAGAAAAACATGATTTTCATGCAGGACAATGCTCCATCACACGCGTCCAAGTACTCCACAGCGTGGCTGGCAAGAAAGGGTATAAAAGAAGAAAAACTAATGACATGGCCACCTTGTTCACCTGATCTGAACCCCATTGAGAACCTGTGGTCCATCATCAAATGTGAGATTTACAAGGAGGGAAAACAGTACACCTCTCTGAACAGTGTCTGGGAGGCTGTGGTTGCTGCTGCACGCAATGTTGATGGTGAACAGATCAAAACACTGACAGAATCCATGGATGGCAGGCTTTTGAGTGTCCTTGCAAAGAAAGGTGGCTATATTGGTCGCTGATTTGTTTTTGTTTTGTTTTTGAATGTCAGAAATGTATATTTGTGAATGTGGAGATGTTATATTGGTTTCACTGGTAAAAATAAATAATTGAAATGGGTATATATTTGTTTTTTGTTAAGTTGCCTAATAATTATGCACAGTAATAGTCACCTGCACACACAGATATCCCCCTAAAATAGCTAAAACTAAAAACAAACTAAAAACTACTTCCAAAAACATTCAGCTTTGATATTAATGAGTTTTTTGGGTTCATTGAGAACATGGTTGTTGTTCAATAATAAAATTATTCCTCAAAAATACAACTTGCCTAATAATTCTGCACTCCCTGTATGTCTCTTGAAGGTCAGACTATAATCAAATAACACACCCAAGTTTCTGACAGCTGATTTCATGTAAATGCATAAAAGACCAGGGGAAGACTTGATGCTTGGAAGCAGCTCATCTGAACCAATGATAAGAATTTCTGTCTTATACCAGTTTAATTTCAAAAAATGTGCACAAACCCTATTCTTAATATCAGTTAAGGCAATTTGTAGGGCTTGAGAGGATAGTTGAAACGGTGGAGATCGACCTGTGTCATTGGCATAGCAGTGGAATGAAATGTTGTTTCTCAGTAGAGAGCATAGGTAAGGGAAAAGGGATAGGTCCCAGTATAGAACCCTGAGGAACTCCAGTATTTAGGGCAGAGTAAAGAAAGCTGTGGTCATTAATGGAAACAAAACATTTTTGATTGGTCAGATATGACCTAAACCACTGCAGAGCTTCCCAGATATACTAACCCAGAGGCCTCTAAATTAAAATTGTATGGTTTACTGTATCAAATGCTGCATAAGTCAAGTAGCAGATTTTATATTCTGTACTTAACACTTAAATGAGCTTAGGTAAGAGTTACTGCTTATTGGTGCATCAGTGATTTATTATCTCAGAGACAGTTAGCTTCAGTATAAAGTGCTTTGTTTGGGGGTGTTTGGCCATAATTAATTTGTTGTAATGCTTTTGTTATGATTTTTCTGGCCTTGTTAGCATTAGAGCATGTAAGAATATGTATTATTTACTATACTTTTAGTCATACAAATGCTGTAGCTGTAACACCTACTCTGTTGGTAGGTTCAGTTACCTGTATTTTGGTCCAGACAAATATATTAAAGTCCTGGACACACTATCATTAACATGCATCCCATTTAATTGTTCCCATAACTTTAGCCAAAGATTTAAACAGAGGCTCTGATCGAGGGTCTTATTGTTTTTTTCTTTGAGAAAAAAACATTTCACCCTGCTTGTTGAGAGCTCAGGGTTTCTCTTGAAAATTGAATCAACTACTTTGATTATATTTTAGTGCGTCCTGGGTTCCTCCTGGTGCATGGCAATCCCCAGCAGTTCTTGGAGGATGAAGGAATTGACACCATTGACTGAACCCCGTGCTCACCTGACCTGAATCCAATAGAGCACCTCTGCAACATTATATTTTATCCGATGCCAAGAGGTTATACCTCAGACTTTCCAGGAGCTTTAATTACGATTACTATTACAATTTTGATAACTGTTGACTGTCTTCCCTACACATTAAATGTGTATGACCCTTAATTGACCTAACACTTCCTTAAACCTGATGGGGCCTGCTGACTCTCATTCAATTCCCCGTCCGCACTTAAGACAGAGAAATAACATTGTCCTGAGGCAAAAAGTCAAAAAATGTTATTTTAAACAGCTGAAATCAAAATCTGACTTCAAACTACCAAATATAGTTCTTCAGATGTTCAAGTACATCCACATATTTTGAACATAGTTATTTCTATTTATGTATAAAAATGATGTTATTCTTAGCAGTAGCTGATACTGCATCCCATGTGAATTTGTTTCCTGAAAGGACTGCCAGGTCAAAGGTCAAACCCTCTTCAACTTCTCATTTTAGTAAACAGTGTTGTGTCTTGTGTCATCAAACAGAAAAAAATAATAAATACAAATTTTAGGGGACAGCGTAAACCAAAAACTGTGGCTTGTTGCCCCAAGGCAGCACCGTGCCATAGAGGGCTAATGTGTTGTGATGTGACGCCAGACTACAAAGTGTTACAGGATATGGTGGTCTGTTTTTATCTTTTTTGAGGCATTTTTTCCAAAATGAAAAAAATAAATGTTTTGCTTTCTTTGCAAGCCCCTGGGAACTTGACTGGAAGCGAAGGAGAAGGAAAAAAAAAAAAAAAAAATATATATATATATATATATATATATATACATATATATATATATATATATATATATATATTTTTTTTTTAATCACAACAACCACAAATTTAAATACAAAACTGTTCTTACAATGTCAGAGTGTCTAGTTGGATTTGATCACATGGGTTGCTTGGCTAGGCTCACTTAAAGAAAAGAGAAGGTAATGTTATTTCTTTAAGGACAAAGTAGAAAGAACTCCTATGAAGAGTATAAATGAAGATTGCATTCTGCACAAAATACCAAGGACACCAGTCACACAAAAGAAAGAAAGAAGCATAGAGATTGAGCCACCTGGAGAGCATAAAGCCTGACAGCCAGTTAAAAGCGAGGTCCCAGGACAACTATTGATCAGATAAAGGAAAGCCTTAGGGAACCGAGAGGACAAGGGGAACAACAAGCAGAGAAGCTGAACAATGCTTTCTGATTGACAGAGAGACAAAGTGATGCTCGTGTACTCATGTCTAGGATAAAGGGGGGTTGTTTTAGGGCACAGTATACTCAGCAGAGTAGTAAACACTTTTTAAGCATTGCCATTAGAGCAGAGCTTCCCAAAGTGTGGGGCCCGCCCCCTAGAGGGTGCGCAGAGCCATTGCAGGGGGGGCGTGGTATGAAAAGGAAAAAAAAAGAAGAAAAAAGAACGCTTGGACACTTCTAGCATAATGGACGGGGTTTTTTGACGGGGCGCCCACGCAAACGCAAAGCAGGAGATGAAGCATCGCTGAATATGTTTCCAAACTAACTTCCTTCCAAGCCACAGAGAGGCATTTTTTGATTTGATAGCAATGTTGAATATTATTACACAGGAAAAAAACAACTATACGTAAAATAATCACACCGTGACGCCTCTGCCTTTCTAAATGGAGCGACAGTGGGTGCGTGTGTAAATGTAAGCGTATAAAAACAGAAGATAGTCAGGTTAACAGTATTTTGTCGCTATCTGCCATTCTGCAGTTCATCTCATGTAAACAATAACGTGGTGCACAGCATGACGTGAGTTTGGGAACCACTGCATTAGAGGATAAACTTAAAGTAAGAATAATCTATTATTTATGCAGTCTAGTATAGTATATTAGTCTCAAATGAGGCATAGACAAAGCAACCATATTCTAATTAATGAATTAATGACTAAAACTAATAGTCACCATTCAAATGTGTTCTAAACTTTCAAAGGTACCTGGTTTATTGACTTTCAGCTGCATCCATGAATACCAGTGAAACAGGACATCTGCCTCACTAAAAAGCACAAAAGTACAACAGAGCGGCAAACACAAGCAAGACATAGAAATCTTCAGCCTTAACTAGAAGGTGAGTGATCGTAGGATTGCACACAGGTGAGTGTCAACTCGATTGTCTCCAGGTGCGCACTTTATTGAAATGCATAAGCAGAATTACTCACATGCACACACACACACACACACAATGATATAGAAGAGAAAGATAGAAGGTGTGTTGGCACAGGACTAGAGGATCATGACACCTTTGTCTTCATGCTCCTGCATTGTCATCATATTAATGTTATGCTGGGTAATAATTGTGAGTTCAGATTTAGGTGCTAGCTACATCCCGATGCAAGATGTCATCATGCAATGCTCTTCCTACTGTCAGTCGATGTTGATCCATTGAACACTTACATCTGTTTAATGGTGTTAAATATCCCAATTCTTTGATCTTTGGGCTGAAGGAAGAACAACACTCGGTGTATAAATGTTCAATCAACAATCTCTTTATTCCATACAACACTTTTGAGCATTAACCATCCGGACAGGAAATATGGACAGGAGGGTGTCCGCCAGATCTCTTATAGCTTCAGCCCCCCTCCAAAGTCATGAAACCTAAACATCCACATTCTTTCTCTCTCAGTGAGCCTAAGTTATGACCTTGGCTTCCTGTGCAGTATGTTCTGTTCTTTCTAATCAGACAAATAAGGCCATGATTCTCTGAAAACAGTATTTCTTATAAATCAGCAGTATAATGCATCATAAAACAATGTCATTCATTCACAATAAATCAGCAGTCTAATCAAGGCTGGACTGGGACAAAAAATCAGCCCGGGCATTTTGACTAGAGACCGGCCCACCAGGTATTATAGGAAAAACCATAAAGCCTTTGAATGAAAACAAACGCTGTTGTCACAGTGATGTACACTGTCTTGTTGATATATATGCATCAGTCTTATAAACTTAAACCTACACCATCCTCCCTATTCTGGTATTCTAAACAGTACCCGAAAGTAGACTGCTTGGTCGAGTTAACCTCCTGAACTACCTACAACACATGGTAAAAACCTGAAATTAAGCCAGAGAAGACTAGAGGTGAGACATGATCATTACTGAATACTGATGACAGATTTAGTGATATTTTCATAAACCATTCATTTGCCACATCAATAAACAGCATGACAGGGCAAAATATTTTTTCTAACATGGCAACCTTTAAAAAGTGAAAGGAGATAGAAAGACAGATGAGAAAGAATAAAACTTAATTGACTTTTTATTTTTATTCTTGGCGATCGTGGCTCAAGAGTTGGGAGTTTGTCTTGTAATCGGAAGGTTGCCGGTTCAAGCCCCGGCTTGGACAGTCTCGGTCGTTGTGTCCTTGGGCAAGACACTTCACCCGTTGCCTACTGGTGGTGGTCAGAGGGCCCGGTGGCGCCAGTGTCCGGCAGCCTCACCTCTGTCAGTGCGCCCCAGGTTGGCTGTGGCTACAATGTAGTGTGTGAATGTGTGTGTGAATGGGCGGATGACTGGTTGTGTCAAGTGCTTTGGGGTCCTTAGGGACTAGTAAAGCGCTATACGAATACAGGCCATTTACTTTTTGATGGCATTTTACACACAGTATTGGTACAGAATCTAGAAAATGCGGGAAAATACTGGCATCATATATAGTACTTAGCTACTTCTGAAGAAATTATGATGGGACCCTAAAAAAAATGTACTATGTACAATAATGGATTTCTATACATTTTACATCAGATGAAAACGTTTGTTGTAAGATTCAGATAATTATTTGTTAAAAGTGAGACATTTTAAATGAGAAAATGAAAGAAAAGTATTTCCTTGTGCCCCCTTTTCCCTGTTAATGCTCTACCTGGCCCCATGGCAAAACTTTGCTAGACCTGCCCCTGCACAGTTACCAGCTGTCAGCTACTTAGAAAAGGATCCTGGTGTTATTTGTCTCTCAGTTCATAACTTCCCTTCAACTCATTCATGTCACCTAAAAGGTAAACCTGTTTCTCCATCACCTGTTCAGCTCTGATGATTCAGTAAGGACATCTCCTGGTTTCATCTTCATGTTTCCCTCTCAACAGATAACCAAACCAATATCATGACCAGCAGCTTTTACAGCTCTGGCTCCAACAAACATCAGCTGATACTAGAAATTAATATTAAATAAATTCTAATAACAGCTGATCAAGCTTAAACGTGCTGCTGTTGTTTAGCGCGACATCCGCTGGTTTCTTCTTTCTGGCGCAAAGTGAGCGATAACCAAACAAGAGAGAAAAGCCGATCAGCTGATCATTGATCAGTTTCATGATTGAAGTAGAAACAGGGGAGGGAGGGGGGAGAATGAGAGAAGAAGAGGCAGCTGTGCAGCAAAGACACAGAATAACTCCAGCTTTGTGTCTTTTTCATTGTAGCTGAAGTCCGGGACAAACTGTGTTCCTTTTCACCTCAATACGAAACGCGCAATATTTTCTCTGAATACGAGACGATTCCGTTTTTTACGGGACGGTTGGAAACTCTAATAACTAACCTTATAAATAAAATAAGATAAAACAAGTTCAACATCAATAATATCATAGCACCCGCCCAGCAGTATAGAAACTCCGTCATGCTAGCTAGTACACAGTACGAGTTATTGTAACTGACTGTAAAAAGTCAGCACAATGAAAATAAACTCCACCTAAACTTGGTTTATATCTGACCCAGATAGACTGCAGGTCATAACTTCTTACCTGAAGTTCAGTTCACCGCCTCGGGTCTCTGCTCCTCCTGCCTTTCCGTCATCCACCTGCCAGCGTGTTGCATCTGCTGGCCTCCACCACTTGGTAATGTTACTGAATCTGTGGAAGCTCCGCAATAGCCACCACCAAACAATTGAGTTATTTTTACACATCTCCCAGCATCTGGCCAATCCAACACCTTTCAGTGTTTATACCGTTACGAAAAAAAAAACAAAACATCGGCCCACTGGGCAAATGCCCGGTATGCCCGATGGCCAGTCCAGCTATGAGTCTAATGTAATACAAATCAGTCTAATAAATGTAATAGTTATCACCTTCTTCTAAGTCAGGAGAATAATGCAACCTAAAACTACATAATGATTTCACAAGCTTTAATTAGAGGTATAACATGTCATAAAATAGTATAATAATCTCACAATGGACGTATCATACACTATATGGTCAAACATATTCACTCACCCATCCAAACAATTGAATTCAAGTGTTTCAATCACTTCCATGGTCACAGGTGTATAAAATTAAGCACTTAGGCATGCAGACTGCTTCTATAAGCATTTGTGAAAGAATGGGTTGCTCTCAGGATGTCAGTGAACTCCAGTGTGGTATTATGATAGGATGCCACCTGTGCAACAAGTCCAGTCTTGAAATGTCCTCATTATTAAATATTTCAAAAGTGGCACAACATGGTAGACCACATTACATCACAGAGCGGGCTCAACGGATACTGTGGCACAGAGGTTGCCAACTTTTTGCAGATTCAGTCAGTACAGACCTCCAAACTTCATGTGGCCATTAGATTAGCTAAAGAACAGTGTGTAGAGAACTTGATGGAATGGGTTTCCATGGCCGAGCGCAATATAGAGAAGTGGAGACATGTTCTCTGGAGTGATGAGTCACGCTTCTTCATCTCAAAATGTGATGGACAAGTCTGGGTTTGGCAGTTACCATGAAAACAGTACTTGTCTTACTGCATTTTGCCAAGTTTAAACTTTGCTGGAGGGGGTGTGGGGTTGTTTTTCAGAAGTTGGGCTCAGCTCTTTACTTCCAGTGAAAGAAACTGAAAATGTTTTGTGCAATTTCATGCTCCCAACTTTGTAGGAACAACTTGGGGATGGCTCCTTCCTGTTCTAGCATGGCTGTGCACGAGTGCATACAAGCAGGGTCCTTAAAGACATGGATGAGTGAGTTTGGTGTGGAAGAATTTGACTGGCCTGCGCAGAGTCCTAAACTCAGCCCGAGAGAAAACCTTTGGGATGAATTAGAGCAGCGGTCTCCAACCTTTTTTGCGCCACGGACCGGTTTATGCCCGACAATATTTTCACGGACCGGCCTTTAAGGTGTCGCAGATAAATACAACAAAATAAAACTAGTACCGGTACCGAAAAAAAGAAGATTTATTCATAACACACGCGAAAAGACCCAGGAAAACCGAGTTAACGATAACAAAATAATGCTGCAAACCGATAAAAACCCTGAAAACCATACATTTCACACCTGAGCCTCAACTCTCGCGGCCCGGTACCAAACAACTCACGGACCGGTACCGGTCCGAGGCCCGGGGGTTGGGGACCGCTGAATTAGAGCATACACTTCAAGGCCGGCCTTCTCATCCATCATCAGTGCCTGTCAAAAATTCCCATAAGCACACTCCCAAACCTTATGGAAAGCCTTCCAATGAGAGTTGAAGCTATTGTAGCTGCAAAGGGTTGGCCGACACCATATTAAACCCTATGGAATAAGACTGGGATCTCAGTTATATGCGTGTGAAGGCAAAAGGGGAAATACTTCTGGTAATATAGTGTATAATAATGTTTCCCACATACTGCCTGGGCAGCTGAAAATGGTCAAAACTAAAATGTGCTCCTTCTACTCAGAGATGAAAGAATCAGTAATGCAGTGCCTCCATGAGACTCACATACATGGTTTTGTATGAAATGACTTATCAGCTAGTGCAGGGGTGTCAATATGCCAGATCTGATCCATCATGGCAGTTCAGTGCACCCTGCTGCATGACTTTGCAATATGTATAACCTGCAGACAAGGTGAGCGCTGTTTGTTGTGTCAGGAGGATCATTACAGGAGGCTTAGAATTAGAATTTGTGTCATGAAAATGGTTGTCTGAACTTTTAATTTCATCTGAGACAAGGATCTGACTCAGCATTAGTTTCACAGACGTCTTACTTCCTTAATTTACCACAGTACAGTTTAATGACTGAATGTGGAGAAGCACACATATGGTTGAAACTGTAGACATAATCTTCTTGAGAAAAAATCCTCTCAGGATGACGTGTCATCATCTCAATGGTCCTTATACTTTTCATATAGTACAACTATCAGGTCCAGTTTTTAACCTTGTTAATGTTAGTCTGCTTTGCAGGTCAGGTGACTAAACAGAGGCTGATAAGATTAGGTCTTAAAGCTCTAGGTGTTTGTATTTACGCCAAAAAAAAAAGGCTGCAGGGTAGCTTTTGAAAGCAAGAAAGTTTAACAGCTGGCCAAATGGCTGAGTCATCGGCATTGATTCATGACCCTTTCAGCGCTCACAGGTACATTATGATCAATTTGTGCTCTGCAGCAGAAACACTTAAAAACAGTCACATCATCCCTTTTGACTAGCCAAAACAGAAGGGCTTCACTGACTCATCCTGAACAGGTAATACAGGTCTCTCTCTATATATAGATAGATAGATAGATAGATAGATATACAAAAAAAACTATCACTTCATCCAGCTAAATCATTGCATTTGGTTATTCCTGCGATTGTAAAACTGTAGTTTTAATAACACTTTATTAATAATTTTTTATTAATACTTTGTCTCTCAGTATATCTTCCCCTCCTAATCAGTTCTTTTAAAAAATGTGATTGATTTATTGAAATTTTCTTTATTGATTTAGAGGTAAAATGCTGATAGTAATATGCTATCAATACTTAAGGAAACTCTAATTTTGTTGGATAAGTTGTGAAAACTACCACATGTCACTGTAACTCACAATTCCCACTCAGAAAGGGAAAACACACTAGAGAGCAGATCCAGGGGTGTAGGGTGCTTTGATGACACCCTACATTTGCAGACTTTAACAGCTCTAATACACAGGTGCTGAAAATCGGGCACAAAAAGATTTTTTTAAGTTAAAATGTATGTAAAATGTAAATAAGATAGCAGTAACAGGTTATGAATTTTTAAAGCTACAAAACCAACATATTGTATAGAAAGTCAAAATCTCCAGGCTTCGTGTTTTCGTCGATTCCTGTACGTGTGAATGGGGCCTGCTGTAGGCTGTCATGATTCACAAACTTCTGGCAACGTACAGTAATTATTCATGACAAATGACACCTACTGTGTGTGGGTGAGAGTACATCGAGTCATGTCGACATGTTTCAGCAAGCAAGCCGTCCGCTCGTCTGATTCTTTACACTGCTAATTTCGTGGTTTTAGCAGGTTTTTCAGTTATGTTTCCACACATTGGACGGAGGTTTCATTTTTTTCTGATCAAACAGTCTTCTACAAAGCAACGCCTACATCAGGTTATGCTTGTACAGACTAACTAGTTGCTTGCAAACAGATGCCTCATACTGGTACTGAGGGCGCTGTGTAAAGGGCGTCAGAGGATTACACCGGAAGTTGGTTTTTGCTTTCAAAGTAAAGCTTCATTATAAACTATGATCAGATATAATAGTGTTGTAAGATAAAAGTTGAGTCTTAAAAAGAACATTTAACAGTCTGGTTTATCGAGTAGATTGCTTGTATCACAATTAGCGGCCCTGCTGAATTTCTTTCTGTTTTTTTAATGAGCTCTCTATAATATATTCAGTCTATATTTACCAATGATTGCTGACTATAGTCCTCTCGCATTAGCTTGCTAGCTGCCTGTTTTATTCTTGCATCACTCCCACGCAGCGACGGTTGGAAATTATTTTGAAAACTGTTAACGGAAGTGGGATGTAAGGCGTAATCGCTGGTACTTGAACAGTGAGTGTTTTGCTTTACCTTCTGAGCAAGTGACAGGCACACGGGAGGAGGGAGAAGTTTTTTGTAGCTTCGCTTGCTCCTCTTCATCATGGAGACTCGGGCACATTTCACCCGTGAGGAAATTAACAGCACGGTGTGGGAAGTCCCGGAGAAATACACGCACCTGAAACAGATAGGGACCGGGGCTTACGGCTCGGTGTGGTGAGTGATTTATCATTTACTGTGCACTGCAAGAAGTGTGTGTCGCATTTGGGGCTCATTCACGTTAGCTACACTGGCTGCACACAGTGTGTAGTGGGCCTGCGTTATATCCTGTACAGTCTAACATAGAGTGGTCGCACAACCAGTCAACTCATGTAGCAAGTAAGCACCTAGTGTCATATTATAGCACGACGACCACACAGCCCGTTATGTGGACCTTACAGTCTTATATATGTTTACCTGCAGTAGGAGTAGGAGTTATGATTGAAAGTCTGTATTAAAGATGGCCACTTTCCATTTTCATGGCATCATACAGTTACATACATGATACAGTTAAACACCAGAATGACTGTTTACGTAAAAACGTGCAGCAATTTAAATGTTTTGTTTTCTCTTTTTTTGTTCTTTTTTTTTGTTGTTGTTGATTTTTTTTAGCAATACAATTATTTTTGCAGGCTTACATAAAAATGGGGGATCGGGTGTCAAACCATTAAGGAAACTAGATACAGACAACATCACTTATCATTGCTTTTTTACAACCTCCCTGGTTTTTATTTGGCTGGCTGGATACATACAATCCCTGATTAGGGTTTCTAAAATAATTTCTGTTTGCACATTTAAAATGCTTCAAGTTTAGTCATGTAGCTGCCTTCATAAAATGTTAATAACTGTAAAGAACCATTTGAGAAGAGCTATTCAGAAAGCTCTAAAGCCTATTATTATATTAATATGTCATGAGGGATAAAATGTGCAAATGCTGGAACAGTGGCAGATGTCAAACACACAAGGCCATTGCTACGTTTCATATTGCTGTCACGTAAGTGCTCTTAAGAATAACCATAGGTCAGTATTTTTTGAAGAAAAAAAGGCAGCCTTTTGCCTTTTATCCATTATTGTGTACATTAACCCTTGCGTTATTGTTGAAATCACTGATTTTCTTCACTGTCAAATGTGCCTTCCTAATGAACTTTACCACACAGTTGTTCTAACTTATTTTGACTAAAAATATAAACTCATAAATTATGACAGCACTTAGTTTAAATTAGACTAAATTTCATAACATAAACTCTGTTTCATGTCAACATATTAGCAGGGCACAGATGCTGAAAGACATCCGTTTTATTCATTTATGTCTAGTTTTGAGGCTCAGCCCTCACCCCCTGTCCTTTCAGATTACTGAGGCAGTTTAGGGAGGCTTTGTGTCTTTGCCCACTTTTGTAACACTGTAGGGTTTTACCTTACAATATAAAGGGCCTTGAGGCGACAGTTGTTGTGATTTGGCACTATATACATACAATTGAAATGAACTGAATTAACGGATAAATCTTAGTAGGTAAAATTTTGAGAACCTGGATGAATGGCGAAAAAACTCTTTACTGACCTCAAAGCTCCTGTTGTCACAGCAGCAGTGTTCAGGCATGCTGACTAGGCTTTAAGCATAATAGTGTGGGAGTTATGATCTGTTAAAAAGCTCAGACTGGTCGACCTTTAAAAGAAGCAGCATCTCATGAACACCGTGAACATTATCTGAACCTACCTGCAAATGGAGGAGGGAAAGGAAATAACAAACAGAAGCACAGCCTGCAGTTTCATGTTTTTTGTTTGTTTGTTTTTTTATTGTAGCTATTTGCTTGGCATGGATTAGCTGTTTCATGTAAAGCCGGCTGTAATATCTGACATTACTGCATCAGTGTTGTTCACAGCACACATTGAAGTGTGCAGTGTGTGTTGGTGGATGCGGCTCCAAATAGCCTAACAAGCCTGTCCTCCTACGATTTGGTGCCCTGCAAACATGCACGTCAAGAGCTGCCAAACATTCACATATTGATAACTCAGTAAACCACAGACCACCACACAGTTAGAGAATGAGTCCCACGTACAGTATCTCTATCTCATATCATCTGTGCTTTTGCGTTGTGTTTCATGCATAGCCTCTAAGTGTGACTGAAACCCCAAAAATAGACTATTCAGTCGTTTTCAAATGGTGAACATTATAGTGAGACTAAAAGGTCCAAGCAACAGCAGCCAGCTAATGACTTATTACATTATCGTTCCCAACAGCTCAGCACTAAATGAGAAGAATAAAGAAAAGGTGGCCATTAAAAAGCTCCACAGGCCTTTCCAGTCAGAGATCTTTGCTAAGAGGGCCTACCGAGAGCTCCGACTGCTCAAACACATGAAACATGAAAATGTGAGTAGACGATACACTATGCATACTCAGTCGCTTTTAGGAAGTTGTGTTTTTGGCATTGTAACAGTACTGTGATGCAGTAATATTCTGTAAATGAGCCATTGCTTGTATGTTTTAGTATTTGTCACCTGCTTCTTTCATTCCAACTAGGTGATAGGACTTATCGATGTGTTTACACCTGCCCTAAGCCTGGATGACTTCCAGGACTTGTGAGTATTCTTCATCTTATTAGCAAACCGCTCGGGGAAAGGCAGACAACACTTTAAATGATCTGCAGGTTCAAATGGACTGGTGCTTATACAGCACTTTTCTAGTCTAATTAAGAATTCAAAGCACTTTTTACTACTAAAGCCTCAGTCACCCAGCCTCACACACACACACCCACGCACACACACACACACACATTTATAAAAGCACTTTTTTTCTATCCCTAAGCTCTTTTCTTTTTTATCATCAACAATTTTTATTTATTTCATTTTAAACTTCAATAACAGAACTTAAGGATAAATACATAAATAAATAGTTTAAAAAAAACAAACAAACAAAAACAAAAACCAAAACAAAGGGAAGTTATCCTATTCTTTCTTCGCACACCAATCCCCACATCACCACTCTGTCATTACTCCTCTGTTCTTCAAGTTACAGAAAGCCAGCTTGTAAAGGGCGACCAAGTACAATCATATTGATGCAATTTGTCTAATAAACCATAAGTCACTTTTTTGTAAGACGCCAACTTAGCCATTGTCATTAGCCACTCTTCATAGGGAGGGGGGTTCTTTTTCCGCCAATGTCTTAGCAGGACCCGTTTGGCCGTAGTAAGAGCCAAAATAATCCATCTTTTTGTATAACTGGAAAAATCTCCATCAGAAAGTTCTGTGGTTATACCAAGTATGGACAGTTTTGGTGAGATACCAAATCTCCTTACCCTACCAAATTAGTGTATTAAGATGATGACTGCACCCATGATATTTTATATTTTATCTAATATTCCATTACACATTCCAGATAAGTATTTCAAAGATCTAGACTTTTTGATCCGGCAGTTTCTTTGGGGTAGCTCACCGCACTGTTTAAGTATTAAGAAACTTCAAGCGAGTGCAAAACAAGGTGGTTTTTCATTGCCTAATTTCCAATGGTATTGTTGGGTGATGAACGTGAAACAACTTAGAGCTTGGTTACCTACTGCACCAGTTAAACCCATCTGGTCCCATATAGAGACGGAAGTTAATGGCGGTATTTCTCCTTGGAGGGAGCTGTTTGATACCAGTCATATCCCCAAGCTCTTTTCTAACATTTACGCACACACTCAAATTGCAATGGCTCCATCGGGGGTAATTGGGGGTTCAGTATCTTGCCCAAGGATACATCAACATACAGACTGGAGAAGGCGGGAATCAAAACACCAACCTTCTAATTGGTAGATGCTCTGCTCTGCCTCCTGCCACAGTTGCCACATTAGCATGGTGCACATGCTGTCAGAGATCTGTTTCTTCTCTTTAAGCACTCGACACTAAAACTCTTGGAGGAATGCAGTACTTGCAGAAAAAATCTGTGGGGGTTTTCTAGTTTAGAGTTATTAGGGGAAAATTTTATAGTCAGGATCATATAAAATTACTCTGTGATACATGTTGCGACATCTACTTGTAACGTTAAAGAAAAATATGACAACTTAATTTTTCTTTCATTTTCCATGTGAGCATGCCTGTGAAAGAGCCTTTCCCACACTGAAAGCACACTTTCTGTCTACCTTAAAGAGGACATACTGTCCTTTAATTGTCATGTATTATTCAGTGGGGGGAAATAATTATTTTATTCCCTGCTGAATTTGTAAGTTTGCTCATTTACCAAGAAATGAACAACCTATAATTGTTATGGTAGTTTAATTTTAATGGAGACATTTGCTTTCTCACATGCACAGCTAAGATTTAAGCTGCTGCTGCATCACATGAGGAGACTCTAAAAAAGGTGGAAGAATATTTTATTTGGAAGTTATGTAAACATACGCAAGTCCACCAAGCTCCTTGGTCAAAGGGAGACAGGACAGATTACAGCACAGACAGTGTGTGGAAGTTAAGAGTAGGATGACTTGCTGAGGCAGTGTCGTATATCATGTTTGGACTGTTAGGCTGAGGTAATTACTTTACTCTCTGCCTCAGGGTTGTCTCACTGCACCTCTCGTCCTCTTTTTCCCCCCCAGCTACCTGGTAATGCCTTACATGTTTACTGACCTGTCAAAGGTGCGGGGTCAACTCTCAGAAGACAAAGTCCAGTTTCTTGTCTACCAGATGCTTTGTGGACTCAGGGTGAGCCAAAGATGATCTCTACCAAACTTCAGAAATGAACTATATTTATATTCCAATTTAACTGTTTAACAGAGTCATGTCAGAATAATACTGTTGTATATGTTGTTCCAAAATTTATTGGACAAAGACACGTTTTTTTGTAGTTAGCCTCTGTACACCACCACTATGGCACCACCACCTTCATCTTCAGTTGCTAATTGGTTTATGGGGTCTTCCTATTTATATTCAATAACTTAAAAAAAGCCTGCTCTGTTGGGTTGATATTAGGTGACTGACTTAGATGTCTACATTCTTTGCCTTGAGAAACTCCCATTTGTCTGATTAGTTCAGCAGAGTTTAGCTGAATCAGAGCAGAGAGCATAGCCCTGTACACTGCAGAATTCATCCTGTTGTTTCTATCAGCAGACACATCATCAATAAACACTAATGGTCCAGTTTCAGTGGCAGACAGACAGAAGGACAGACAGATTGATGCATACTCTGTCATTTTCACAAGGGAAATTACTATGATACAGCTGCAGGATGAAGACTAAAAATACTATATTCCACAATAAAAAAAAAAAACCCAACATTGTTAAAAATACCCTAATATTTGAGGTAGTGCCAAAAAATTATATTTACAACAGTAATTTAAAAAAGGGAAATAAAAAGTTAAGATAAAGCAAAGTTAAAGGACAAAAGACTGGGATTGTGCAAAAGTGGAAATGGCATTAATAATAAATAGCGTATACAATACAGAAATGTATGAGTGGAATCTGTCCTGATAGGTGTGTCATTCTGACCCAAAAAATGTTTGTCCAGAATTTTTACAGGCTCTTCTAGATGTTTTCTGGCAAAGTCTAACCTGACACACGTGTTCTTAAGTCTAGTTGCGTACAATTTGTTGCAAAATCTCTGTATTTCCATTCATGAGGGATTTTCTTGATTATCCGCTTTTAAAAAATTATACAGCTGCTTTCTCACGAGTTTTCTTGACTTGGCTCAATGTTGTGAAGCTGTTTTCAGCCTCATGTTGGCCTCTGTCACTTGGGCTATCGTGTTTAAAATGAGAGTGAAAAGCTGTGAAATACAAATTCAACTGAATCAATGTCACATGTTATTTCAAGCCTCACCTGGGATGAAGTTGCTTATGATTCAACTGTCAATTTGGTTTGAGCCTCAGAATATGGAGGACTGTGTATAAACAATGCTTTAATTCCTAAACAGTTCATGCAACACTTCTTTCAAACCCTTTGGATTAAAGCTGAAAGACTGTAATCATATGTTTTGCTATTTATTAATAATAAAAGATATAATAACAGATTATTAATAATTATCATAAATATTTCATGATTAGGATTTACCTGACTGTATGTATCATGTAGCACATATACTTACAGAGAAATTACAGGAGAGTTAGCCTTTTTTGCTTTAAATGAGTCAATGAAACACACAATGCAATGGATATAATTATTAACAAGCCTAGTTATTAATTAAAAGGTATTTGCTGTGTGGCCAAACAGTTATTCATCAAACTCCTCTAATAAAACTTTACTTTGAATTTAGCCTAACTAGGCCTGGTAAAAAATGATAATGTAAACTAAAGTGTTCCTGCTCTGTTTATTCCTTTGCAGTACATTCATAAGGCTGGGATTATCCACAGGGTAAGTACAACTCATTGTCCCATTACAGGAAGCTGAGCTGTTTTGGGAGTACCTTTTTTCCTGTTTTATGATAAGTTGACTTTTTCAGGTTATTGTCAATAATAATAATGATAACTTTATCTATATAGCACTTTTAAAAATCTGTATCACAATGTGCTTCACCAGTGTAACACAATAAACAAAGCACTGCACAAAATAAAAAAATGAAAAATTTCCGATCAATAATCTGTAGCGAGAAATAGGCGACTTCCTCAGGTCGGAGGAAGTGACTCACTTCTCCGACCTGATTTCCTCAGGCTCACTGTTAAAAATTGTAATCTGTGCAGGATTTTGTACCGCACAATGTTGTGACTCAGATTGCAGATTTGGTATTCCTCATGTTCTTTGGAAATATATTTTGTAATTCATTTGTTAAGCAGTCAGATGAAAGCGTGCCCAAACAGGTAGGATGACTTAACTCCTCTAATGCGTGTGCATGTCTGGAGCTGTTAGGTCACACCCTTTAACTCCAGTTCCAAGACGTCAAAGATCTGTCGGTAAAGTAAGAGCCACTTTTGGCTTCCTTATTCAGACTGGGTTGCTACAGCAGGTAGCTCCGCATGTTTGGTGCGGCAGATTTTTATGTTCTTCGTGACACAGCCCCAGAGGGATGTATGTCCACTCCTGAGTTCAAACCAGGGATCTTTGGCTTGTTAGACAAATGTGCAAATCACTACACTGTGAAGTGTTACCCTGCTGTTACTCCTATAACGCTTAAAGCAGATACATTTTTATCAACACCTACTGACAGTGATACACTTCTCACACCTTATGTTGCAGCACTAACTGCAGAGTTGAGGCAGTGTGTCTTATAGTCATCTTGTAGTTGAGTCACGATATTGAAGTCCTTGTTTTAAGTCCCCACAACATTCATGTGTTTGAGTTCAGCTGAGCCATGTGAGACCACAGGAAGCACGTGCACTAAAGCTCTTACTGGCTCTAGTAAGCGCCTGTGGTCCAATCACTGTAATTTCTTCTTAATTACCATTTGGACTAAACGTCATTCGACTCATTTTCTCTAACAGGATCTTAAGCCTGGAAACTTGGCTGTTAATCAAGACTGTGAACTAAAGGTATGTACTTTCTGCATTACTGCATATGAGAAGCAGTGAGATGATAGGGCAGCACCGGCAGCAGACACAGTAGGACTCAGCAGTCGATGTAATTAACAATATACAGGAGGTAGAAGAAGGAGTTCATTTACATACAGTTGTGCACTCGAAATAATCCTGAAACTATAGAATCATTTGTTATTGTTTATATCAGATTGCCATATATATGTATGCAATATTTTATGTGTTTCATTAAAAGTAAACAGCCTGTGAGACACTAAGTACATGTTTGACTGAGATTGTCATCCGTTTCATTGCTGCTGATACAGATCCTGGACTTTGGGCTGGCCCGCAGTACTGATGCTGAAATGACAGGCTACGTGGTGACCCGTTGGTACCGGGCGCCTGAGGTCATTCTGAACTGGATGCACTACACTCAGACTGGCAAGACAATTGTAGCTGTTACATATTCTTTCCCACCGTTCTCTCTGTCGTCTAGAGTTGGCCTCTTGGTGCTGTGACCATTTGTTGTTTGTTACGTGAAAACGTCTCGACACTCCAGCTTTCATTGTTGCATGTATGGTTCTTCAAGGGTCAGCAACTTTTGTAATCCTGTTCCTAGTTCCTGACAAATGTTTGAAGTTGCATGGATGTCATCTTGAGAAAAGAAATGTTTGGGGTGTTTTTTCTCCTCTTAATCTTTTGACACAGATGGGTCTGACAGTGCTGAGACTCAATGACAGAACTGTCACTGCAAACCCAGGATTTATGTTCCTTTAGGAGATGGTGGTTTTTCATTTTGTACATAGCATCCACAGAGTGGAGTGTAGCTGCGAAAGCAGCTCTGACAGGTTTAGGATAGTATTACTCACTGAATATTCCCCCTTTC
The DNA here is from genome assembly GCF_051167445.1 of Perissodus microlepis. Taxonomy (NCBI): domain Eukaryota; kingdom Metazoa; phylum Chordata; class Actinopteri; order Cichliformes; family Cichlidae; genus Perissodus; species Perissodus microlepis. The sequence continues at coordinate 11,149,022 of NC_140480.1, read as the reverse complement.
AAAGCACACAACATATTCAGCTCTCTGCTGTGAATAGGAACTGTGCTCTGGCATATAAATGCCACCTTCCTCATTCCTGCTGCACTCAGCTAAACTTACAACCCTCTTGGTGTTATGTATTCTTTATGATTTCTCACTAATGTTACTTTCCTTTGGTATTTCTTGTAGTGGACATCTGGTCTGTGGGCTGCATAATGGCAGAAATGATCAATGGAAAGACCCTCTTCAAAGGAAAAGATTGTATCCTTTCTTCAGCTTGGTCCATTTACTAAACTTTACCAGCCTGTGTGATAAATAATAAGTTGAATAATGAATGTCAGTATGCAAAGAGAAAGGTATCAAGCACACTGTGTGAAATCCATTTAAACCTTTAATATCGCTTTATTAAACCACTGTAATAATATAGGAGATGGAAAGGTGCTTGATGACAAGCTCTATAAATAAGACACAAAATGAAGCACAAGCGGCAGTTACAGTATATTAATACAGAGCAAAAGCGGCATATTTCCCGAGTCAATTTTTTCCCCTACCTTGCTATAAATGCTCCTGCTTTTGTTATATTTCTCTTTTATGTTCTTATTTTGCTTCTGATGCACCAAACTGATTTATAGCTCTGCTAGGAAATAAAGACATCATTTTGGCTTTCATTTTCCTTTATTATTCTGTTTTGCATGCCTGCTTCATATCTCTATGTTCTGCTCACTGAACCACAAATGTAAGAGTAAAAATCCTTGATTCTAATCTGTTTGCTATAAGACATGGACCAGCTGACTCAGATCATGAAAGTAACTGGTGTGCCCGGGCCAGAGTTCATCCAAAAGCTGGACACTCCAGAGGTAGGAAGAACAGTATGTGTCTGTCATAAATATGCAGTTATGCACTAGGAGTACTATCTGCACAGAAAATTTTACAAATGTCCATTGCCTTTAATGTTAAACATTTTTTTATAAGTGATTTCTCTCAGATTGAGCATAAAAAAAGCATCATATCTCAGAAAGCATTTGAGCTGTGGTGCACTAGATCCTTCACTGAAACCCATGAAATTAGCATACAAAGTGAAAGTTCCACCGACAGCCCTCTGAGGTAGAAATGTACAGCATACTGCAACCTACAGTGACATACGGGAAATTTTGTCGGACTTCTCCTTTTGTCCTTTTTTTCTTTACCAGATGTGAGTAGTTAAAATCTAGAAATTGTCCTGAGGGTGGCACTAGAGGAACAGTCAGGGCATTAATAAAAGCCTGTAGTAGGATGCATTAATAGGAAGGAAGTTAAGGCTTTTGGAAAGTCCTGTTTTGCAACTCTATAGGATTTTATAAATGGCCTTAGACTTGTTTTCAGCACAATGCTAACAAGATGGCTCACATGCACAAGTGACGAATTGAATATACAGTTCCATCTTTGGAAGTCATATTTGCACAAGGACTATGTAACTGTATATGAGTATGAAATCAAATATAATTCTATCTTTGGATTTATTTCGTTTTTGTAAGGTGAATAACAAACAATTCAGTTTTACAAAATAACAGCATGAACAACATGAAACAATCAGCCTGTCTTTGATAAATGAAGACCTTTTTTATTATTTCATTTTGTAATCACAGTTAAACTAAATCATTGTTGCCACACTTAAAGATTGAATAACAAATATTCTGTGTCTGGGTATTTGTGTTTGATATCTTAAAACAGGCCAGAAATTATGTCAAGGGCCTTCCTCGATATCCCCGAAAAGACTTCTCAATGTTGTTTCCCAGAGCTAGTGCACATGGTGAGATGCACCTTTTTTTTTCACATTTTTATTCTTTTTTTTAAATCACACTTTTTCTTTCTTTCTTTGGTGTTTTTCTTCTTTGTATGGCTATAATTAGAAAAGTCATTCATGATACCCTGTTAATGAAAGCTTTTCCATTTTCTGGCCTGCTAAGTGATAAATATTCACTTACTTTTTCAGTTTCATGGTTTTTGTATCGTAGCAAACTGGTGCATTATTCCACACTGCTGACCTTTTGTAGGGGTTGATCTGCTGGAGAAGATGCTTGTTCTGGATGGAGATGAGAGGCCCACAGCGGAACTAGCTCTAGAGCACCCATATTTTGACAACTTGCGGGACCCCGATGATTTCCCCAAACCACTGCCATATGATGACAGTCATGACAACGACACATTGTCCCTAGATGAATGGAAGCGTAAGTGGAAATCTTACTATGATAATCATGTCTGTAGGTCTCCTCCCTAACTCCTCCTACACGTGTTAAACAATCTGAATGAAACTTACTGTGTAGACTGCCTAGGGTACCAGGATTATCAACATCTATATAACTTTTGGGAATTATTTTCATAACACTCAAATCTTTACAAATCCGTATGCTGATCTCAAAACGAATGGTGATATTACGTCTATGTTACGTATGTGTTTTTGTTTGTAACTCATTTTTGTTAACCAATTTTTAATGCAGTGGCTCTTGGGGGCCACAGGAATATGCTATTATGCATTTCTATAAATAATTGTTCATCAGACACTGACGCAAATAGTGCCTGTTGTTTATTTTTGTCTTATGCAATGAATACATAGCTTGCAAAGAATAATAATAATAAATATATGTATACATTATGGATTGGTGTTTTTTTTTTTTGTTGTTGTTTATAAACAGTCATTTTTGCTTCCTTACTATACACGGTGATATAATAAAGATAAAAAGATTAATATTAATAAATGAACATAATGCCATCATATATTTTAAATAATGCACTTTATTTAATTTGACACCCCGTTCCCTCTTTTTTTAATTTATTTATTTATTTATTTTTACACAGGATTGTGTTTCAGGGAGGTGAAAAGCTTTGTGCCATTCCCACGGCGGGACTCCAAGAGGAAAAACACTCTGACCATGTCTCCATGATCTGATGAATGTCATGTAATTACTGATGCCCCAAACAACAAGCATACAACCAATTGTGCCCTTGTATATTCTAAGCCTGGATTCATTATATATCTTTTACTCAGTTAATATCCTGAATCAGTGTTCAAAAGAGTAAAACTGTATCATCCCCTTTTTTTACGTAACGTGCAACTGTTTCCTAAATGTAGCTTGTTCATAGTGTTACACATTCCCTGTCAGTGGATTTTGGTGTGGATTTATTGTAACTAAATGCTACAGGGTTTCTTGTAAGATTTACTGCAATGTTGTTTTCCAATTAAAAAATTCGACACGATGTGGCCTTTCTCATTTGCACAGGAGGCAGCTGAGTTGAATCATCTGTGACATTGCTTGAATATACACTGGACTGGGTTGGTACATTAAGAGACTGTATGTGTATTCATGTATCAGGAATATTGTTTCACAATGCAAGATAAATATGTATTTTAATACACATTCTTGACAGTAATTAATGACTGTGCACCTCGGTGCACATGCTTTGTATATCCAAAGTGACTGAACACATATACGTTAGTAAATCGTCCAAATATTGTTTATACCCGGGTTTAAATGAAAAACTAAATTTTTCACTGACCCTGTGATCTCGCGCGCGAAAATCGTGGTCTAGTGACGTCAGGGGGGATGGCTAAACTTGTCTCGGTTGGCTGTTGTCAAGGTTGCTCGAAAAAGGAAGTGAGACAGTTCTCTCTCTCAAAATAAATGAATGTAATCGCGTTGGAATGCGATATTCCGACTTTTATATCAGACAAGCTCTACAAATGGCATGTGGTACATTTAAATCAGATAACACATAAATAAAGCAATAAGCATTGTAAGTACAAGCATGAGAAAGAGTATCCCAACCCCAGATACTCAGGACGACGTCTCCCCCAACCTAGCGCATTTGTGTACCGACTACTATTTTTCCTTAGACTGCAATGCAGTGAAATACTCTTAAAAGGACATGTTAGATGGGGAAAATGGTAGATGACATAAGTCGGTATTATTCAGAGTCGTGTTTGTGGCAGAAGAAAATACACTAGTTCAATCTTGGACATTATTTTGAAATCTAACCGGAAGTCTTATTACGTTGGGTGATGTCGGTTTAGCTTACTCTGGGCTCCAAATTGCTAGCCAACTAGCCGAAGGAGGCTAGTATTCCTCCTTCTCTTAAAATTGGGCCGACAGTAGGGCTTTCTCATATTTTAATGTAGATATATTACTTTTGTTCTCAGTGAGCCGTTGGGATTGACTGCGTGCCTTCCAAGTGCCGTGCTGTGAAGAAACGGAAGCGCTGAAAAATAGCGAAATATACCGGCTATACCAGCAAACTGTGGATTGCTAACGGTAGCTATTAGCTTGGAGAGTATAGCAAGTAAGCCGCCTGGCTAGGCAACCATTACAGCAAAAGCGGCTTCAACCCACCGGGGCTGTCGAGTTACTCCTGTCAGTCAGTTGCCATAATTGGTAAGATGGCATACATTTGCCATTTTACTACCATTTTGTGATCATTGACAGGCTTAAACGTTTTAGCTAGTAAGGATTTTTTGTGTCATGCACCTTGTCAATGTTTAAAAATATCAGACAAGCTAACGTTAGTACTACCCAGCTTATAAAGTTAGCAGGCTAGCCTGCTTATAGACTCTCAGCACTTTCATGTTAGTGCCGTTACATTACTGTGTTGTTCTTATACCGACACGATTAAATGAAACCCACTGCATCAATCGTACAAAATCAACAACTGTTAAAAATTAAACAGTAGAAAAGCTTTGGACAGTGTTTTTAAAACTGTAAATATGGCTGACATTTTTACTCCTGAAATAAGGACACCGCTCTGTTGAGGCACTAGGATCCTTGAATCTGATTGGCTCTGAGTCGGATCATTTAAGCTTTCCCGAAAGCTGATTGGATTTGACCGCTGTGTTGGGTCAAGCCCTGATAGCAGATGCCAGCAGTTATTAACATATAGTCGAGAATAATCTACACAAGATTTTACTGGCCATGTGTGTTTTGTCAGTAAAGTCTTCTGCTCGGCAGCTAACATTACAGTGGTTTGTTCTGTTAGCTTTTGTAGGTGAGTAAGAGTTTTCTGAGTTTAGATATGACGGACTGTTTTTACCACAGGTGCTACAGCCTAATATCACCACAGTATTATGTAATGTACGTCAAAGGACTATTTCAATGAGTTAATATGGAAAGAACTTTAGCCACTTGGGCATTAGTGAAGTATTGAGACAGCAGAACATAAGTATAGGTAGAAAATGGGTAATGACAGCTAGTACAGCATAGACTCATAATAATAAGAAATGTTATGATTGGGATTGGCATTGGGAATTGAGCTTATGATATATATTTCTTCTGAGTGAGAACGCTGGTGTTGTATTTGAATGTTGCATCCCTAAATGCTAATAGAAATTTGTTTTTATGTTGGCTGTTTTTTATAGTCAGTGTTCTTATTTTATTTCCTTTTCTAACCAACAGGAGGAAAAGTGTGATTGGTGGCCTATGAGGAAGCCACGTCGAAAAGGCCAAGTGGCCGGAGGAGGTGGAGATGTAAGAAAGTCAAATGGGACATTTGGCGGGCGTGGGGGAGCCCGTCAACGATCACCATCCCCCTACAGCCTAAAAGCTTCTCCAAGCAGAGAAACGTTGACATATGCCCAGGCCCAGAAGGTGGTTGAAGTGGAACTAGAAGGTAGGCTTCACCGAATTTCTATTCTGGAGCCTTTGGAAGTCATTACTGAAGATGAGATGATGGCTCAGGACATTAGTGAGTGTAACAGCAACAAGGAGAACAGTGAGCAGTCATCGCCTCCCACCAGCAGTGCCCAAACAGCCCGCAAACCTGTCACACCACGAAGCCGCAGGAAAGACCCCAAATGTTCCTCTAATAAGTCGCCACCATCCTCCAAGAACAGTTGCCCCAATTCTCATCCGCCATCGCCGGAAAAGCTAAACAAATCACAGTATCATCACATGACCCTTCCTGAACCTAAGTTTCGAGTGCTGGAAACCTTTACACCAGTTGAGGCCCCTCCTCTGCCAGCAGCATATTATCGTTATATTGAAACCTCAGCTGAGGAGGAAACTGAGGCAGAATATGACATGGACGAAGAGGACACTGCCTGGCTGGAGATGGTCAATGCTGATCGGACATCAGAGGGTTGCTCAACTGTCTCAGCAGAAACGTTTGAGCGGCTGGTGGACCGATTGGAGGAGGAGGCATATCTGGAAGCCCGAAGCCGAGCGCCTTCTCAAAGCACTATTGATGATGATGCCTTCTGCTGCGTGTGCCTGGATGACGAGTGCCTCAACAGCAACGTCATCCTTTTCTGTGACTCCTGCAACCTGGCTGTGCACCAGGAGTGTTACGGAGTGCCCTACATCCCTGAGGGTCAGTGGCTATGCCGCTGCTGCCTTCAGTCCCCTCAGAAACCTGTTGACTGTGTTCTGTGTCCAAACCGTGGCGGCGCATTCAAGCAAACGAGTGATGGCCGCTGGGCACATGTAGTCTGTGCTATATGGATCCCCGAGGTCTGCTTTGCTAACACAGTATTTCTGGAACCAGTGGAAGGAGTTAATAACATTCCCCCAGCACGATGGAAACTGACTTGCTACCTGTGTAAGCAGAAGGGTCGTGGTGCATCTATTCAGTGTCATAAAGCCAACTGTTACACTGCATTTCATGTTACATGCGCTCAGCGTGCTGGGCTCTTTATGAAGATAGAACCTGTGCGAGAAACAAACATTAACGGGACTATGTTCTCGGTTAAGAAGACTGCTTTCTGTGAGGCCCATTCTCCGCCAGGACAAGAGACTGGGTCAGATGATGAGAGTGAGGGACGAGTAGTGGGCAGCAGAGGGAGGGCGAGCAGAGGACGGAGTGCCTACACTGAGGGTCCGACAACACCGAAAAAAGGCAGAAAGTCTGACGATGATGCCAAAACAGATAAAAAGAAGGGGAAAAAGAATTCAGACTCAACATCCCAACACACAGCATCACCACAAGTGACAGTGCCTCAGATTCCCACGAGCAGGTTAGGTTGTTTTTTTTGTTTTGTTTTGTTTTTTCCTTTTTTCCCCAAAATAAGATTGTCTTCTGCAGTTACCTTGAACATCTGATAAAACAAAGTATATCAAATGCAGCAAATTGTTGGAGATTTTTTTGATCTAGTTGATATTTCAAATAAGCATAATTCACGCGTTCTACAGTGAGAAGCCTGAATTGATGTTTGCCATATTGATAGTAACATAATACTGCATTTCCTTCTGTTATATAGGCTGAATATCATCTGTAAAGGAATTATTCTGCAGAAGAAAAATCAGTTCATGCAGAGGCTTTATAAATACTGGTTATTAAAGCGACAGTCGAGGAACGGTGTGCCGCTGGTTCGGCGTTTGCACTCTAACATCCAGTCCCAAAGGAATACAGAACAGGTAAGAGCACTACACAGAAATGAAGCCTTAACACTCTGTAGCTGTTTTTCTAAAATCATTGTTAGCCTTTAAATATGTTTTGATGTTTAATATGTTTAAATATAGTTTGTAGAAGATTTAAAATGAATTGTACTTTATAGCCTGAAGTGGATGAGAAGATTTCTGCAGCAAGAGACGCACTGAGATATTGGCAGAAGCTTCGCCACGACCTTGAAAAAGCCAGACTTCTAGTGGAGCTCATCCGCAAGAGAGAGAAACTCAAACGAGAGCAGGTAACCTACAAAGATGAACCACCCTCACTGGTTTACATGCTTCATATTTAACGCTGTCAGTTCATCGTGTAAATTTTGAATTAAAAAAAAAAAATGTTGGCAAAATGAAGATCTGAAGTACCTTCAAAATGCAGTTACCTAAATAGTTCTCCAGTGTAATCTTTAGTTCTGTTATGTTTGGGTAATCTGCTTTTTCTTGGCCTGTCCTATAGCGTGTATATTGTATGTTGGCATGTCTTTGCCACATGATAATAAACAGGTGGCTGCTATAAACTGATAGGGAGGCAGAGCCGAAAGGAAAGCTATTCATATGAGATACTGGTCAACCTGTTTCGTATGGATCATGAATTGATTGTTGGAAGATTTCTGTTTTGATAAAAGGTTTATAATGTTTTTATATATAAAAACATTTTCTTGGTTGGTTAACATTAAATCAGATCACTCTGTTTGTCTAGCCTAACCTTTTTTAGATTTTCAATTTCTGCGTAAATATTACATACATGTCTTCTGTCAACTGCAGGTCAAAGTTCACCAGGCAGCTCTGGAGATGCAGTTGACCCCAGTGTTGGCTCTGCTACGCTCCACTCTGGACCAACTACAGGAGAAGGACACAGCCCAGATTTTTACACAGCCTGTGGACATCAAGGAGGTCAGACATTTATTATAACAGATGCGCATGCACACAGTTTACATTGTGTCAGAAAGTGAGAGGAAGTGTGTTCCCCATTCCCCATATAGTTCAATTTCTTGTATCATATTGTCTGAGAATTTAGTAGAATTATACAAAACAGTAACAGTACAGTTTACAAGAATTTACATGTTTTTGTTTGTTTGTTTTTTTGCACAGTGCAGATGTTATTGTAGTTTAAAACATGCATCCATTCTGATGATAAAGTTCATGCTGTCTTGTCCTCAGGTCCCTGATTACCTTGAGTTTATTAGCCACCCTATGGACTTTTCCACTATGCGCTCTAAACTAGAAAGTCATTCCTACCGCTCAGTGGCTGACCTGGAGGCCGACTTCAACCTGATGGTGTCAAACTGCCTTCTTTACAATGCCAAGGACACTGTCTTTCACCGAGCAGCACTACGTCTTCGAGACCTTGGAGGGGCCATACTACGACATGCACAGCGACAAGCCACCAACACTGGGCTGGACCTAGATACTGGCATGCACTTTCCAGAGTCACCCCAGAAAAGAGACTTTTACAGTTGCACCTGGGAGGATGGTGAGTCAGAGGATCATACTGTGTCTGTCTTTAGTGGTTTGGAAGCTGTTGTGTGTGTTCAGTCTGTTATTTCTTCTGTGCCAAAGGATTAGGTTGTTTTATTGTCAGTATATTCAGATTTTCTAGTTTTGTAACGTGTTAATGCTTAAATACCAGTAACACATTACTAAGAGAATACTGTGTAGAGAGTACACACTATTCTGTTTATACAGTGTACACACTGTGGCTGGTAACCATTATGTAACAGTAAATGCTACTGCTACAACAGCAATATTAATACGTACTGCATCTAAGTAATGAAGTTGTAGTCGACAACAGAAATGAGGAGTTATCAGGGTTTTAACAAAAGATTTTGTAATGCCCGAGAGCTGAAAACATCCCGGATACAAATATATCTTTAGAGTCCGTTAGTTGTTGTTTTTTCTCCTGCATTTCATAATAGGGAAATAAGGTAGTCAGAAAAGTATCCAATCAAGGTCAACTTTGAGCACATTGAAGATATGAATGGTTCAATCTACTTTAATACATGAAAAGTGGACAGATAACTGGCTAAACAACTGAAAGCAAAAAGGTTCGGTAATTGTTTTTTGTTTATTTTTTTGTAAACATCTTTATAGTGTTATTAAATCTTGAACTGTTTTTATATGTCCTAACTGGAATAGTAGGCTAATAAGATTCATTTGCTAAACTTATTGACTGAACTTTATTTCTTCCTAGGCTTAGTAAGTTGCTGGGCTTAAAATACATTTGCTGAAAACCTGGAAATATATTCGCAAAGCTTCGCAGTACTTATAATTGCTGAGTAGTTGATGAAGTTCCAGGAAAATAGAGAGCTCTTGGACTGAGTTTCTTAGAGAGAAAATGGCAGAAAGATGAAGTGTAGTGCTGGCAGTGAAAACTGAAACAACTCTTCATTGTAGGATATTTCGTATTTTTTACATTCTGGTTAATTGGTCTGATTTTTAAGCTTTTGGACGTTTAATAATCCAGTCAATACTAAAATATATGACATGCAAGTGAGCCAAACACAAACTAAATGGTGTGTTTATTAATTTACATTATTAAAGGAAAATATTTTCCTTTAAAAGCTGCCGGTACAGTCAGTTTATTCATTTTTTTCAACAGTTTATAAATCGACTGATAGAGATGGATATGAGTTTGGAGGCAGAGATGATTTAATTAGTATTTCTCACATTTTATACTCAGTTATAGTTGACTCATGTTTAAGCAAGTCATAGACCAGGGACTACAGATGGAAAGGAGTTTTGTATTCATTCTATCATGTACAATATATGTGGTGTCCATGCTAAATACAGGGCTCGCAAAATTTCAAAATCCCTGGTAGCCCTTCGGGCAGGGACTCTTCAGTTTTTGGTAGCCCAAAATAAATTTAAGTAGCCCAAATAAAAAAGAGAGCAATTTTTTGATTGATGTTTTGTTTCCTGTTTTGTTTCCTTTACAATATTATACATTAAAGTATAATATTGTAAAGGAAACAAAACATTAATCAAAAAATTGTTGAAAAACAAATTACAACATTGTATAAAAATTACAATCATCAACTCAAATACTTGGTTCTAATTGAAAAGAAATTTCTATGAACTTGTAAGAACTGTGTAGGACATGAATCAGTCTGTGTCAGATCCTGAATTTGAAATTTCCACTGAAGTCACAGGTAAGAAGTAAGTGGAACCAAGATCGAGGCCATTTGCTTTTTGAAGTTTGCAAAGACTGCTAAATTTTGCCAGTGGTAGTTCACTCTTTGCAACATAGTACGCTGTTTTAAACTGATTTTCAGGTTTATTTTTAGTATGTTATTTGCAATTGGTGTTTGTTCTGGGAAAGATATTGCAGACTGAGCAATAATGCATTTCTTGCATTTCTCATGGGTTCTAATGACTGGTCCCAGTAACAAAGGCGCTTGTCGACTCAGAAATCGAGGGAAAACCAACAACACACCCGGCAGAACATTATGTTATTTACACGGGTGCACGTAAGTGGTCCGCATGTGCGCATTCGCTGTCAAAATAAAAGACGTGCACCAGATAAGAAGTTGCAACGTGCGTTTGCGTCCATATAAAAGGCAGGCAGTGTTTTTGTCCGCTAGAGTGGGATTTTCACGGCACATTCCGCACCACATCTCTGTGCGTTCATCATTTGTTTGAAGCCAGCTCACCTCCTGCAACCACTTTTCCGAGAATACGCGCTTCTTTTGTGGTTCGGACTCCTTCTGACATTTCTTTGGAGGTGGAGGAAAACCAAAGTAATTGCTTAAAGGAGCTTCTTCGACATCTTTAAGAGTTCTAAACAAATGTCTGTCCTCCTCCAGAAAATCTTATGTACGCAAACACGCGTTGCAACTTCTTATCTTGTGCGCATTTTTTATTTTGACAGCGAATGCGCACCTGCGGACCACTTATGTGCACCCCTGGTTATTTAGCTTGTCATATTGCAGCCACAGAAATTCTTTTGTCCATGAAACCATAAAGCTGCACTTTCTTTTTGCCTTATAGTCTGATTTGTCATAACTTTTCCGTTTTGTGGTAAGCTTTTCTTTGGCTGTCCCTTCTTCACCCTGACCTGTCTTATTTGGCTCAGCAGAACTAAAATACATATCCTGCTGCTTTTACACAGACACTCACATAACGCTCAGCGATTCTCTGCGCGATCAACCTCTCACATGCAGGGCTCTAGACTAACTTTTTGCCATGGGCGTACCGGTACGCCTAACTTTAAAAAGTTAGGCGTACCGGCACAAAAGTTAGGCGCACACAAATTTTATAATAATTTATATAATATAATGTGTTTTTCTGGATACACTGTGCTTTTTCAGCATTCAAAGATTGATGACACCATGTCAGAGCACTGGCTATGAATTTCAGAAGGATCAGGCCTTAACTTAACAGAAAAGTTAGCAATAGTTCTTTTCCTATTACAGCTACATCCACTTCTGTCGTGCCTAGGCTGCTCACTAGGACTGGGTATCATCACTGATTTCTATAATCCGTTCGATTCCGGTTTTCAAAGTCCCGATTCGATTCAACTTAGCCTCAGACAGCCAGAAATATTATAATTCTGATCATTTATCAGTACTGACTTCATCAGAATTGTGAATATCACAGCAGATGCCTTTGTGTGAAAGTAACTGAGAATAAAACACAGAAAAACATGAAGGAGATTTTCCTGGTCTGGCTTTTTATAGCAGATAACCTTAAAAATATTCTACAATGTTCTGCATATAAAGTTTAAATTTCTTCAGTATTGAACAACAGAAAAATAGGCTTTCTTGTCCAAGGTCATTTAAGTGAAAAAAAGAAAAGAAAAAGACAGCAGCCGACAGCGCTGTAAACAACGGTAGACTGGTAGGTAATAAGCGAATGAATAATACAGAAAACAGAGATCGGAGACGGGAAACTGTTCTTGAAGTACAGAGAGAGAGAGATAGAGAGAGAGCTAGCTGTGCATGAAGTGTGATTTTAATAGTCGTGGAAGCAAAACAGCAAAATTCATGACGACATTGATCAAATGTGAAACGCAGTTTGCTGCTTCTTTTGCTGCTGGCTCGGTGAATTTTGGTTGGGAGACAAAACCTGCAGCTCAGAATCAGCGCAAAAAGACGTAATCACAGCGCGGACCGGACGCATCAGAATCGCTAAGCTCCGACAGCGTGTCCGTCTACGGGCCGTCGGGTGAGAAAGCCGAGAAAGACGAAGTTGATTCTGATGCGTCGGTTCCGCTCCGTGTTTACGTCTTTGTGTGGAATCCGTGTACCTGCTCTCATTTGCTGTTTGGTTGTTGTTGAAATGGCTTTGTGAGCTTTAATCTGAGAATCTGGCGTTTCTGGCAAAACACAGTTATATTTAAAAGTCGATTCAGGATTTAATGAATTGATATCGCTTTATTCAAGCTACTCACCTCCCACTTCCACCTGCACTTTCAACTGGACCACGGCCAATCAGAGAGGTCCCGCCCCTGACTATCTCTGATTGGTTTAGTCCACGATAGGGGCATAATGTGTGTCTGTTGTTGACCACAGGGAAGGTTGCAGATTTTTTTTTTGCTACCGAACAGTTGGTCGCACAAGTGCAACCAACTATTTTTTTTTTTAGTCGCACCACTGAAAAATTTGGTCGCATTTGCGACCAAATTGGTCGCACTCTAGAGCCCTGACATGTTTAAGCTTGCTGCGGGAGATTTCACTTGTCATGTTTGCATAGTAAGCTAACGATTGATAAGACGATGTCAGAGGAATTGGTGCGCAAATTATCGTCACTCACCAATCAGTACTGTCGCTCTCTATACACAGTTCGCGCGATTGCAAAGTGAAAGCAAAAAACAAGCGCAAATTCAAACGCGATTTCAATATGTCACATATTGACAGTGGCTCACCGATGCCAATGACATAATTACCCAGCTACATTTCCGAAAGAATGCAAAAGCATTGACATATATTTTTCCTTCCTACGATAGCCCGACGGGCAGGGCAGAGATAGATTTTGGTAGCCCGACTGGAAAAATCGCTAGCCCCGGGACATCGGGCTAGCGATTTTGCGAGCCCTGAAATAATTATTCAGAATAAAATACAAATAGCACTGCAAAGAGGGGAAATTTTTAACCTTTGAGATCTCTGAGAAGACAAGCCTGGCTGGTCATCTTTGTGAAATATCAGCATTAAAGTATTATTATCATGTTGTACCTAAGTGTCTGTTTGGGCGCTAACCAAACTCCCTGCTGTGTTCAGTTGACAGCGTGTTGGATCCAGAGAACCGGCTGCATATGACAGTGGAAGAACAACTGAAGGAGCTGCTGGAAAAGCTGGACTTTGTCACATCGATGCGATGCAGCGGTGCTCGAACTCGACGAATCCGCCTGCTTCGTCGCGAGATCAACAGCATCAGGGTGGGCAGGCAGGGCCAGTCCCACCGCCACATCCTACACAATGGACATCTCAAAGAAGAGGATGATGATGAGCAAGATGAGGAGGACAACGACAAAGACGCCAAGGCAGATAATGGCCTCACATCTTCAGACAAAGGTGGGCACTGAGAGAGACTTACAGCAATATTAAATTGCCAATTCATGAACCTTTAAAAAGCCACTTTTTTTCAATGAGACCAGTTGTGAACATGAGCTAACGGAACATTGTCCTCAGGTAATTGAGCCAGGGTCCCCCCCACGCACCAACCCCAACCACCCCACTGTCTCCAGTCTAGTAAGTAGGGGCCCACAGAGTCTCGTTAGCCATGGTTGCCTCACAAATCCTCTCTCCCAGTGAACTCTATGTCTGCACCTCTTCTATACATCACTCTCATGGACTCACCACTCTCCATGGCCACATGCAGTCATGCCATATCATCCCACTTTTGACTAAAGGCTAGTCTAGTCAAACAGTCTTGTGTCACCATAGAAGATGGCAGGAGAACTCCTGCTATTTGAGTAAAGAACGAAAGATACTACCATGTTACCATGTTGATGGTGTACAGTTGTGAGAGCAAAGTACTTTTTCACTTGTCTTGATAAGGTCCTCCATATCTAGAGAATTATGTCAATTCCCTCTGGACTGTGGTTAGAGTGTTGGAATGAAGTGTAAATCATTACAGAGTGACACCATTTTCCTGTGTGAATACTGCACCACCGCATCACACTACATACTAAATGGAGATTCATTTAAAACCAATGCTGAGTGAATTGGAATATCATTCGTTTCCTCTCCTTTCAGAGGACCTCAAACCCGCTTCGCCCCCGACACTGGAACCTACAGGGCCGGCTCCTCCTCCACGTCAAGGGGACACACCTCTTGAGCCTCCCACTCTGCGGCCAATCACAGGGGAGCCCCAGTCCCCCAGCTACTCCTGCAAACGCCTTAAGATGGACGGTGACCTCTCAAACGGCACCACAGAGAACATTCATTGCATTAGCGCACAAGAGCGGTCAACTTCGCCACGTCCCAGTTTGCACAGTGAAGGACAGACAGTGACCAACGGTCTGGCAGAGCTAGGCATCACCTCACGGCCCCCGACGGGGGGAGTTGGGCGACGGACCTCCGTGCTGTTTAAGAAGGCAAAAAATGGAGCTAAGTTGTTCAAAGCGCGAGACAATCCTGTGCTGAATGGGAATGGACCACAAGACGAGAATACAAGTAACAACTCTTCAGCACTCAATTCCACAGCCAGCACCCCATCTTCCACACCTTTGACCACTCCAAGCAGAACCCCACAGAAGAGCCCAGGACCCCCCAACCTTAATGAATTATGGACCTCCAGTCGAGACATGTGTTCAGATAGTGAGCCAGAGAAGACACCAAATCACACGCTGGAAAGTGGTGAGAAACTTTGCTTGATTACTGATGTTAAGTTTAAAGTGTTCTGCTCAGAGAGGAGAAGTGACAACTAAAGACTCGCTTGGAAGGGATCACATTTTCTGGGTTGGGCTGACTGTACATTTGTTATTAGCTACTAATGCACTGATCACAGCATAGGAATATGTTTTTTTTCCTAAGTCTACCTGATTGGTCAGACAGTTAGCCCTATATTGTTTAATGGATTTCAATATAACTGAGACAAGAGCAGACATAAGTGCTCCTTATATGTCATCTTTTCTGACATCCCCTCCTGCTCCTTTGGCTCTTATCTGCTGCTGTTCTTATTTCTCCCGCTCTTACTTTCAGGATTGACCAACGGCTTTAACACGCACAAAGATAGCAGATCCGACTTGGAGTTTAGGTCTTGCCCAGTTCTCCACAAAGAAATGTAAGACATTGTGTGTCTGGTGTTCTTTGTGGTTTGTTTTGCTAACAACTGATAATAAAATTACAATATAATGTATTGTATTACAGCAACTCACCACCCAAACGTAGCCTTGGGAAACCGGCTCTTTCTAAAGTCCCCTTTCTGGAGATCATCAACGGAGACTCGGATTACACTGGTAGTTTTTTCCTCCTGTATCCCAAGTTCTCTTGAAGCTAAGTTGCATTTATGTCCTGATTATTTATTTAGTCGCTGAACTAATTTGAGTGTTACTGTTGTTTGACAGGCAATAGTAGTCAAACATCAGAGGATGAGATGGAGCTGGAACCACTTGACCTGGTTTGGGCCAAGTGTCGGGGATATCCCTCATATCCTGCTCTGGTAATTGCTGATCTGACCTGATATCACTATTTAATATGAGCGTTCAGCTCAGGGTGTAGCTTAAATTCCCTGTTGGGCTGTGTTTGTTTCAGATCATTGACCCCGAGATGCCTGAGGAGGGCCTGCTGCACAATGGGGTGCCGATCCCCGTCCCACCCAAAGATGTCCTCCGTCTGGGGGAGCAGCGGCAGGAGGAGATGAATGAGAAACTTTACCTGGTGCTTTTTTTTGACAACAAGCGGACATGGTGAGTTTAACATAAACATTGCTGTTATGCAATGCTCCATTTATCACATGGAGGTCAGAAGTGTTTGGTTAGTGAAACCTGATACATTTTCCACAGGTGTATCATGTGATGAAAAGACAAATGGTGGAAAGTTTGTTTGTCTTTACAGATAATTTGAAAATTGTTTGTAGATAATTCTTTATATTTGAATTTTATTTTTAAGATTAAGATTTAAGATTTTATCACTCTTGATAAAAGGCTGCAATAATAATCCTCACCTCTGTCATGGGTGTTGTAGGCAGTGGCTTCCGCGTGACAAGGTGACACCCTTGGGCGTAGATGACACAGCTGACAAGCTGCGCATTATGGAAGGTCGCAAGTCCAGCATCCGCAAATCTGTCCAAGTGGCATACGACCGCGCCATGATTCACCAGAGCCGGGTGAGCCACAACCACGGCTTTGTGGCTTCCGGGTACCTGTAGGGGGCCTCTGTGAGCACTGTGTACACCCACAGTTGGCCGATATGCATTTTCTCTTTGGTCTTAAAGCAGCAGGTGGAGCGGTTCCTGTTGCCGGTCGAATTCATACTCACACTGTGGTCCGAAAAGAGGTTGCCGTGGCACCGAGTCCTGGACTGTAGTTTATTACCAAACCACTAGTGTCTGACACACAGAGGACTGGTGTTTGCCTCTGTGTCATTGTTGAGGAGGTGGAACTCCTGACGTGAATGAAGTTACCTTTAGGTCCCGTGTTGCTGCAGTAAATTCCCCATTCAGGGTTGTATTGAGGTGTTGCTTACTTCTCCTGGATGTGCTGATGTAAAAGAATTCCCGTCTATTTTGTATAATGCTACTGCTGCCAAGGAATCAAGTAGTCAGAAGAGATTTGATATATTTATATGAGCTGCAGAAGACTAATGAATGCATCACTGCCATCTTTTATACAATAGCTTTTTACATTTAAATCTTTTACAGAGACAATTGTATATTATAAAGGCACACTTTGTGTACATATGTAAGTGTATTATCAAACTGAATTTAATTTAATGTTGCCGTTTTAAAATGCGTATTTCAATCAACCCACAAGGGACAAAGCCAGGCTGTGTATATTTGTGGAGATTTAATAATTCCTGACTTGCTGCAGTTTACTTAGCTTGTCTTCGATGTAATTTCAACTGTGTCGTGTGCGTGTATGTGTGCGTACGTTCTGGGCATACAACACAATGAGCCGTTGTTCTTTATACTTGTATTCTCTTTTTGATACAGAGAGAAATAATTTATTTATGGAAGACAGAACTATAGAAATAAAGCTATATTGGTTAAAGTTGACAAAAATCTTATTTAATGGCGTGAGGATTTAAAACCATGCAGCCAACATTTTTAAATGGATGACATCACATGTTTAGTTTATCAGGATTTTACTTTAGACCAACATTTGCTGTCCCCACCTCCCAGAGGATTCTATTTATTACAGAGTGCCCTATTTTATCAAATGGACAAATACACCTTCATAAGCTTGTACTACCTGCATATTTTACCTGCTCACCAAATATTTTGTCTGTAACCAGTATTTCCTTATTTGGGGAAATAAATTCTATATTAAAAAAAGAGAAAAGCTTTTGGGATACTTACCTGGAGTTTTGTGTTCTTCTTATTTAATACTGATCGATAAAGCACTCATTGTTATGTACACCTGTTCAACTGCTTGTTATTGGCACTATCTCATTGACCAATCACATGGCAGCCTGCTGAAGTTCAACCATCTCTAGGGTTTACTAAGAATGGCCCTCCAAAAAAAGAAATCCTCTAGTTCTCTGCAAAAGCACTATAAATCAGAGGAGAAGGGTCAGATTGCTTCGTGCTGATTAGAAGGCAGCAGTTACTCAGATAACCACTTCTACTGACCTGATATGCAAAAGAGCATCTCTGAACACACAACACGCCAAACTTTGAAGCAAGTGGGTTCTTTCCTTTCTCCTCAACATGACAGTGAGGTCACTGTACTCAAATAATCTCCAGAGTCACCAGATCTCAGTCCAATAAAGCACCTTTGGGATGTGGTGGAACAGAAGATTCACATCATGGATGTATAGATAAGAAATCTACATGTATGCTGCTTATCATGTTAATACAGACAAGAAATCTCTGAGGAATGTTTCCAGCACCTTCCTAAATCTTTGATACAAGAAATGAAGGCCGTTCTGAAAGTTGCAGCCTAGTACTAGTAATGTGTGCCTAATAAAGTGACCAGTGAGTGTACGTTCATTACAACTGCATTATCATTACAGCTTTCCTTTTATGCTTTATTTTAACATTGTTCAGCAAAGTGAAAAGTACTGTAAGTGTGAATGTTAAATGTATACGAATATAAAAAAAAAACACCTATAAAAGTTTCTTTGATGAAACAAACTGCAGCAGCCCACAAGTGCATCTCAGTCCTGTTATAGAGGCTAAAATTCCTAAATGACTCAGGACTGGGGAGAAAACAAAGACAGCTGAGTAACTGTCTCCTACACTGTCCCATTTATACCCAATCAGAACCATTCTAAGACAGTGTTTGTACAAATAAGTCTTTGAAGTGAAGTGAAGACATAAAAGACTGAAGATTTTCAGAATTTCTTGCACATCTTCACTGTCAGTGTCCAGACTGCTGTCTTGTCAGGAGGAGGTAGTTGTGGCGGAGGGTTTGCAGCTCCGTCAGTCTGCCCAGCAGGCGGCCAAACCTCTGCGCTCCTCCTCGCGCTGCTCCAGCTTGGGCCCCGCACAACCTGGACAGCAGGTCCAGGATCAGTTCCTGCATTTTCTCAACACAGCTGGCTGCCTGCAGGGATGCGCGGTCTGCAGACAGGGACAGAAAGACAGAGACAGCTTTACAACAGCATCCCAGGAGCTTTGCTTTACCAATTCTTAACTTGTCAGCTTATTTTATTCCTGGTCTGACCTGAGCAGAGCAGCGCTGTGGCTGTAAGCAAGGTGTACTCAGCCTCCGTCACCCGCAGCGCAACCATGCTGTGGAAGAAGTTGAGCACTGGTGCAAAGAGATTCTCACTGCTCTCTGTTCACGCCAGCAAATGTGGAAAAAAAACATCTAATTCATTCATTGTCTGAGCAATTTTTCCACAGCTTGTCAGACTAAGGAGTGTATCTGTGTGTGTGTGTGTGTGTGTGTACCCACCTGAACCAATGAGTCCCCTGCTGTGGATGTTTTCCTTTGACTCTACGTCTCTGAGAAAGCTGTGTGTTGACATACTGAAAAGCTGCAGTGCTGATTAATGGAGAGAGAAAAAAAGAAAGAATGGTTATTTCATACAGTTATCTACTTGTGTCTCATCATCTTTCTCTCTCCTGGTGTTTTTTCACCTGGACTGGGGCTTGTTGGGTTGTGGGAAAACTGCTGGGCAGAGAGCAGGAACATGACGTCCAATGAAGAGATGGATAGCAGAGAAATCTGGTCTGAGAAATCCAGGAGGTCAAAACCTGTGAGAAGATAATTCTTTGTTGCTATTGTTGTTTTAATTCTTTAAATACAGAATCATTTTATATAACTTTGAACTGATATCAAAGTCCCTCCCTGGAGACACTGGCTATAATAATTCAGTAAAAGGACTAGATGTTGTAGTCCCTGATAATGCATTGCTTTAAATGGCGAGAATCTTGAGGGATGGCTGTTATGAGGAAAGGCAGCCCAGAAACTTTACCAGCAGCACACATCGTTGTGTGCCTCAACTTTCAGTCTTTTACCCAAGCTAATCTGCCATTTTTGGGATTAGAGATTTGATCTAGATTATCATATTAAGATTTGGGACACATTATCAGTAGTGGACCTTGGTTTCATCGGGTGTTTCAGCCATTATCACTAGACACCCTCATCCAAGGAGGCCCTGCCAGGGTTGATCAGGCCCCGGAGTGTGTCACTGGTTTATGCTAAATTGTTATTTCTCTTCTTCTTTCTTCTGTTTAGTTTTCTACAGTTTATTTTCTCCTATCTATTCACTGCAACTGAGAAATAATACTTACCTCTTTAGGTAAGTATTATTTATGGAGCCTAACTTCTTCAAGGGGATAGAAAAGGTGATAGAGAGAAGTAAGACAAAAGGGACAAGATAGGAGAGAGCAGAGAGGAGAGCCGGAAGGGGGGCGCCCGATCTGGCTTCCCGCACCTCCCCGCCTGTACGCTCTACCTCCCCACTGCCTCCCAGAAAAGGGAAAAAGAGCAGAGGGGAGAAGAGCAGAATATTTTCTTTTCTCTCGCGGTTAGCTGACTGCCTTAGCTGCCCAAGTGATGTCAGTCCTTTTTAACCATAGCCAGTGACTGGTCCTCTCAGCAGTGTTAGCTAGTTCTCTTATAACCTGCTGTTGCGCCTGTCCTCTGATCCCAATCTCTCTAAGCAGTTTTGCTGTTGTACTGGCAACAAAGCCCCTGCACCCCATTTCCGCCGGCGCACCTTGATCTTCCAGCCTCTGTCCTCTGCCTCAGCTGCCAAGTTGGCATACTGCAGCTTCTTACGCTCAAATGCTTCCTCAATTGCTTCCTCCCATGGTACCGTCAGTTCAATGACGTACGCAAGTTTTTGGGAGTTCGACCAAAGGACGAGGTCTGGTCGCAGAGTAGTTGTTACGATCTCTGTGGGAAAAATTAGCCTCTGATCCAAGTCCACTTGCATCTGCCAATCCGTGGCAACCTTTAGCGGGCCCAGGTCCGGGGTTGAGGGGCTTGTCCTCGACTTGGCTCCCGGACAAATGTTGATGACAGCTGACACTCCTCTTGGTTTGTTAAAGGTTGAGCATTGATGGATTTTCTTTTGCACTCAACTTTCTCGGCTAGACACCTGAGGACCTGGTTGTGTCTCCATGTGTATCTGCCCTGAGTAAGGCTAGTCCTACAACCAACCAAGATGTACTTCAGTGTGGCTGGGACTGTACACAGGGGTCAGGATGGGTCCTTTCTAAACCACAGCTGCAGATTTATTGGGGAAGGTAACACATCATATCGGATGAATTCACTCCATGAGAGTTTCCTCTTTTCCACACTCTCCCAATTCATCCAGCGACCCTGCTTGGCCAGCGCTACGGCTGTGGCATGTCTGGCTGTTTCCTCCTTTCGACGCACCTCTTCCACCACCATTTTTTGATGTTCGGTTACAGATGCCTGTTGCCACCGAGGTGTTACTGCTCTAAGTCCAAATCCTCCTCTGCCCTGTTGGACATGATCCTCCACGTCACGATGCTGAAGAGCAGATTTGGCCTGTAGCACAGATGTGGCTGGGGTCCACTTCCTCCCCTTCGCTAGAGTGGGAGCAGTGCTTCTCACTATTGGGTCCCGGGAGTCCGTGAGTGACATCTTAAGCCTCACTTTTGCACATTTTAACTCCTCTATCAGACTAGCCATAGGCAATGACAGTATCCCGTCGCTGTAGAGTCCAACGCTGCTTAGGCATTTGGGAAGTCCGAGCCACTTCTTAACGTAGAAGCTCACTAGCCTCTCTAGTCGATTGACATGATTGAGTGAGACCTCGTACATTGTCAAAAGCCACAGTAGTCTGGGTAATAACCCAAACTGGAAGCACCAGAGCTTCAGTTTCCCTGGTAGTGCAGTGTTGTTAATCCGCTTGAGGTCATTAGCCAAGTTCTGCCTTAGTTGTTCTAGTTGCCACGTATCATTGAGGTCTGCGTTATACCACCGTCCCTGGCTCTTTATGGGCTTCTCTAAGATGGTTGGAATTTGTTCTCCACTGATATAGAATTGCTCGGCTGTTTCCCTGGAGCTTCTGTAGCAATCGCCTAGTACATGGTTTTGTTGTTGTAATGATGGTCATGTCATCCATGTAGGCTCTAATGGGAGGAAGACAAAGGCCACTCATGAGTGTCTCACCTCCCACTACCCACTGAGATGCCTGCATGACCAGCTCCATTGCCATGATAAATGCCAGAGGGGAAAAAATGCAGCCTGCCATCGACTCCAATTTCCAGGTGCTGCCAGGCTGTGGTGGTGTTCTCAGCTGTCACACAAAACTTTAAATCCTGAAAGTAGGTCTTGACCAGTCCTGTGATGTGGTTCGGTATGCTGAAATAGTTGAAGGTCATCGACAAGATCTCATGCAGAACTGACCCAAAGGCATTGGCAAGGTCTAAAAAGACCACGTGATGGTCTCTTTGTTCTTTCTTGGCAGTTTGAATCTGGTGCCAGATGGCGCTGGCATGCTCCAGGCACCCCGAGAAGCCCTGGATGCCGGCCTTCTGCACTGATGTGTCAATGTAGTTGTTTCTTTGCAGGAAAGTAGATATTTTTGGGGCAAAGACACTGAAGAAGATCTTTCCCTCTACGTTCAGCAGGCTGATCTGGCGAAATTGGCTGATGGATGAGGAGTTCTTCTCCTTAGGGATCAGAATACCTCCTGCTCTTCGCCAAGCCTTTGGAATCACTCCTTTCTGTCACACTACCTTCATCAGCTTCCACAGGTATTTGAGGACTCGTGGGGTGTTTTTATAGAGCCTATATGAGATGCAATTAGGTCGTGGAGCAAGCATGTAGATGCAAACAATAATCCCCATTCTTCTTTCAACTGAGCTGTGAGATTAGCGCGCTATGGGTTTCGTTTGGTTGGCGGATGTAGATAGTAGAAAGAAAATAGATCCAACACGAAACCACTAACAATAAGCTCTATGGATTTTTATTTATTTATTTTTTTAAGAAACTGGATCATGATTTCTGGAAAGCCATACTGCTGCAAAGCACCAGCAGGAAAGTTTCATTTACTTCTATTATATACAAGAGAAAGCAGAGATTTCTTCAACCAGTATCTCTTGTGCCAGCAGAAACATACCGATTCAATTTTGAGGACTGAGAAGAGACTGTAGGTAATAAGATTCTGGAAACTTTCTTGAAGCTTGTAAACAGATAGTAACTTTCCTGTATTTTTTTTGGCTCATTTGAATGGGAGAGCATCTCCCCTCTGATCCTCTTATCCTGCTTCTTTTTCAAGCAAATACATTATAAAGCTGAAACCTTCCCTCTTTCATCTCACCTGGCACTGTCCTGGCAAACTGCAGCAGCCTTTGTAGGCGGGGTGATACTACATCAGACAGGCCTTCCACTTCTTCTGGAC
The DNA here is from genome assembly GCF_051167445.1 of Perissodus microlepis. Taxonomy (NCBI): domain Eukaryota; kingdom Metazoa; phylum Chordata; class Actinopteri; order Cichliformes; family Cichlidae; genus Perissodus; species Perissodus microlepis. The sequence goes on along the minus strand of NC_140480.1, from coordinate 11,125,708 downwards.
ACAGCCACTCAAATGCCTGAAGGCACACACAAAAGCAAGATGAGAACAAGAAAACTATTTTTGCACTGTATGTTTCTGGACTGGAACCTACCCTAAAATTGCTACTGTCCTGACCTCTGTAGAGCCTATGGGCCTCCACCATCCTGTCCACGATGTATTTCTGTTCTCGGGTTAAACTGGCAGACAAAGCCTGGTGCAGATGGAAATGAGCACAGCACACAGATTTGCAAAGAAGCACTCATGATTACAGAGTGAGAGACTAGACACAGTTTCGATTAATAATGAGGGGAGCCTAAGACTTTTAAAGCTGATACTGAGAGCTGTGTGAATAGCTGGAACACGTTTTATTTCAGTCCGTCTAATGCCTGTTTGAACCTCCTGGTGGCAGCAGAGGAAGAGTCTGTGATATTTCAGCCTTTCTGGGTTTGAAAAAAATATTGAAATAGCAATGCAACCAGAAATCATTGACTAAATAACCGAATAAATACAAGTAAATGTGATTATATTTATTATATCCTATATATACTATTTCAGTATGAACCAAAGTGGTGTGACTGACCATCAGGCTGACGCTTGAACACCAGCAGTTGCCATGGCAACAGTTTGCTATGATTCGTTCATTAGAAGGCCTTCGGCAGCTGCTGGGCTGGTGGTGGTTGACTTTGAGGCTCATGTTTTGAGTCACCTAAATATAAAAGCAGCACTTTATAATGTGGCCTGTGACTAAGGGTGTAATTACCAAAGAATTCAGGAGAGTTTCAATGTGTTTTACCTGAAATTACAATGTAACAATGTGTATCTACAAATGCTTCCCAGTAGATACATCAGAATGAGGAGGTAACAATTCAAGTTTTCACAAGAAAGAAGAACATTTTAACTCTCAGGGAACTGCACCCTTAGTCGCTGGCTGTATTATAAAGTGTTACCAATACCAAAAAATCCACTGCTAGTCCCCCCAAAATTATGCTTAGTTCTTGAAAACTAGATCTTTTTTGAGCACCATGTTAATGCTTTACTGAAAAGGTCCAGCAAATCATCTTTTTCCACTAAGCATAGTGAAATCTGAGCAGGTTTTTTTCCACTGAGACAGTGCCTCTTTTTTTAGTTTCACATGACCATTTTGCATTGCTGCTTGGTTCAGAAGCTTTAAAAACATCAGGTGGACTTGGAAGTCTTGTCAGAACAGCCAGTAAGATGTTCAGCAGGAATCAGAGCAACCTTTTTGTTATTTACAAAAAGGCTGGCTGGCCTTTTTGTAAATAACAAACGGCTCACTCCCATTGGCTCCTTGGCGGGGTCTGGTGCCCTGGGGGCCCCTTCCGGGGGGTTGGGGGCCCTCAGGCCTCTGGCCTCTGGGCCAGTGGCTCGGTTAACTCTGGCGCAGCTGGGTGCTAGCAGAGCCCGCAGGCACGTCACTGCAGCCCCCTCTGGCTTCTGCTCCGAGGGTGCTGGGTGAAACTTGTGTACTTTAATCAAGCTATGTAATAACAACATGTGCCAGAACATGCAAAAGTAACATGACGAAACTCTGTTCAGACAGTGAATGGACTGATTTTTATATAGCACTTTTCTACTCTCCCAGATTACTCAAAGTGCTCTATACAACATGCCACATTCACCCAATCACACACTTTCTCTAAACTGAGTGCATCCTAACTACATTCATACACATTCACATTCACACTCTTGACATGCAGACTGGAGGAGCCAGGGATGGAGGGACCACTAACCTTCCGATCAGCAGGTGGCCTGCTCTACCTCCTGAGCTACAGCCACCCACTGGCAAAGATGACTAAACCGTCACTAGGTTTTGGATAAAGTGTACACTCACAAACCTGTCAAACCTACATTTGAAACATTAGCTACCATAGCAGTATAGTATTGCAACATGGCATTTGGGTCTTCTAACTAAAATAGGAAAATAGGAACATAAATAGTGCCATCATTGCCAGACCTGGCCCACATCTGGTTGACATACACCCTGCCATGACACCAGTCAATCAGAAGTGCCAGCTTGATGCCGGATCCAGGGAAGACCTATTTTCTATGGGCCTTTTTTTTCTTTTTTTCTTCTCTCAACAGGTGATCCAGGAGATTTTTTCTTTTTAAGTGCCCTTTCTCACACTCCCTCTTCCCCTCTGTTTTTCTTTCCTTCCCTCTCTTTCTTTCTTTCTCCCTTTCCTATCCCCCATGTCTGTCCCATCTGTAACAACTGAAAATAAAATGAAATCAAATAAATAATAATAACAAAAGTCGATCAAATGGACCAATACGGCAAGGCTGTGATGATCCACTTGGTAAAGTAAATCCGTTGGGTATTTTTCTTGGCCTTCAGACAATAATTCTGATGGCTAAAGAACAAACGGGACAGGCAGAAAAAAAAGAAAAGGCTAGCAGGTCCTCAGGAGAGCTAATGGCATAGAAAGTTGAGTTAGCATAGCTTAAGGACACCGAAGGATTGCACCACTACACAATCTGAGCCTTAGCAAAATTAACTTGTGGTTTAATTCTGGGTTTTCAGGTCTTGTACTACATGCAGGAGGTTAGAATAGCTGGGGAGAATAGTGCCACCCTTCCTGGGTGATCCCTCAGATCTCAGGATGCAGATAGCAAGACAATCTATAGATTTAGAGACTGTGCCCGGTGAGCAAAAGTAAGAATTATAGATTCTTAGGAGCAATTTTAGGTTGTTCTTTGTTTTGTTTTGTTTTGTTTACCACTGGCAGCATGCAATTTTAAGGCAATTTGATGCTTCTATAAGCCTTAATCGAGCAATATATTCCTAGAACAAGTCTCCTTACAGATCTAAATTATGTTTTTAATTTGGTCTGTTTTGTTCTTGGGCACTTAAACAGCACTGGGGTAGCAGGAGAAAGAATAAGACATTGTCCAACGAGCATAAGAGCACCTACTCTGCAATACATGGGTTTAACAAAATGCTGTAGTTGGAGTCTGAGCTAGTGCCTTAATCAGGAGCTTTCCTTCCAGGCTTTAAATAAACTTTATTATCACTGTGCACTACTCTGGCACTTTCATTTCCTTATGAATTAGCATACCATGTAATCGTTTGTATAATTCACCCATATTGGTGCTGTTAAAGTTGTTCCTGTGTATTGTGTTTTTTGTGAACTCTTGCTGCTATGCTGAATTTGTTTAGCCCATGTGGCACAATAATCTTGAACCTCGAACTCTGAAGTTAGGAAAGTATCCAATCGAGCACAGGTGTGCCGCACCTGTCCGGGTAGCCTGCTGGTAGAGCTGACTCTCCTGCTGTCTGTGTTCTCCTCTTCCTCTTGCCCTCTGCTTTTACCTCCTTTCCTCAGGCGTTTGGATTGGCACTGCACCTCAGTCAACAGACCTGAAGAGAGGGTAAAAAGTATTATTTTCTGCCCAACCACAAAGTGACATATTGTTTTTTGGAATCTCACTAATCATTTCTCTGATTACATTACAACCTCAGTCAATCAGTTTCTTGTATTTGAGCCTTACATTCAGCCAGCATTCCCACAGCTCGGCACTTCCTCAGACGGCAGTCTTGACACTTCCTCCTCATGTACATATCCATCTCACAGCTACCACCACTCTTACAGTGATACACAGCTTTCTTGGTGACACTGCGTCTGAAGAATCCTGTAGCGAAAGGTAAAACATGACGCGCTGATGCTAAGAAGTAGAAAAATATGAAGATCAGAAAGCAATCAAATAAATACCTTTGCATCCCTCGCAGGTAAGAGCATTGTAGTGGTATCCTGATGCTTTATCACCACACACCACACACAGCTCATCCTGACCTCTGCTCTTTCCACCCGAGCCCATCCGGGACCTCCGCCCCATTGGCAGTCCTACAGATCCGAGGCCCTGAGCAAAGAGGCCCCCACAGTGGGGCTCGGAGCTCGGATCGCAAGGGGCCTCCAGGCAGTGAGGGCTGTAGTGGTATGGTGGGTTGCAGAGCTGAGAGGAAGAGGAGGAGGAGGAGGGAGAGGGGGCAGAGGAGGGTGGAGAACCATAGTGGGAGAAGGGCAGGTTGGCAGGACTATACTGTTGTTGGCTGTATGGGAGGAGCTGGAGGTCAGGGTCCTGCAGGGGATAGCCCAGGGGGTCAGCCAGCATATCTGAAATCAAAGTCCAGGGTCAGAAGTTTTAACTGGCTCTGTATGTTGATGAGAGATGACACTGATGTAGGATCACAGGTCCACGTGTGAACAGAGCAGCTCTGCTTTCTGTTTGTCAAGGTTGGCCAGTTAGAAGAAAGCTGACTGAAGGAAGGGTGGCTTGTTTCAGACAGTATAAGTAAGTATAAGACAAGTGTGATTCAAAGCTTCTCTAATAGAGTCCAATAACGGAAATATGGAGCTTGAAATGAACACAATGAGGTTTCGTTGAAATACATTACTCGGACAGCTGACTTTTTGATGTGGCCTTGCAGTTTAAACCCACCCTGTCTCCATACATACAAAATTTGTATTCAGATTTTCATTCCCTTGGTTGTGCTAAACTGTGAGAAATGATTCAAGTATAAAACATGACATTTAAAGGAAATGGTCACTTTAGTAAAACCTCTATTAATCCACAGTTAAAGAATTATCCACCAGGAGATGAACCATTTATTCCAGTTGGAGTAGCATTTGCTAAAAGCTGCAGTGCTCAGGAGCTGTGACAAATCGCTGAACCTTTTGTAAGAATCCCAAATCCAATAAAAGTTGGACACTGTGTAAAATGGAGATAAAAACAGAATGCATTGATCTGCAAATCTCATACACTACTGTTGTATTCACAGCAGAACATAGAAAACATCAAAAGTAAAGAAAAAAATAAAATCTTTTTGAATGGCACCAACACGTCTTAAAACAAGTTGGGACAGAGCCTCATTTACGCCTATGTTGTTGTGTTTTTTTTTTTCATTATGCAAATTTCCAGAAAAGGAGTTTTGCTCTTTGCCTCAGTTCATTTTAAACGAGCTTCAACCCAGAGAAGAGGCAGACTCTCTGAATCCCATTCACATGTTGCTTCTGCTTCGCATCACAGAGCTTTAACCTCCATTTGTGGATGGCACAGTAAGTTTTCTTCACAGGCATTGCTCCTGTTACAGCCCGAAGACCATAACCACCCAACGCTGACTGTCCCTTGTGCTCAGAGATTTCTCCAAATTCTGTGAATCCTTTGATGATAACATGTACTGAAGATGATTAGATATTCAGAGTTTTTACCAGTTTTATGTTGCTGGTACATATAGATTTATAGATGCAGTTTTTTGTACAACTCTCCCACTCTGAGATTCACGTTTTATACCCAGTCATGTTACTGACTTGTTGCCAGTTAACCAAATTAGCCTCCAGTCGTTTCATTTTAGTACCACATTCTAGGGCTGTTCGATATAACGATATCGGATGACGATATAAAAATGTCTATTGTTTCATTTTACGCTATCGTTTGTTTCGTGGTGTCGCAAAATAAACTGTTTACGGCAATATTTTTTCATGGTTTTGATGGTCACTGTAGTGGCTATATTAATTTCTTAAAGTTCTCTCTTTCTCTTATATTTTATATAACCACACTACTGACGGACAAACACCTGTTTTTATGTGTTGTGGTTAGCAACAACAACGGTAACAGTATCGCGTGTCCGCTTGTTTATGTTCCACATAAACTTTTCACAATAAAGCTCAAGATCCTGTTGAGACTTTTCAAAATAAACTGAATCACGTGAAAGAGCAGATTATTTACGGATGAGAATTAAAAAAGAGCCGCCAGGTGCTAAAAAATAAACCTTAGACTCAAACGTTAGAACAGGCTTTTCCCCGCAGCACGCCGTGTAATAAATACTCACAAAGAAAACGGCGGCCTTTACAACTTATGTCTAAAAATGTATAGTTTCATGCATCGGTTAAAACACTCGACTCAAGACGAGCTGCCCAAGATTCACAGAATTTACAGAAAATGTTACATTTTTGTGATTTATATCGTTATCGGACGATAGAATTCTTATATCGGGATATGAAATTTTGGTCATATGGCACAGCCCTACCACATACTTTTGTTGACCCAATCCCACTGACACATGTTGCTTCCATCATTTTCAAAATGAGATCATATTTTCCCTAAAATTGTTATTTTTCTCAGTTTAAACTTTGAATATGTTTTCTGTGTTCTACTGTAAATAGAATAACAGTTTATGAGATTTTCAAAGGATTGCATTCCATTTTTATTGATTTCTAACTTTTTTGGAATTGGCGTTATACAAACTGAGCTAACATAGATCACCCATTTTAAAGATCGCTATCTTTAACTAGGAGCAAATGAACTTTTATCTGGAGTCACGATGATGAAATGATGAGAGACAAACAGCTGGTTTTAAGTGAAATACAGGATCATGCTTAAGGTAATCTTATAGTATCACACACCTGTGCTGCAACCTGTCCTCACAATTCATAACACTCCATCATCATTTTTTCCCTTCTTCTTCTTCTTTCCTTCCTGCGTCACCACATTGGACCATCCCTAGCATCTCCTTATGTCACTACAACCTCCTGACTGTATGTAGGATATTGTTATGATTACATCAGGCTGTGATCCACTTAAATAGCGCTCAAGTGCCATGGTGTAAGATTTATGACATTAGGTATAGCAAATATTCTTTCCAAATTGAAAATCTTGTCAGTATTGTAAATCTTTCACACACATACAGCATCTAACCTACAGGGAATAAGTGATTACACTAGCGTGACTGAAACATTAATGAATGTTTAAGGAAACTCTGTGACGCTGGTCGAAGTCAAAAAGCGTTCAGAGGAATGTGAATTTATGTGAGTCGTGACTGCTTTAATGGCTCTTATGGGATACAATAAAAAGCTGAGAGTGAGACCCTGTGAACTTGTTCAGACTGCTGAAACAGGATGCAGCTGAGAACTCCCAGTGCCATTTAGGATTTTTCTTTTTATTATTATTTTTATTTTATTTTTTTATCCCCTTTTTCAGGATTCTTCATTTAGTCCATCATTCATTCAGTTCATTGTTGGGATGACCTAAAACATGTCAGAGTGTGGGTCAGCCGCTTGTGTTTTGCAAGCACTGACTCCACTGAGAAAACATGTGTGACCACTGGCAGCCTCTTAAAGTACAGCTGGACTGTTCGACTGGGACTGCTGTGGGATCTGTTATGCACTGATTAAACAGAGAGCCCACCCAACCTTCAGGAGTTTCAGGAAATGGGAACTTTTGGGCTAAAACATGTTGGATGAAGATTAGGAAGGACTAGTTAATTGATTTTAATGTGTGTAAACCGTGTATATGTACACATGATAGTAAAATGAGTATATGTATATATAGTAATTTTACTACTATATGAACATATGTCTGTGAAGGTTCTCAGTCATCCAGGTCATTGTAGTCTAAGGAGCTTGGAAAGAAAAGCGTCTGGACTTCTTTAAGTTGCTTGAAGACGTTTCACCTCTCATCTGAGAAGCTTCTTCAGTTCTAAGATCAAATGGTGAAGAGCCCTGTGGGAGTGTCCCCCTAAGAGGGACAATGGACCCCCCTAATGATCCTCTACCTAATCACGTGAGCCAAGGTGTGAAAACGGGTGTAGGTCACATTCAGCCAAAGTTTCGGGTGAACTCATTGTGAAACCTGGCCCCACCCTATCATGTGATTTCCTGAGGTCAGAAGGCCCAGGATGTGAGTGGGCGTTAAGGCGTCTGAAGAAGCTTCTCGGATGAGAGGTGAAACGTCTTCAAGCAACTTAAAGAAGTCCAGACGCTTTTCTTTCCAAGCTCCTTAGACTACGATGACCTAGATGACTGAGAACCTTCACAGACATGTGTATATATAGTAGTAAAATGTGTATCACTATATACAGTACTGTGCAGAAGTCTTGAGCCACACCTCATTTCTCTACATTTTGCTTGTAATTGTATTAAAGTGGCCTTAGCCAATAGCTCTAAAGGCTTTCTAAGTCTTTCAAAGTGCTTTGGATATTGGCTGCTTTTTCACTCATTTTCAGTCCAGTAACTGCATTGTTTTTTCTTCAGTTGCAAAGCCAAATACACTGACTTATAAACCATTCAAGCATAAAAAGCACCTTCCTCAAGGAATGAACCAGACTTGTTTCTACACATAACAGACAATTTAGCAAATAACCGATTTTTAAGAGCAGCCTTTCACAAAAATCTACAAAATCTACAATAACTGTCCAACAAGGTGATTCCCAAAGAGCTGTTAGCTGAAAAAGTAGCATATCATGGCATGATGCGTGCAGGGTGCCCTTAAAAATATGGAACTGGCCAAGTGGAGCAGAAAAAAAGAGTATACCTCAGAGGTCAGAAGGGAGGTGAGTATGTACAGCCATCTGTGAAACATGGTGGAGGCTGGGTCATGGTTTGGGGTGGCATTTCAGCCAGTTGTGTTGGATATCTTCTCAAAATGAATGGAATTATGAAAGCAAAAATGATCGTCAGACTTTCGTCCAAATCAAGTAAATGCATATTCGGGATTTTTTTTTTAAACATAAAATGGGACATTATAAGTCACGGTTTGGTCTCCCCAAAGTCCGGACATCTCTATTATTGAAGCAGTGTGGGAATCACCTTAACAGAGAACAGAACAAAAGGCAGCTAACATCCAACGAAGTACTTTGAACGTCCCCAAAGAAGCCTGGAGAACTATTACTGACGTCTACTTAAAGAAAGCTGCCTAAGAGAGTTCAGGCTGCATCAAAGAACAAAAGATGATCATACTAAATATTAACTTTAGAGGTTAGCAAAACTCTATTTTTGCCTTATATACTGTATTATATATTGTATTTAAATGTGTCTGCAAATGTTTTCTTCCCCTTTTCCGACCAAAATATAAACAAATGAAGAATGGCTTGAGACTTGCACAGTACTGTGCAGAGAGTGAGGTATGTCTTCGAGCTCTGACAGAAAATCGGGCATCCTGCAGTGATGCTGTAGCACATGCACATAAAGAGGAATTTCCAGGAGACAATATTCAAAAAATAAATAAATCAATCAAAGCAGCAAAGGTCGCCATATCCTGCCTTTTAACACTCAGTGTGGTTTGACAAGTGTTAAACCCTTTCACAATGCATGGAGTGAGCAACAGATTAAGTTAGTTTAGAACAAAGACAGGATGAAAGGAAACAGAGAGTGACTGTAGAGCCTGCATGAATGAGAGTCTTTTCTGTGCGTGTCAGATAACAACCGAGCAGTCCCAACCATGCTGGCGACTCCACTTGAGTCACATTTTCAGAGTTGACTTCCCATTTTGAGTAAATTGATCATCACGCATAAAATTGTTAGAGCTGCCTTTGTTTCAGGAAGTAATTCAACTTATATCTTTGGCAAATAGACAAATCTGAATAGTTACATCATGGTTATGTAAAATCCATTCCTATTCCCAACTCTCTCTTTTAGTGACCTCAAAAATAAGCAACATAAAAACTTCACCCTGCGTGTGGTCAGTTTCTCCTCAGAGACCCCATGCGTGTCATCAATCATCAGTTGTGACTGAGGCTTCCTCAAAAGCATCCCGAGGAGTTTTGAGCCTAAATTACAAGCGTGTTTGATGATAAATGACAGAACATGTTGAGACCTGCTGCAGCTCACATATAGTGGACTAATGTCCCTGCTCTGATCAGCTGAAAGCCTACTAATGAACTCTTCTCTGTGCTTAATTTCCCCTCCTCGCTTTCATTCTCCCTGCAGATGTTTCCTGTCTTTACCCAACTAGGCGATGGGTTGGCTTGGTGGGGGGTGGAGGGGGAACTGGGGAGGTGGTGGGGGGGGTGGTCCTTGCTTTCTCACTGTGTGACTGAGCTGCGGTTCGCAGTGTTTGTAAACCATTTGAACGCTGTCTAAACACTCCTCAGCCTCCCTTCCATCCCACGCACGCTAGGGAGCCAAACAACACCAGCAAAGCACCCCCCGCAGCTCCCCCTCCTTCTCCCTTCCTCCTCCTTCTTCTTCTCCAAAGGGCAGGAGGGGAGACAACAGGGAGACTTTGTTGATGATACATGTCAGTATAAATAGATCCTCCGATGCACGCTCAGCCTCTCTGCATGTCGCGAAGGCGGTGAGCCGGCTGATCCCCCTCAAGAACTGTTTTTTCCATGTCACTGAGTTCTCAAACGCCGTAAATAAAGGCTTAGCATTCATTCATCAGCTGTCAGAGTGAATGAGGCTGCACCGCACACAGAAGGCAGTCGTATATCAGCGTGTAACAATATAAGATATTTATGACCCACTTACTTAATGTCAATCTGTGTGACCAGTACACAGTGTCAAATCTGTAGACATAATAAAGCAGCAGAAGAGTCATCAAGTCTCGAGTGTCTTATGCAGCATGGATGCTCATTTTGCTGCCTAGAAATTGTGAAATTCTGCTCTCTCTTTGATTTAAATGTTCATTTCAAGCCAGCAAGATTTAGATCAGCAGATTGAAAAATCCTAAAGTGCCCAAAACCTTCAAGGAAGTTCAGAACCTTTCAAAGTACAAATTGAAATTTATACAAAGGGGGATTTGGTTAGAGCAGAAGTGACAGCAGAAACCACATTTTCCTTCTTAATACTTGTCGCACTAAATTTTGTACTTTGTTTGGATTTCATCTGCTCAGGTGAGAAGAAAATCCTGTGAACGGTGTCCATAGTAACTGCTTTCTCCTGAAGAAATAATCCCAATACAAACACTGACAGTGTATTCTGTGGATTACAGGTTGATATGGAGACTGGCTCTGAAAAATTATGTTTCCCATTGAGCTCTTTACAGTAGCACTGACTGATCATTTAGAGAGTTTTTTGTAAAGCAAATGTCTGCACACATTCAAGTTGCATAAGGTATTAAATGCTTAAAGTCAGTTTTTCCTTTTTCCAGTGTCAATTTAGATGTATTAATGCCCCACGAATGAGATTTAGCTTAGAATAAGAATCAAAAATCCCATCAGGCAGTGTTTAATATTTCAATTTCGTGGTTCTTTTAAGAGAAGCTGGAGAGAAAACAGAAGTAAAAGTAGATGAAGACACCAAAGAGAAAGAAGCAGGAGCACGAGCATGACTGTGGACTCACCGTAGTACTGGAGCTGCTCAGTGGAGCAGTAACCATCTGAGGTGCTGAGAAACCCCCCTGCCGTGAAGCTCATCTCCAGCTCGGTCCACTCTCTCATCTGGACAGAAAATCCTCTCTCTTTAACTAGTAATACAGGATCTATCTTCACACACACACACACATACACCCATAAACACACAGAGACAATTACTCAGAGAATTCACGCAGATATCAAGGCTCTGGGAAGTGTGGAGACATTCCTCAATCCCCAGGATGCGTCCAGGTCTCTTAGCTGATATCCCAGCCTATTTTTAAAAAGCAGAGAGCAGCAGTGCAGCTGATCCTCTTGGTCGGTGGTGGATGATGTGCTGGAGGAGGGATTACACATCCCAGGGGGATAGACAAAAGGGAAAGTGGGGGGACACCGAGGAGGGACAGGGATGGGACTGTGTGTCCAAACAGCTGGACCTGACTGGGACGTCATAGATCAGAAAACGCTGGGGAAAGATGATGGCTTTACTCCTTGCATGTTGAGGTTTGTGTAACAAGAGTGCAACAGCTGGACTGGGCGAAAGAAACATTTTCCATTAATCTCACGTTTCAAATAAAAGAAATCCTCCTTAAAGTTCCCCTTCAGATTAAACAAACCTCGCTTCTTTTATTTAAGTTGTACCTAACTGTGCGCTGTGAACGTAACTGTCCATATTTGTCCTAAAGGCCTTGGGGAGTGTGTTTACTCTTCCTTTTGTTTACCACTGTTCTGTTTGTGCTGTGGTTAATATTGGACAACAGATAGATTTAAGGCTCTCGGGGTCCTCCGCCTCCCCCACAAATAGTTAACCAGACCAGGGCAGAGCAAAAGAAGTCGAGGCCTGCACCACCCGGAGAAGACAGAAGAGTGACCCCCATTACAGGCCTGTAAATCTCCAAGCAGGGCCGGTTGACACGCAACATGCTTACTGAGAATTAATAGTGTCCTCCCACCCACCTATCATCTCTTTCGCTGGCTCATTATGGGAATCAGGACTGACTTATGCACAGCAGAGGGCTAGGGGAGAGCCAATCATTCTCAATGAAACTGTAGCCTTCACTGGTGCAATCACGATCAGTCTCACTGACAAATGAAACAGGAATGTAGCTGCTGGCTACACAGTGGTTTTTTTTAAGTGGATGTTCAAAGGGTAAATTGATACATATGTGGTCACAGCACTGTGGAAAAGTACAAACTAAGGCCTAAAGAAAAAGTACATAAAACAAAAGATGTGTCACACTTTTGAAAACTTTGACTTACCCTGATTAACTATAAATAAGGACAAACCGATTAACCCGCTGTGAGATTTGTCAAAAAACTTTCCAGGGGGTCAAAGTGCGTTTTAACAGGGCAAGGGATTTTCATTGTAGCATTTCTAAGCATATTAGTTTTCTTTAGAAAGCAGCCTGGAGATTTTTGTTTAGACACAAAAATGACGAGGATCAATAAAAAAACTGACCTTTATACCGAGCCATTGCACAAACCGCTGCTGTGCAATGTGTTATGACGCTGTGATGCTCAAAGTTTGTAAAATCAAATTAAAACTGAGGGTTATCTTCTAATTTACACACAGTATAATAACTTCAGCGAGTGCTTGAGCCGTCGCTTGAGAAATCAAGTGCCAAAAACGAAAGAAATCACTTTAGACTTGAGAAAAAGAATCGCTGTTGCTCACAGAGCAGGAGATGGATATACAAAGTTATCCAAGCATTTCCAAAGTGTCAAGAACTGGAGAGAGAAGTATCATCAAGAAATTCAAAGAGAGCCACAAAACACAGAACAAACCTGGGAAGGTAGGAAGGGAAAGAAGGGAAAGACTCTAGAAATAAAACTACCGGGAGATGTTTCTAAAAACTAACAGTTATAATTACATTCAAATTGACTTTTTCCGATAGATTTAAACAAGCAAGTAGCTGTTTAAAGCTGTTGGAGAAGTGTTTACTCACATAAATACACGTGTCAGTGATTCGCTCTTGCTTACAGGAAGTCTTGTTTTTTAACTCTCTGATATCCAGGGTCTGGTGTCATTCAGCCAGGATCTAAAGAGCTCTACAAGGGCTTCAGAGTAAAGTTTGTGAATGCCTATGAGGCTGGTAATGGATTTTAAAAACTGTCAAAATATCCTAGAATTCATACTAGTACTTGAAAAAAAAAAATCCACAATTTATGTAAAAGATTTGCATGTGTACTTTGTGAAAAGAAAAATCTATAAGGCACCAAATTTCATAACAGGATCTCCGGGTAACTCAACCCCCTGCTGCTATCAAAGTGCAAGAAACAGAGGCTACACAAATCTGACCATGCTTGGCCAAAGGCTTTTCCTATGAAAAGTCTTTGGCTGATCTGATGGATGATCCGAGCAAACCAGCTTTTCAGGAAAAGAACCTAATACCAGCTGTGAAACTTGGTGGTTGAAATGTTACACTGTGGTTTTGTTGTACCTCTCCTCAAGGACTAGGTAGCCTCATCTATGAATCCCATATCACAGTAGAGAGTGCAAAAAAAAGAAAAAGGACAGTTAACACTGAAGAGCCATACCTGAACCTACAGCAAATCCTTAGCAAATCCTCGGTGGAATGACTCAGTCAAAGTCTGAGAGATTTGAAATGGACATCATGAAAAGCCACAAACATCTTGCAGTAGAAGAGTGCACGTTGATGTCTAGCGAGTCTGTGGACACTTTCTTCACACTTTCTATTTTTCTTCCTTAAATTTCCTTGTGTTGTTGTTAATGTATATGACTTTTATCTGCATTGTTCCAAAGAGGATCCAGTGTGATTTAATCAATATTGTTATTTAGGTTCATTTAAAAATCAGACTTACACAGAGCGCAAAAGGTAGTTCTGTGACCATGCTAGCTGTTCTCTGAAAATGTACTTCACAGTGTGAATATCGTGTCAACATTCGCTGTTTAGAATCAAAGTTTACATGATGCCGATGAGGATTGTTTTGCAGGGTTTCGGCTGTATACAGAAGAAATGTATAAACTAAAAGGTGGAGATGATGAATCATGGAGGGAACATGAATGTCTGCACCCGATGTAACTTGCACATGTATTGAATGGTGTTAAAACTATCCATTAAAAAGCCAGACAACTCCCAGGGTCAATGGGCTTCAATTATATCTTGATGTCATACATGCAGTGCTGTGCAAAAGTCTCATTACTTTGGAACTGAGTGGGCTTACATCGATCAGAGAGTTAGAACTAAAAGAAACTTAGATTAACCTGAAAGGAACTAATATGGGTTAACTGGTAGTTGATATAATTCAGGAATTAAATCCAAAACTGACTTGGGAAAAAAGAGAAATATATTTTCGTTTTATTTTTTTATTTGTCTTATTCTTTTTCCTTCTGGGATTTGGATACAACAAGTATAGTATGCATATTATACACAAAAACACACTATTACCCATTTCTTTTTTTTATAATTAAGATGAATTATTCTCGAATGAAGACATTGATCTGACACATGTCAAATGTAGCCAATTGTGTTTATTGTTCCACCCCCATCTCTCTACCCTGTGATCTCAAAAGTGAACACAAGGTCAGGAGATGATGGAGGAAATCAAAGGCGGGGGGGGGGGTTGTAAAGAAGTGATTCAAGGACAGGTAGAAGGGGGAAAAGAAGGAATAGATAGAAAGAAGGAAAGAGACAGGGCAGAGAAAACCCCAACAATCCCCTCTGAGCAAGCACCAGTGGGGGCAGAAACCTCCTGCAGAACCAGGCTCAGGAGGGGGCAGTCAACCGCTGGGACTGGTAGGGGGGTGAGGAAGGGAGAGAGGGGAGAAAGAGGGCAGAGGAGAGGTGAAAATTAAGATGGAACAGAGGTAGAGGAAGACTACCTCTACCTCAAAGGCCGCAACATAAAAAAGGAGACGAACACCAGATTGTTAGTGAGAAGAGGTTTTATCTTAAAATAGAATACCAGGTTGGCTAAACTGGCTGGTGCTACCAAGGCAAAGACAAGTGAGCTCCCTGGAAGCTTGCCTCAGGTATGCTTTTATCCACACCTGACTAGGTGTGGCCAATTAGCACCAGCTGAACACATTGAGATGATTAGGGGCTGCAGAGGGACGTAACACAAGGCTACAGCAGGTGGGGAAGCATGCCTTCCAACTGCTCATTTCTTCTCTGGATTTCTTGAAGCGTGAGCTGCAGGTCTTCATGTATTTTCTCTTGTTGTTGCTTTTGCGCCTGCATTTCAGTGTTTTCACGCTTCAAGTTGCTGAAGTTCAACATAATCCCCTTAATGAGCTCTGAGTTGTTTTTCGCCATTCCATTGATCCTATGCTGCATCTCCAAGCTTCGCTTTTCCACTTTTTCCTTTTCTCATTCTAGTTCGGTTGTTTTGTCCTTCAAAGTCACCGTTCCATCCATTCATGATGATGAATGGAGGGAACATGAATGTCTGCTAAAATAAAGAACACACTGTTTCTTTAAGAACAAAAAAAGACAGCATAAACCAAATACTGTCAGTGTAGAGCACAGGTGTCCTGCAGGTTTTAGATGTGTCCTTGAGCCAACACAGCTGATTTAAATGGCTAAATTACCTCCTCAACATGTCTTGAAGTTCTCCAGAGGCCTGGTAATGAACTGATCACTTGATTCAGGTGTGTTGACCCAGGGTGATATCTAAAACCTGCAGGACACCGGCCCTCGAGGCCTGGAGTTTGACACCCCTGGTGTAGAGGATGGACATAAAGGACAACTCATGACCATCTGCTGACATCTTGTTGAATTCAATTGTGTACATCCACACAGAGCAGCAGGTCAGCTGATCACAGCCTGCACATTAATAAAATCTACTGAGTTCTCAATAGAAATTATTTTTGCGTTGTCATTCTTTTCCCCACGCTGAGCCATTGCAACCCATTTTAGGATTCCCCCACCTGCTCAATCCTACTTTAGCCCCTGACTGTGCACATTTTCCCGTTTAGAGGCAAACTCACTCTATGCAATGTAGGCAACAGAAAATAAAGAGATTGTTTTTCATTTTCATTTTTCTTTAGATACAAGCTAAGTATAATCAGAATAATAAAATACTATACTAAAGTTTGTATTCCCATCTGCTGATTTTATTTTATCATTAGGTAATATAGCACAAGGTTCAGTTAGCTCTGGACAAAAATAGAAACGTCCTTCAAAAAGCTATTTTCACTTTCATACTTTAAGTATATTTCACTGTACTTTTTTCTTATTTGAGTAGAGAAGTAGACTATTACTGGAGTATTTTTTAACAGTAGTATCTGTACTTGTACCTAAGTACCGAATGTTTGCCACCTCTCTGACCAGAATTAACTTTTTGGGATTTCTTTACCTGGATGATTGAGCATGCATCGGGACAGCGTTTCACTGTGGAACACTGCTGTGGAGGATGCTTTTACTGCATTGGCAGTGTCTTTGCAATCACCCTCATAATGAAAAATAAAGCTGTTGCCAATCAGCTTCTTTCCAGTTGATATGTATGGTGCATCAATTTTAAAATTCTTTTCTACATAAAACATGTTGCTGCTGATTTTTGGTCCAGTCCTTGTGTAACTTGGCATATTTCATCCTTTGCTCCTTGTTTTCTGTTCTTAAGAATGGCTTCTTGACAGCTGCCCTTCCACTGAGACCATTTCCATGGAGGCTTCAGTGAACAGTGGATGGATCAACTGAAGGCCAGATGCATATCTCAGGTCCTGTATCGGATCTTTCCTGTTTCTTAAGGACACAACTTTAAGATACTGTTCATTTGCTGTAAATATTTTATGTAGCCCTGTCACTTTTTCCTTTGTCTTCCACTTAGCCAGTTTCCAAACACTTTTGTTACTTTTCATATATTCAGCTAAAGAAATGAGAGTAAGTGATGTTTTTTTCTGCCTTTTCAAAATACTTTTTAGCCAGTTTGCAATTTGCACTAAAACAACTAAAAAGCATCTCAGTGGTGGGTTGCTGATGGATTCTGGCGTGAGAAGAAGTGAGTTACAGCTATTTCATTGTCAAAGGCAGTGTGTCGCATCTCAACATGCTAGTGTATGTCGAAATAAAAACCATGATAACAAACCATCCCTCTGACTCCCTCTGACCCCTGAAGAACGGAAGGGGAACAGGGAGCAGGCAGCGGCACTGAGAGTGACTCTAAATGATGGGGACAATATCTGAGAGCGTGTAAATGTCACCATGGATCTTCTGGAGGTGTCAGACTGTTGAACACAGGCCCCCATGGGAGTATCGTAAAAAAATAAAATGAAAATAGGAAAATGGCAGGGTAAGGAGGGAAAGAGTTTTAGGTTACATTCACATCAAGTGTGGTTAGCTCAGTTGGATTCTGGAGTGAACTTTTTTGGGGGGATTTTGTGCAGCAACATGGCTCCAACCACATGAGAAGGGAGTAAACTGTTGTCTGGCATGTCTAAATAAGCATGAGCACAGAAAACTACAATTAACACAGCGTTCCCTCCAGACCAACAACTCATTAGTCCTGAATCACTCACACAGTATAAGCCCAGAGATAAATTCAGCACATAATAAATCGTGTTCGGCACGTACTCTCCGTGCGATCGGCTCCTGTCTCTATCAGACAGCTGCTGGCTGGTAGCTGCAGCTCGATAACAGCCCGGACTGTTTACTGATCCTCGCAGGAAGCTGACACTCATACAAGAGTGGCCTCTGGATTTTGTGAGTAAAGTCCATAGCTTACGCCTCAGCATATGTAAGTGAGAGTGGCTGGGGGAGATTTAGCTATCACAAGGAGGAATGTAAATTGTCAAACATTAGTCATGTCTGCTCGGAGCATTTGTTTGAAACTGTATTCTCTACTCTGTGAAAGCTGCTGGTCCGCTAGTGTGTTTTATTTGCATTATTTTTCAATTCAGTTCACTTTTAATTTTTTATGGCGAAAATTCCCAACAGCAGTCGCCTCAAGGTGCTTTATATTGTCAAGTCAAACGACCCCATTTGAGCAAGCATTTGGTGACAGTGGGAAGGAAAAACACAAGGGTCAGGGAGGGGCAGCCATCTGCCTCAACCAGTTAGGGGTCCCCATTATAACCCATTATAATTTTTCCTTATGTTCCGCCTCTGAAATATAAACCACTAAAACAGTCAAAGTTTTCTATCCATCCTCTTCTTCTCTTCGGGGGGTGGTGGAGCCGATCCTAGCCACAAACAAAATGTCATTAAAAAAAAAATAAAAATAGAAAAGTCAAAAGATCGGGGTACAGACTGCCCGAAATGGTCCGCTTTACATTGTTGTTTTTTTTCCTCTTGACTCTGTCTGACGTCAGTGAGAGTAGAAACGAGGCCCCCCTCGCCCGCTGCTCAAACCTATTGCCAAACCTGCTTAAAGGGAGAGTGCAGTGAGCTGAAACGTCTTGTTTTAGACAGTGGATGAACTGAGAGGGTACACCCAGGTGCTAACTAAGGTAAATAGCTTAATAGTGAAGCATGCAAAACCATTTTAGCAGAGCCCAAGAATAAAAATGCACAGCTAGAATTGCACATGATAGCTCACCTTTTCATGCAGCACTTTAAAATATAGCTATCATAACAGCACAATGATCCTTATTCACAGTGAAATGTGTTGCCGGATACAGGCAATGAGCAATAATCTGTTGCAGCAACTCGTAGCCCTACACTTGGAAAAGAGGCCAGGAAAAATGTTTTTCCTTTTGTTTCCAGATTTTTACAAGATCCAAAAGACAATTTAGTGCACGACAGCATCCACATTTGATCACTTATTTCATTGTTCAGGTTTCCTCTTTTACACGAACCCACAAAATCCATATTGGCTCTAATGAAACAATGAGGTATGAAATCTAGATTTGCTACATGAAAACACCGCTGTAGTTGGGAAGCTCTTTGTTAGGGTTTAGTTTGGTTACTTTTGCGGATAGTTAGAGGTTGGGGACTCACCACTGAGTTTTCCTGCTGTGCCAACTGTTTCACCGTCCTGTCACTTTGTCCAGCTTTTCCCATTTGTAATGTTGACAGCAGCCCAGGCTCTCTCTCCCTCACACACACACACACAGAATAAACAGAACCTTTCACGTGAGATGTTTTTGCTGCACATGCTGATCAAAGATCTTTAGAGTCAAGCAGGATTCATAAGCTTTATTTTTTTCTTCGAGGAACACCAGGATAAATATATGCATTTTTAAAAAGGGGCAACGTTTCAATTTAAACTTAATGTTTAATTATTGTAGTGTGACAGATGAAAAAAAAACAAACTTTGCTTAATATTTCCCATAAGTGGCCTTTTTTTTGGTTGCACTCGGGACTTCCTCCCCACTCGTCTCCCCTGCTCATACGAACTGGAATCGTCTCATTAAGAAATTCCCAGTATGTCGTGTTTATAAACAGCCTCTTGTTCGTGTCTGGTGATGGATGGATGCGCCCTATCACTGACTCTTCCTGCTAACTCCCCAACATGTTTAACAATCTCTCTGCCACTGTTTCACAATCACACACTATTCACCCCCCCCAACCACACACACACTTACTGAACCCTTGATATGTTTTGTTTTGACCTTACTTCCTCTGTGGGTGGGCCCTTAGTGTTTTCAGTGGATTATATATGTTTAATAGTAAGAGAAAATGTGTGGGTACGCGTGGGTGTGCAACTCAGGGGCCAGTGTGAATCTGCTAATGAAGAAAAACAACAAAGCTGTCGAGGCCTCCCAGAAGCAGGTCAAACGTGGTCGCACTGGGGGTTCAGGTCAGCAGAGGCAAAGGCCGAAAGGTCATAATTAAAGCCAAGTGCAGACCTTGCCCTCTACTGGGTGGAAAAAAAAGAAAGAAAAAAAAGTGCGTTGTGAAGAAAGTAAACTGTTAGAGACGGAGAACCCCCAGAGAGTTTTTTTCTCCTTTCTCATCCTAAATGACTCAATAAAAAAAGAGACTTTACTCAAAATGAAAGCAGCAGAGAAAACATGGTCTGGATGAGTTTAATCTTTACAGTACTCTATCCCAAGGTGAACATTTACCAGACGTGCAGGTACATACTTTTGTGCAAAACACTGAAGATGAAAATGTAAAACATGAAGGTACTGAAAATCTGTGCTAAGCGATGTGACTTCATCACCAGTGCAATAAAAACTGATCCAGACAAACAAATAAGCATGGCACTTGGTGCGACCATCAATTAAAACTGACCAAATACAAGTGACTTTTTTGTTCCGTTAGACATCACTACAGTCATGTGTACCCTCCCCGGAGAACACCGGATTCAAGTTACAGGAGGTATCATTTACAGAGATCAGGGCTTCATGCAGTGGTTAGCTAGCTGACAAATGGTTTGGCAACTTAAAGCACCAGAATAAAAGAGAAACCTCTCAGTGATATCATCACTCCAGGCAGCAAGTTTATAATATCACATGAGCGTTGGCATCATATTGAGAGCTCAGGGGCCATCTTCACCTAACTTCTTAGTAAACGAGTGGCTCCTGCTGACAAAAGACATCTGGGCTTGTTATAATCCTTAGATTTATCACGTTTTAAAAATTAAAAGTGACTGAAGTTCTTTCCACGGTATCATTATGAAAGCACTGGGGCACACAAAGGCTCACAAAAGGCCATTAATGAGTAAAACAGGCGTCCCTGCTGTTGTTGGGAAGCCAATTACAGGAAGTTGAAAAATGTTTTCCCCCCGTTATAATAAAACTGATTAAACAGTAAAATTGTCATAATGGTAATCAAAGCAAAAAGAGGCTGATCACCTTTTCTGAAAGGATGTGTTATACTTTGCTACGGGTCCACCAAGCCTGCTTGATAGGAGATGGGTTTCAGTCCCTTGCTTGCTCACATGCAGCCGAGATGTTTTTCGAGATGTTTTTACTAGAAATTTCAAGTCTGAGCTTGGAGACTTCAGTCTCAGGATGACAGGGGGATATTTTCATCCACATCTGACACCCGAAACCTTTAACCGTCCCTTTAACGCTAAAAGTAAAGCTCACTAAAAGTGAAGAACTTCAATTGTTGCTGTACTAATCACATACAAAACTTGATTGTAAACATTAAAGAGGCTGACAGCATAATAAATACATCTATAACACCAAGTCTCCAGTTCAGATCCTGATGGCGTCAGAAAGATGATTGTAAGGATCCGACTGACAGCGAGCATTCGGTCGATCGCCACCGATGAGCTCTGGGTGTTCTGGTTTAGCTCCTGATAAGAGGTGCTGTCTCATCGTGGTTGACTTCCACCCGTGGCCGAGCGTTACGGTACATCAGGAACTGGACAGAGATCTGGATCACAGCGTTAAAGAACATAAAAATGTTTCGGTTTTGTTTGTTTGTTTTTAAATGCAAAAGCAGACAGTACCAGAGGATTTCACTCACAAGAGTACAGACTCCAGCTGCTTCCTTAATTACTCATTTCAGTGAATATTTGACCGCAAAGTAATGAAAGACAAACACCATAATTCATAGTACAAAAAATAGAGTCTACTATTCAGCAAACACTGACTCCAAACTGGGCTGAAGCGATCAACCGGCGTTCACAGAAACACGTCCACTACATCTTCCCATGTCCCAATGCTGATTACGGGCTAGCTTTAAATAAGCTGCATAAGACAGTGACAGCAGAGATGTACCCCAAGATAAATATTTACACGCACTACCCACAATTAGGGAACCACACTGATCATGGTGTATGTTTGCTAAATGTCAGTCATCATCAGGCTGCTCCCTTCTGCACTGTCACTGTTAACTAAAAACAAAACAGCTTGTGGCTTCATTTCAATGCAGTGCAAAGAAAGAAGTAGCCTACAGGCTTCACTGAGGCAGCTTTAACTGACTTGTTTCTTTCCTAACCATGAACCTGTTTCCCTGCAACTATTAATATGCCATATTGTGTTCAATACACAATCAACTAATCCCCACTAAAGAGCTCTGCTGCCCTTCCGGTCAGAATTTCATAAAAATGTGCCACATACATGCAGCAGAGGCCTGAGGCCCAGCCTCCTCGTCCATGTTTTCGCTTCTCTTAAAAGGATACAATGAGGTCTAAACTGAGGGTGCCGAGGCTGCCGATGAGCCAGGGCACGTGGTGGATCATGTAGCTGCTCTCACCCTGGCCCAGGTCAGGGTTCTTCAAAAGGACGCTTAGGCCATATGTAGTGTTTCCCAGGATGACCAGCGCGAACAGGAAGTAAGAAACTCCCTGTGTCGACTTCCTCTTGAACTGTGGGGGAAAACGAGACAACAGAAAAAGGAAGTGAGGAAAATGTTGTGTTTATTTATTCATTTTTATTTACAAAGGAATGGATGACATTTCAACAGCCAATAAGTACACGGTTAGACGGATAAAGTCGAAACACTTATAGATTTTCTTTTTAGTTTTTGAGCCATCTACCAAAACATGCAAGTTACAGTCTCAGTTTAAGTGGGTGAGCAAAACTATGTGGGTTTACCAACTAAAATGCAACTGAATCAGGATGACATCAGGTAAGAAACTAAGCAGTAGTAGTATAGCGCTTTTTAGTTTCGTTTTTAGCAAGGGAAACGGGCCGTTTCACTTGCATTTTCTCTTGTTCAGGTACAGCAAATTTCTTCTTTCACTTTAGTAAACATTTGCGAGCATGCTTTAGCTTACATATTGAACTTAACTGGATAATATTCTTTATTTAAAAGATCATTTAAAACAGCAGTACGTGGTCATGGAAATACTACTCTTGCTTGCCACTAGGACTTAAATAACCTTGAGACAAATGAAGGTAATTTTTCCCTCTTTATAACATTGGATTACTGACTACTGCCTACACTTTGCAGGATGTCGAGCTGAATCCTTTACACATTTATACCAGACCGTACTTTGTCATACTCACATTAGTGTATATCTGTGGACCTCTGGAACAGAGGTAGAGGACTGATGACACTGACCCAATGCAGAAACCAATAATCTCTTTAGTGGTAAAAGGCTGAAGAAACAGAGGGGGAGGTGCTACTTTACACACACATACAAAAAAAGAAAGCTTTCTTCAAATCAGTTTAGCAAATAAACAGGACTCACTGTGATAGAGCTAGCGCTAGAGGTTGAGAGCAAGGAGCGACTTCTGAACCCAGAAGAAATGATTTCCTTGTGGGGGCCTACATCTGGGAGTTGGGTGAGGCTTGTGGCAAAGCATAAGAAGCAGGATACGCCAACCATGAGCAAACGCGTCCTGCCTGGTGAAAGGACAACATGTAAGTTACTCAATCAATTGACCAGACGACACCTTATCACAGCTCATCAGATAAATACAGGGTACACAGATTAACCTCTCGTCATGTCGATAGCAGAGGTATAGGTTCTTCTATTGAAAACTGCCGGCAAACCCCCCCCCCCCCCCCCCCAAAAAAAAAGCTCACCTTGAGAAGCTTTGTTCTTCAGCTTGTAGTACGTGTACATACTCAGCATGATCAAGTCAGCTGCAACGTAATAAATAGCTGTGTATTGCTGAATGAAAAGAAGAGAGACAAACAAAACGACACAGAGATCAATGGAAAAAAACGACTTTCTTAACACAGATTTAGCTGTTGTCATGGAATTTGCTTTAAAAAAACAAAACAACAACAACCAAAAAGCAGTCTACAAATGTTGTATGGATCAGTATTTCTATGCAGCCCATAGTGAAATTAAAACAACATGACACAAATTTTACTGATCAAGAAATAGTTAGATGATATAAACTTGAAAAGATAAAATAAGATAAGATAAAATAAGATAACCTTTATTAGTCCCACACGTGAGAAATTAGTTTTGTCACAGCAGGAAGTGGACAGTGCAAAAGTTATATAGCAAAAATTAGAATACAATAAGAATAAAATACTGTACACAACTGTACAGAATAGAATAAAATACTATATACAGTAGAATAAACAGAATAAAATATACAATAGGATAAAAATAGAATACAAATGCTTAATACAACTGAGTAAAAATACAACTTTGTCAGATAAAGAGTATCGCACTTAGTGTTATTGCACATGTGTGGATGTGTGTGTTTGATCAGTTGGAGTCTTTGTTGTGGAGTCTGACAGCAGTGGGGAGGAAAGACCTGCGAAATCTCTCCGTCAATGACACAAAAATGACACATTTTTGGCATTACACTGCAAACCACACAAAGTTGTTGTTTTTTGTTTGTTTTTGTTTTTTTTTGGGGGGGGGGGGGGGGGATTAAATAAAAGAAATGTTAACAGTGACACATAATTTCTGATGTTTTACAAACACCACTGCTTTTGATATTTTCTACATTAAACTCCACTTAAGGATCACATCCCTACAACTTACCTGAAGCGGAAGCTGATCTGCCAAAAATGAGCCAATCAGATTACAAGAGTCACCTCCCAACCACAACAGCAAGAACCAAATGGAGAGCGCTTGATCCATATTCCCACTTTTCCACGAGTTGTAATACTGCCTGTAATCAGAGGCAGTATTACAATCAGCATTACTGATCTGACTAATCAGAGAGAGATGAGATGGAAATATACAGGTCACTTAGTTCAGTTAGGGTTTGCTCTGAGAGTCACAGACACCAACATAAAAACTTACGGAAATGAAGACACCAGGAAGCAGAGGATGGACAGGAGGCCCAGGTAGACGCTGGCCATATCTCTGGCATCTTGGGCACATTCCCCAAGGCCCTGCCAAACCCATTCGGACCCATTAGGACACAGAGAAGTGAAGTTTTCTGAAGTTGTCCATCCAAGGGTGGTGCGTGTGAGGACTCCGTCTGTGGACATTGTTCTTCAAGCTGACCGACGCCTCTGTAAAAACAACACATTCAGCTTATAAAAGCGGCACTCCAAATCTTTGGAACCAGCTCTTCACTACACAGTCACTATAATAGCACAAGCGCGGAGGACACCACCGACAACATCACATACGGACCTCAAACTACATGCCGTTCGAAACAAAAATGAAAACAGCCGCTTCACTTCCACATTCAGCTAGCATCGCCCTAAAACTATTTTCAGACAAAAACAGATAACAAGAAACAGTCTGTTAGCTTAAGCTGCTAAGCGGCAGCTACCTGATAGCCGTTTACTGGATCACGTGCGTGGCTTTTACGTGGATAACATCACCAAACGACCCCACTCATAGTAAACAAAGTGCTAAATTTATCTTGCCTGTGAGGTGTCAGCGGAGTCCTCAGAAGAACAAGTCAGAAATGGCAGGTAAAAACGAAGCAAGCAAGAAACAAACAGGTTCAGTGTGAGCTGATTGGTGGAGCGTCAGAGCCGTGAGTCACGAGTCACGTGATTACACACTCGTCATATGACCTGCGGTGCAAATTTAATGAGCTGGTCCTTTAAAAAACAAATTCAGTTTGACCTAGACGCGTTAACGCATTGATTTTAAACCAATATAATTTATCTGTATTTTGGTTACTTATAATGTCGACAAATTATTATATAATAAACAAATAATTTTCTGATTCACACAATTTAGTTGTGAAAAGTGTATTTAGACGGAGGGACATGCTTACAGTACGTTTTCCCGTTATTGTCACATACCTGCAGAAGTGAGGCTCACACATTTCACATACTCTCATCACATATTGCCAAGTCCTGTTAAAGTGGTTCATTTGCCTCCATTAGTTATTCTAGCCTTTGTAGTAGACCACGTCACCAATAAATTTACTGCATTTCAGTAAGCAGCATACACACGATAATTACATCAATACAAGTTAATCCTGCTGTATGTTAGAAAATAAAAAAAGGACAAATGTTCCGGTGAACTTTAAACTTCGACGGGACAACTAAGGCAATTTTATTAGAGGTGGCAAAATAACCTAATATTATAATAAAAATATTTCTGATCATTTGCATATTCCGCAACTAAATCCTACCTGAAAAGCACGATGAACTCCAACGTCAGATGTTGAACGGGAAAGCAGAGAGAGGACTCATTTCCTTTTTTTTAAAAAACACTCCACGATAGCGTCAGCTGACTGTCAGATTGGCGACTCAGCATCTAAAGTCTCTGTTGTCAGCTCGCGTGGCTTTTATTAACAGGCTTCCTAAGTTTCCGATGTCACGTGGTCCTCGGAGACCAGTTTAAGCCGTGAGGAGACGCTCAAGTTTTATGTGTCAGAGTCATTACAACACGAAGAAACGCTGAGGTCGGTGTCGGACTTCCTCTAAAGGAACAGTGCATCAGCTCAAAGGAATCGAAATGATTCCTTTTTACTGACTGAAATCTGTTTAATGCCTTTCAGATACTTTAATGTAGACCTGGAATGATGACGGTTGTAGGTTAATAGAATAGTTACTCACTCCTTAGTTAATGAGCCTGCAGCTTTAGTAAGCCTGATGATGTGCCAGAGTAAATTATTGACAGCTGATGTTACAAATGTATCAGATATTGTCTGTATAGTCGCTATTGATGCCGGTAAACGTCAGGCTT
The DNA here is from genome assembly GCF_051167445.1 of Perissodus microlepis. Lineage (NCBI taxonomy): Eukaryota > Metazoa > Chordata > Actinopteri > Cichliformes > Cichlidae > Perissodus > Perissodus microlepis. The sequence goes on along the minus strand of NC_140480.1, from coordinate 11,099,265 downwards.
TTTGTGCTTTCCTTGTGACAGGTGTATAACTGGACTGGATGCTTTCTATAAAGAAATGTAGCCGTGACTGCTGTGAGCGGCACCATTCTGGACAAGGGAATATCCTGAAATCCAACCCGTAACAGGTCTAAACTAGAATTATCCGTCATCATAATGACAATACAGCAAACTCTGATAACCTCAAACCTATTCCACACAACACATTCTCTTTGTTATATTTCAAGAACAGGTTTTATTGATGACGCACCCAAACATTAATACGGCAGGAACACCTTCAGTGGGCTAGATTCTCTTATTTACACAACGTTTCCACAAAGTCATACAAATACTTGGTAGGCTTCTTGTCAAAGTATATATTTAATACATTAACCAGAACAGGGAATTTCTTTGTTTTTATAAAGCAATTGTCACAACAAATCTACATATGAAAACGGATGATAGAAAAGAAACAACCTTTTCCTAACTACTGCAAAACAAGTTCTACTTCAAAATCTTTCCAAGCGAATCTGAATGTCCATGAAATAATAAGGGAATGCAGCTCTTCCATCTTTCAGTCCGTAAAGAGTTCTCAGAAAAGCAGATGTCTAGTGTAGTTGAGAGTAATTCTTTCAAAAGCCAAGGATGAAATAAACCAAGCTTCTTTTACAGAATCTCTCATCTGTTTTTTGTGTTTCCTTTCTCCAAAGAGAAGTGTGGGATATGAGGAAGGCAGTTTTTCACTTCTCTCATTTCCTTCGTGATGAGGGTCTCACTTGATGTGGACCACTTTCTCATCCGTTTTCAACCGTTTGCGTCGGGGCTGTATGAAGTCGTCCTCGGAGTCGTCTGTATTGTCGTCCTCCTTTTCTTTTTCTTGCGGAGATTCGGGTTCGGCTGTTTCAGGAAAGCTTTGGCCTGGGAAGATCTCCTGCAACTTCTCCTCAAAGTACAGGCTCACTGCCTTGCCGGATATCGCCATCTCTGATCCCACCTGTCAGAGGAGGAAGAGGAGGAGGTGGGAAAAGGAGTGACATGAAGGAAGATTGTGTGAGAATGCCATTGGGCAGAAAGAATGAATAGGTTGAAGCGGGAAGAGGAAGAGGAGAATGAGGAGACAAATTAGATCTGGTTAAGACTCCTGATGGCGGGGTAACCCCGGCTCAACCTTGATGTACAGAGCAGGGATTTCCTGCCTCCCTGTCCCACTGTGGCTCCCTGAAGTATTTCCACAATAAATGGAAGTTGCAAAATTTTAGTGATCTAAACAGCCAGTAGGGTCAAATATAGTATCTGAATATTTAAAGGTTGTTGAAATCCTCAGATGCTCACTATATGCACAAAGCACACACACGTGCATGTCAAATAGAAACAAAAAAGCCAAAATGTAACAGCCTCCACCCTTTCCAAACAAACAAACAAACAATAAAAAAGTAGTAGATAGGCACTGGATGCTCTATGGCTTACACGATAAAACTAAACAGACTTGAAGCCATCAACACAATCACTTTTAAACAGATTTATTTTGATTCTCCAAACACCCTCTCATCTGACATACTTTTCTTAACAGTGCGCAGTCAAAATGACACTTTAATCTTCATACATCATCTAAGGAAATTCTCTTCTCTTTAATAAAGGGGTACAACTTTTCTTGGAGCCTCAGTGGGAGGGGGCAGGAGATCTGCACTCCATTTGAAACGGCTTACCTGTGTATTAATCTGTTTCTCCTCATCATAAACCTGGATTATTCGAGACATCTAAAAAGGGGCAATAACATTACAACAAAGACAGTGAAGCAGCAGGGGGAAAGAAAAGAGTTCACAGCATAGGCAGGTAAAATAATAACAGATCAGAAATCTGTTCGGGCCTTCTGTGCTCGAATACAAAGGTGCGTATCCCCATTACTGCAGAAATTAACAGCAGGTAAAGATCGCACAGGATACAGGAAGCCACACGCAGCTAGTGATAACTTTAGTAAATACAAGTTTAGCTCTCTGGCATCTTTTTTCCCTCTAGCAACAACAGTCACATTTCTTGTTTTAAAGCCCCAATTTCAATGTAAGTTTACATTAAAATGTAAATCGTACAGAATGCAATGAGAGTTATTTGTAAATCTCATAAACACACACAGTGAAACACAGAAAACATCAAATGTTCAAACTGAGGCATTTTAATGTTCCACAAAACAATATTAGCTCAATTTGAATTTGATGGTAGCAACACATCTTTTAAAAAAAAAAAGGAAAGAAAGAAAGTTGGGACAGGACCATGTTTACCACTGTCTAGCATCCCCTCGTGTTTCAACAATAATCTGCAAACATATGGGAACTGAGGAGAGCTGCTGCTGGATGTTGGGGAGAGGAATGGGAGAGGAATAAGCAGTCCCATTCTTATCTCATGGAGGACTGTAGCCTGCTCAACAGTTCTCGAATTTCATTGTCATTTTCATTTCCACTTTGTTTCAGTCCATTTTAAATGAGTGTTGGGCCTGAGGAGACAACAGAGTTTCTGGATCACGTTCATATGATTTTTTTCCATATGTGTCAATTTCAATGTCATCACCATTTTTAGTACCACTTTCTCTTCCAGACCTTTATTGGCCCCATCCAAGCTGTTTTGAGACCTGTTGCTGACACCAAATTGAAAATGAGAAAATAAGTCTCAGTTTAAACATTTTATGTTTTCTATGTTCCATTGTGAATGAAACATGGGTTTATGAGATTTACAAATAAATGCATTTGGTTTTCTTTGTTTTGGTTTTTTGTTACACAGCATCCCATACATTTTTTAAACTGGTGTTCTTTCTCTAATAGAAGCGCATCTCTGATGTCTCAACCACTGGTATGCAATAAATGTATCTTTGGAAGCGACCACAGCATTTAACATGGGCACATATGCCATCAAGCAGCAGTGAATTCCCAGCTGGTCACACCTTTACCATTTTCCTCTTTCCTGACTCTCCCCGTTTCCCAGCTATACTCACTTCTATTCAAATGAAGATGAAAAAAAAATGCCAAAAACTATAAACATAACTATAAATGAATTACCTAACTTTATATTTTGCGACTATCATAATCACTGGAATGACTCACTGATATTTGGCAACTCTCACTGAAAACCAGAAAGTATTTCCAAAACCCTAATAGCATTATCCAAGGCTTCAAATAAAGGCTCGAGGATTTTGCTTCAGCGACCCAGGTGGTACCCAAGATGCTGCTAGTTTACACTTTAGTACTGCCACTCTCCAAAGTTCTCCATCATAACCTCGTAGGGCCTTTGAAAACCTCTACTCCAGACTTATAGGAAGATTATTTTCACCAGGCTCTGTGAGCATTTTCTGCGTTGGCTGTTCTGTATTCTGTGATAACCTTGGCTCTTGATTCTTATTAAAGGAATCCAATTTATTTGAGTAAGAATGATTTCTCAGGTTTTAATTAATAAAGGGATTAAATCTATCCAGAAAATCTAGGATTCGACATGTGTTCCCCTTATTACTGCCAAGACTGTCACATCAGTCATTACTCACTAATTAACAGCTCACTAATTACTTTCACTTGAGTCCTCTTATTACATTAGAGCGATGAGGTCCAGCTGAAATTTATTTCCTGTCATCATATTACATTCCAGCTAATCACATGATGTTTTGACCAACATCCTTCACAGATGAGAACCATACTTGCTGTTAATTTCAGTCACATTATATTACACTGCATCTATATAGTGAAGTCATGCTACAAGGCTCAGTGTTCACAGTCACTATTAGCCAGAACTGTAGTCCAGACTTCCTGATAAACCACCAGCATTTCAGTGCCACGAAACAACAAAAATAAATACATCCATGTGTAAAAATGCATTATTTCTCCTAAGGAGAATGTAGATGAACATTATGTGAAGTGTATTAAAAATAAACAGGTAATCACAGCCATCCATTAAAAAACAAAAATGTGGGGTTTCATTATAACGCAGACGGTGTTAACAGAGTCACACGGTGTTCTTGCAGCCAGTGTAAAAAGAGCACAGTGACACTCACTCCATCCTTCAACAGCCAGTGTTAGTGTACGAAACTGAACACACACTACCTAAACACCCAATTTCCTCTTGAAATACCAGGCAGTGTTCATAATCAGGTTAGACAAATATGACGGTTTGCCTTTTATTGTTTGACCATGAAAATGGTCAAATAATTAAATTTTTTGAATCGGCAGGCAATTCAAATATCAAACCATATCAGTCTAACCCATGTCTGCATGCACACACACAAGCAGATGCCATTCCCCGAAGCAGTCTCAAGACTCATGCTGCTCACCTCGTTGTATTTCGCACAGTTTTTGAAGACCAGGCGCATATTGGACACAAACTCCTGGACAGACTGGTAGTACTGGGAATTCCGCAGCTGCAGCTTCTTCTTCACCTTCTTTAGGTCCATGGGCTGCTTGATTATCTTGTAATAGTTGGGTACCTAAAAAAAGCAGGTCAGATAACATCTCAAATTATTTCACATGACTCCAAATATTTTTCTTTTGGTGAGACGTAAACAACGTTTTTAGATTGTAAAGATTTTAGAATTTAGAGATTTTCCCAAACCCCAACAGCAGATCAGACGTTTAGAAACAAAGATGCATTTAAACACTGTCATAACCCACAACTGTGGTAGCAGTAAATTGCAGCCATGCTATAGTGCAGTCCAATATAAATGGGCATACAGCAAAATGAAACCCATTATTAGCACAGCATGTTTGAGTAACTTATACAGAATACATGCCAAAGAACATGTGAAATAATACGGTACAAATACGTTACTTTACACAAACTTGTGTGGATTTTGATATCTGTCGCAGGAGATCCTACCCTTTGGACCTAGTGTCGTAACTTCTAAATTTCTAAAATTCTAAGGACAAGAAAGAGCAATGAGAGGACAACCTCAGTTTTTAGATGGCCTCTGGCCATGAAAATCAAAATACCATTTCACTTTTAAAATGTTAAATTTTTTCTTTCAGCATTTCTGCCTGTATTTGCAGCTTGACAGTAAGGACAGGTAAGAAATGTGAGGCGAAAGCAAAGAGGAAGACGTGCAAAAGGCAGGTGGCTGGGACATACAAATGCTGTGGTCACATTGGCATGTGCTGCAAACCACCAGAACACAGGAAGATCCCTCCCAAAGAAGCAGTTAAAAATATAAAAGTTGGTTCTATATGTGGTAATAAGAGCCTGACAAGAACAGAAATTTTTCAATACATCAGAAAAAATTTTAAGAAAAAAATTTTTTAAGCAAAAAAGTGGGGTAAGTGTATCCACTGAGACCACAAGCTACTGTCAGTTCTACAGTAATCGGACATTTATTAATTTAGGAAGAAAAACAGAAAATACATGAGTTAATGTCAAACAACACATGAAATGAGGAACAATTAAATTTTGCTAACAACACAAGGAAGTAGAATCTTCACAGCAGCAATGGTGGTGCAGCACAGCTGACACAGTGCTACTTACAGAGCTAGGAACAGGTTCCCTAAAGCCCACGCTGAGCTCATGACAGAAGATGTACAGCAGGAGGCGTTCACATTTCTGAGGGCATAAGAAGAGAGAATTAGTTGCCTTGTATCAGTCACGTCAATGTGGATTACTGTGGTTGTTTTACTGACCCTTTGGTCCTCAGCACTCAGGCCCTGCTCTCCTTTGCCCTTCCTGCTGTCATCACAGTACTCTATTTCAGGGTTGGTTATACTCCGACAAAACGTGCAGAGAAAGTCGCCCCTGTGACACACAAATAACACACAGCACATTCAGAATCGCATGGAAGTGTGTTTGGGGGTTTAAAGAGATCAACGTGTCTGCTGGTATCACAGCCTGTGACTATTATTCGGGTATTATATTACTAATGTCTTTCTTTTTTCTGTTGCATCTGTGACTTCCTGAAATCCACCCAACTACTTTTTATTTTAATTTATTGTGCTTTTGAAGATTTATTGCATCTATGTTTCACAGAGTGACCTTGTAAAAATAAGATTTTAATCTAAAGCATTTGGGAGATCGGTAATCTTTTTTTAGGGGACGTCCAATCAATAAAATAAAATAAAACTCCATTGTAATCACTTACTTTGGAAATATTTTTATGGTGGGTACATGGCATTTCATGTGAAACACTTTGGGGCACCGGTCACAGCACAGCAGATCACCGCCATTGATACAAACAGCACACCAGTCTTCATTTGGGTCATCCTCTTTCCCTTCAACATTCCCGGTTCCAGTAGAAGCCTCACTCCTTTTGGTTTCTCCCCCCTTATTTGAGTTTCCATTAGTGAGTGGAGCGACTGTTGTGGTGCTGCTGCTCTCTGTGGATGACGAGGTAGTGGAGGTCATTGTGGTTGTGGAAGAAGATGACGCGGCTGTACTGGAGTCATTGAGTCCAGAACAAGGTGTCTCAGACTGAGGTTCCGTTTTGATGCGCTCGCCTAGAGCCTTGAGAGCGTCTTGGCCTGCAGATACAGCTCCCACTACAGGATGGGGGCTGTTCTCTGGACTGCTCATCTTCAGGGAAAAAGCACACACAAAGCAGTGTTTTAACGCAATACGACAATGTTTGACAAAATAAAGACACTACTCTAACTAAATACAGCTTTGTCAACAGTGTTATCATATCACTTTTTCTGTTGAATTTGCAGTGCTGTACTGCAATATGATATTATCACATTACAACTGTATATATCATACCATGCAGGCACTCCTTCCAGCATCTTTTCCCCGCTCTGTCTTCAGAGAAGAAGCTGGACAGCTATAGCTGTCATCTGTACCAGGCTCCTGCTTCACCGTCACCTGCTCCACTGCTGCTCCACCTCCTGGCCCTCCCCTTCCTGCAGAACTACAGCTGAAACAGATAAAAAACAAACCAAACCAACCATTTATATATAATTGACTTATTATGAATAAACCTGCATAACTGGAAAAGAACATGATTTTGTTCTGACTCAGTCGTTTTTGTAAAGCACTATTTTTAATAGATAGGCTAGAGAGGGTTATTTCATTTGAAATAACTTTTATCTGTTCTGCACTCTTATTTTCTCTGTCCAAACAAACCTTTCTATTAATAAATGCAGAACAAAAACGCACGATTTCTGAATCAGGAGAATGGAGATACAAGAAGGAAAATGCAAAGTTGTCTGACTCCCGTTCCAGACCACATACAGTTCTCATGTTAAGATGTAAATAACATAGCAAAGATTAAAATTACAGTTGCCAAATTTAACATCAAATTTAACAGTGAAAACACTGTGAAATAGAGCACCTTTAATACATCTTGCCTAGGAGAAGCAAAGACTTCCTGAAATCCTGGATCTACAGAGGAGACACACTATTTGTTTTCTGGTGATGCTCTGATAGGAGCATCATCTTATAGCAAGTTGAGTGCAGCTCAGACTTTCAACAGGTGACTAAATCAGCCAGTAAGATGTATTTGTTTTAATGTGGTTGTGTTGTCAGCATTTCAAAGATGCTAAAGAGTCCTTCAATTAGTTTTAATACATTTGTCTGAATCTCAGCACACAGCAGACTCCTGTACACTCATCCTGTGCATTCATCCTGTTGCCTCCATCCGCACTAAAATCATCAGTGTGCGAGCATTTCCACTGATTGCCCAAACTATAACAGAAACACCGCTTAGCTTGAAAGATGAGATGGTACAAAGAGTAGTTGCTATTTATCCTCCACAGTTTTCTTTCTCCATCATTTTTACAGAGGTAGCTTTTTTTATTGCATCAGCCAAAATCCACAATTCTACTTCACATCTTTGTACAAACAACAACTCATCAAGCATTGTTGACTGTTCTGTTCAGTCATTTTCTTTACAAAGCAATTTATCAATCCCATTTATCAGGACATTTTGTCCTGAGTGAATGATGTTGCCATAAAACAAAAACAATAGTCAATACATCCACAGCAGATTTTTACTTAAGGTCCTCACAGCATCAGGATTCAATCTTAATCTAAACAACCCCTTTTTGTACCTAAGCTGGACCGGTTTAGTGTCGATTAATCCAATTACTTTTGAGCTGATTATTGCACATATAAAAAGCATTTTCCCACACAGTTCTTTCAATATTAAAATAATATCACAATATATGCATATTGTAGATCTTATATCATTATATTATAGCTACAGATGTAAATGATATAAATGAAAAATTTTACATTATTATGGACCCAAAACTATGCTAAAGGTCATGGAAACACTTGTAAATCCTTTCTCCTTGCTAATAAAATTTTGGCTTATGTTGTCTTACCTGCCCCTGCTGCCTGTGCTGGAGTTGCTGGAAGGCCGTGCTGGCGTATGGGAATTAGACACACCTGCAGACATAAATGAAATGAGGAACAAAACATCCATGATCACCTCTTTCTCTGGGTACACATTAAAGCTCTTCAACATGTACACAGCACTTAATCAGGGAAAGAAAAGAAAGAAGAAAAAAAAAAATCAGTGTCATTTAGATCAAACGCTAAAAATCCAAAGCTATTAATGCCGTCCGAATATCCCATAGACTGTATGTGATTTAAAACTGCAACAATGTTACAAATAAAACATTAAATGATATTTTAAAAAGACATGCTTTTTCAGTAATCCCAGTCTTGATATACCCGTGCGGATACCTGAAGATCCAGGAGAGTGTGTGGATAGTCCGGGTGAGGGGTTCATGTCCACTGAACCCAGCTGAAGCTTGCTGGCTGTGATCCCGCGATACATAAGGTCTCCAAGGTAGTTGGTACCTGCATCCTCCAACTACAAAAAAAGTAGAGCGATAGAGAAAAGTTAGTGAAGAGGCCAAAAATAAAAATAAATAAATAAATAATGAAATAGTGATATCCAACCAAGGTAAACACCACCAGCTACAGACAAATGTAATCCCAACTCACTTTACCATTCCTGGTCACATGACACATTTTATGTAACTATACAAATTCACACATTGCTCATCATGTTTTCAAATATCTAATTTATGAGTTTTTTTAATCTAAGCTTCACAGATACTAAACATCTTTCAGTGCTAGTGATTATTGTTGGGTCTGTGTTTCCACAAGCCCCGCTGGTTTAGAGACTTATTCATCATGAAGAAAACAAGACAGTCAGCGATCGATCGATTTACTTGCAAGGGAGGCCTCGTTGGTGTCTACCACAAAATGACCCCAACGACGGCCTCCGCTTGCTGCCTTTTATTGGGAAAACAGTTCACACAAAACACATCACAGCAAAAGCACCGCCCACGTAAAACCCCCAAATGGTTACAAAGACAAGGCACTATGCGTGTGTATGTGTAAAAATCTGTATGCATGTGAGAGTGTGTGTGTGTGTGTGCAAGAATGTGTGTGTGTGTGACCTCCTGCTGACCAAAAGGGTCATAAAAGCAGGAAGCAACATCACAAGAAACAGATCTTCCAGATAGGATGCGCCTGTGATAAAACACTACAGCCCCCACCCAGAACCTCGAGAATCTGGGGAGGGGGACAAAGAATTCTTTTCATCACAGAGTTAAAACAATGTAGAGATGGTAAGCATAAAAATGACAACATTTAACAATTCACTCTAACAATTATACAACCAGAAAACAACATATACAGACTTTATACATTTTAATATTTATTGTGCAACTATTTGCCTTTTTTTAGTGCTGCGATATATAATTTCCTAACAAAGAGTTAACACATTTTATATAACTTATACTGATTAAAAAAAACAAAAAACAATGTAATGAAATGTAATGTAAAAAAATGTTGATTGTTAATCAACTTTATTTTGAAAACTGAACAACAATAAAATGTGCTTACCTGAATGGGAGGGATCTCAGGTACACAGGGCAGGTTCTCGGGATTGGTGACGGATGGGATGAGCTCAATAGGACCCATGGCAGGGTTTACAGGGCTACGGTGTGCGTGGGCGCCGGCCATACTAGCACTGGTGGGACTCGTGGGATTGGCATTATGCAGGGATGCAACCGGAAAAGGTCCTGCATGCCCTGGATTAGAATGCTACATGGAAAAAGAGAAGGGAAAGTATAGAGGAAAAGGAGGGAGGAGAGGAGGGAAGCAGGTCACTCACTGAGGTTTAAATAAGAAAAAAAAATCTTTGTTGTGCAAACAACATTGCTGCATCATCATGCATTTGAATGACCACACATGCTGCACAAGACAAATTAATGACAAAGTAAGAAAAAAGTGCCAAACCCCTGATTGTAGTAAGAAACGAAACCTTTGGTGGCTCATCTCAGATTCTATAGACATCTGGACACAAAGAAAAAGGGGCTGGATATAGTGGAGCTTCTCTTACCTAGTCGTGCATGCAGGCAGCAAATGTACATTTTTATATTGTACAGTAAATCGTATTCAAGCAAATTCATGTGTACAGATACACTGGAGAGGTAGTGTTAAGCAGAGCTGAAGAAGTCCTTTGCAGCCTTCTCTTGAACAGCAGTTTCAGATTTCCTTTTCAAGGAATCATTAATGGTGTGTTTGAATGTTATACTTTATCAAATTTAATTTTCATTTGTGTGTAGAAAATTGAATTTAAAAATTCATTTTTCCATAATAGCACAGCTAAATTTGAAATTAAAACCTTTATATAACTTTATATAATAACCCTGGCTTAATTATTCTAAAAATCAAAGTCAATTAACTGCATTCATTTCAGGACAAAAAAAATGTTTCGCTGCTTTTCTGAATGAATAAGATTGTTAAATTTACGAGAAAAGGTTTTACATGTGTATCTGTTAAAAATCTAATGTGTTCCTTTCCTTTAACAGTGGCTTTTCAACCTTCTCTAAAAACCCAGTTATACCCTGCAATGCGTGCATCATATAGAATTCAATTTACAGGCTTTTTTGAGTTTTATTATTTATATTTTTATATTCAATTTTATTTTCAGTTCAAGGAAATCTACTGTTAAAGAGTTCATTGCTCATTGTTCATTGCAGGGAGGCTGCAGGTAGAGAGGCAGGGTACACGCTGGACAGGTCTGTGACAAGCTAATACAGAAGGACAGGTGATCTTTCACTCACATCACACCTACTGGCAATTTAGAATCGCCAATTAACCTAATATGCATGTGGGAGGAAGCATGAGTGCGCAGAGGAAACCCAAATTGACACAAGGAGAACATGAAAACTCAAAGTGCTAACCACAATGCTACACTAGTAGCATCTCTTAAAGCCAAAGTCAAAGAAGCAATTCAATAATTGCCTTACTTATTCATGGTCTTAACATCGACCACAATAACCACGATTTTGGTTACAATCCAGCAGCTCTACTCACAACTAAATAAGTATTTATGTAGGGCTTTAAATCCAGTATCATCCAACAGCAGATTTCTTATCTTATAATCAATAACAATAATCTTTTAATTAACGAAAATTGACGAAAATAAATGTCCATTTTCTCCTGAAGGTGAATTCCTTGTGCTTCTATAAAATATGTTATGCATTTTAGCAAACAAGGAAAATAAATATTACATTTAATAGTGCACACATATATACACAACACTTGCTTTTGAATTTTGCTAAAACCTTAACACTTACAGAGTTTACATTACTTAAATTAACGCCACTATTCACCCAGATAAGCTTTAGTGATTCTGTTAAAGTCATACATGAAAGCAGATGGCAGAAAATACACATCTAACAGCCCGTTTCCCTCACAAGAACCTTTGTTGAGACTTCAATCTTGTTTCCAGTGTTAACTGCAGAGACTGGCATCATGACTAAAAGGTGTCATCACATCACAAATCGGCCAAGTACACAATATATCAAGTCTGGTGTCTGAAACCATTGAAGTAACAATGCAAGAAAGGGATGAAGTGAATTTGGATCCAAAAAAAAGAAAAGGAAAAAGTTGTCCGCTCTCTTTGGGCTCATCTGGTTAAATGATGATTATACACAAAAAAAAATAAATAAAAAAAATCTGACATTCACAGATATTATCCTTATCTTCTATATGGCTTGCTTATAATTTGATAGATTACAAAAACTTTTGTTTGCCCCACAATAAAAAAAATAAGTAGCATCTGTGAAATTATGTCCATTTTTATATTAGTGGGTGACATAAAAATGAAGAGATTTCTATGTAATGTGATCAGTGGAGTTTGCAGTGTAATTAGATTATTAATATTTCATATTCTTACATGAAAATGGTAGTTACATTTTTCTAATTCAGTTTCTTCTTGCACATACTGCAAATTGAACTTCAGCTTTGATTAAATGATGTAATTTAACCATGCTACTATTAGAAGACTGAAGATAGACGGCAGCACCATCGGCTGTTAATTTAAAATGAATATGCATCTATGAATCTATGACTTTTACGAAAATACTGGCAATTGCCAGTGGTACCCCTCAAACTTCTATGAACTTCAAAATCTTACGTCAGCTTGTTCTCAAGTTATTGCATTCATGAGATTTGGTGACTCGCTGATCTAGAGGCCCAGGTCACTGATATTCAAACTAGTCAGAGATTTTTAGTAGATACACCTTTGGCATCAATTTGAAACTCATATGTCATTTCGTTCTGGAGTTATCGCATTCACTAACTTGGGAGTTCATGAGGCAGACCCGCCAGGGTGACAACAATAACCCATTAGCTTAACGAATGAGAGGTACAAAGACACCCATCAAGATCAGTCTAAACTCAGACTGATAAAGGTGGGGCTGATGTTTTCTTCGGTAAAGGTTGAATCTGGACAAACACCCATAATTGTATTGTGCAGGAAGTCCTGATAGTGTCCTATAGAAAAAATGGTGAGGTTAATGAGGTTAATAATGTTTGAGAAAATTAAAAATTATTAACCTCAAAAATGCCTTTATTTCTTTAATACTAGACTTTCTTACTTACACTCCTACACTACATACAAACACTCCAATTTATTAGGTGCTCAGGCAAGCAGACCTGACCACCTGGTAGATAGGTTGCAACAGCAGAGCACACTGGATGCCACTCCTGTCATGTCCTTGCAGGGGCTCCCCCCCAAATAATATACTGGATATTGTTCAAACTACTTTCTTAAGTCAGCTATCAGGCTGCTTAATATCAGCCTTGCTCTGTGTATCTATGCACGAACGGTATTAAGAATGGCATTTTTGGTCAAACAGCTGCTTACCAGTCACATTTAATAAATTAATCTAAATGTGCCTTACATAATAAAATTACACCTGTTCAGCTATTTCCATGTAGTGAAACTAGAGTGTGTTTTGTACTGACCTGTCTCTGTAGCTGCGGCTGCATCATAGTAGGATACTGCTGTCCATTATGTCTCGGCTGACTGGTGGGCATTCGACCCGGCGATGGGCCAGGTAGACGCATATGGTGTGAGGAAGGGTACAATGGGGGGCCCGGCCCCCCATTCATACCCCCAGGCCCTCTTGGTATCTGCTGCATACTGATGAGTCTTGGGGGCTGGTGGAAAACAAAAACAGAAACCTTACAGACATATTCGACTCCTGTTCTAGCAAACATGGTCGCCAGAGTCATGTCAATGATGATGATTAATGCTCATATAACAATCACTTCAATCATTTATTCTATGGAGACACTTCAACTACTACAGCTTCTCAAACTTCTAGAATTCTACTTGTTCCCAAAAGGAAACATGTTTTTGAATTAAGTCTCACTGAACTTTTTTGTCTAAGTAAATGTTTTTTGCCAGATTTGAAGCCAATAAAAGTATTTAAGAGGTATTGCAGCATCCATCCACACTGCTGACTCAGAGGTTTAGTAACACATTCTTTTTTGCTACACTAGATTTACAGTTTATTCCAAAATGGCACCTTAGCTGGAAATGATTTCATACCTGCTGCTGAACCATGGATGGGCCTGCCTGCCTGGATGCGATGCGCATCTGTTGCTGTATTTGCTGCTGGTGTTGCTGCTGTTGTTGTTGGTGCTGCTGCTTCTGGTGTGCATAAGCTGCCTGCTGCATGTGTTGCAGTCTGAGTTGTGCCAGGTTGATCTGTCCTGGGTGTTTGCTGGGGAGACCTTGGACTGGGGACATAGGCGGTCCGCCTACCATCACGGCGCCGGGCGGCTGTGCAGGTGGAGGTGGTTTCTCAATAACCAAATTACCTAAAACAAGAGGATGGAGGCCAGTGAGCTGAATTTAAAGAAGCACACAGAATAAACGATCCCTTTATTTACTTAGAGCAGTGTCTGTCATGTAGAAATAAACAGCTTCTAAGAACATTAGACGTAATATTCACTAGAACAAATCAATACTTAATGCATTGACATGGTAGCTGATGAGGTATAATTCGGGTATACATTTCTCTCACCTAGATTAACCACATTTTTGGCCCAGAAGGTGGGGTCACAGAAGAAGCGCACAACTCCGTTGGCCTGGGGTGCTGGTTCCAGTCTAACTTTGAAGAGCTGGCGTAGCTGATACAGGATCTGCATGCATTCATGCACACACAGAGAATAATGTTCTTCAGTTACACAGCCTGGCTAAGCAAGCAACAAATATTATGTTTATCAGCAGGCCCTTTGGGAGCATTACTCAACAATCCCACAACAAATTTATCTCAATTATCACATTTGCTGGCTATCTTGTGGTAGGCGGTTAAATTCACATGGCAGAGCCATCCATCCACATACAAGGGGATTAATTTTGCAACTATACCAATACAGCTTGGCCAGCAGGGCACAACAGGGACAAAATACTCTTCTTAAATTGCTCCATTACATAGAACCACAGGCAATAAAAACACTAACATACAAGCTACCCTACCTACTTATGTTAATTGCAATTCACACGTGATCACGATCATTAGGTCATGTGACTAAAATATTCATTAAAAGAAGATCAAACACTTTATATAGTATGATTCTTTGGATGTACAGGGCTTTGGCATCCACTTAAACAGAAATCCAATGCTTTTTCAAGTCTGCTTTGCTCAGGCCATACAGTTAGCTCCACCATCTCCACTGCTGATCATCTGGAGCTCTTGAGAAACATACCAGCCTCTTGCTGTAGAGCAGTGCTGTGCTGCTGCCAGTAGTGATGGCCCAGTGGCAGAAGTTGAGCACATGATGAATCTGTTGTGCCAGTTGGGTAGTGTCTTTATGCTGAGCCACAAGCCTCATACTGCGTTCTTTGGTCACACTCTAAGACAAAAAGAGAGATTATATTGGTTAAGAAATTGCTACTCAAAGAGTCTAAACACTCCAGCTGAATGAATAAGTCATAAGCCAAATCTCCCTCTAGGCAAAAATAAAGCACATGCATGGAAAAGGATTAGATCCTTAGATTTGATTGATCTAACAATCCCTGCAGGGAGCCTGGGTTACTGCGGTAGAGTTTAACAGAAAATAGCAAAGAAAAAAATAAGAAAATAGGCACAATACAAGAAGTGTAGAAACACAATGTGAAAAAGGTTCCGCTAACAAAATGCTTGCATCTATGAGCCAGGGTCCAAATTAGGTCTGCCACAAACGATTATTTTGATAGTCGACTAGTCACCGATTATTTTTGCGATTAGTCGACTAATCAGATCATCATCCATTGGACGTACAGCGTACAGCTTATTGCACCAGCGTGCATCTGCTCTTATATAACTATCATTAGCTTAAAGCTTTAAGTGGTTAAGGTATGTGCTAACTAAAAATAAAGCCAAGATGATAGTTTATTAAATTTTAATGAAATCTGCAGATTGTTTCGGTGAAGTTTAATAAACTCCTTGCTATCTAAAATATAACAGGACACCGGAGTATATTCTCCAGCATCTCACACTTCTGATAATCAGCTGTCTGCTTGACGTTTATTCAGCTGTGTAAAAACTATAACTTTAATCTCAGCCAAACCAATTTACTCAGGAACAAATAAAATACTGAAAAAAGCCAAACAATAACATTTTAAGTTATCTAAGTGACCTATATATGTTTAACCTGAGTAGCGAAAGACAGCGGTGGGTTTGAAAACGATTTGCCGGGAGTCTGGTGTTCTCACGGGCTCTAGTGAGCCTTGCCCCCGGCTAGCTATCGAGCTAGTGGGTAACAGACGTCTCCGAAAACGTCGGAGCGCTTTTGAAAATATGTGGTGTCTTGATAAACTGAGCAGATATTTGAAGTTTACACAGCTACATTCTCGCCTAAAAATATATTAAACGTTTATTTTGTGACCCAGAAAGAATAATAAGAGTAATATTAAAACTAACTAGCTGCCGCCATTGTTGGAAACTGAGCTGCGCTATGAATTCTGGGACAGAGCTACTTCTTCTTCTTCGAGGTTTAACGGCAGCTGGCATCCTTGTACATGCAGTGCTGCCCTCTTCTGTTTCAGTCCGTTATTACACTCTTAAATCCTACTACTTATTCCTGCATCTTTTGTGATCTTACAAAGCTTCAAACGACACGTCGACTATTAAATCAGTCGTCGGCGATTTTGATAGTCGACGTAATCGTGACTAGTCGACTAATCGTGGCAGCCCTAGTCCAAACATAAAAACTCTCGAAAAGCCTTTTGCCAACCACGTCTTTAACTGTGCAATTTCAGTGAAATCACTATGTTTCAACGCTGTTACAGTGAGTCGCCTGGCACAGCCTGAGCTCTCATAAATTCGTTCAAGTACTGCTGCTGTAATTTCAATCCATTCCACCAAACCAATTATGAATTTGCAGCACATTATTAAGTTCTGATCCAGACTAGCTTCCACTAATATTCTCTTACCTCCAACTGCTGCAGCAGAGACTTGCCCTTTTTGTTGATTTCATTTATAAGAGTAAAAACTGCAATTTTGATCTCATGCTCCACCTTCCTGTGTGTCTCATTAAGTTCTTTTAACCTGGGTTAAGGTAAGCAAAAAGAGGACACAAATGATTTACATAGAAATACCAGCCAGAAGTATATACATCCCTCAACTGTGTCAACAGGTAGCACTGGTTATGAAAAAGTCGCACCTGCTTTGCACCTGAGAGACAGAATAATGGACAAAGTTCTTCTTTTCCTGTAATTTGGCCATAGTGGTCTCAATGATGCTTTTATGGTTCTGGAAAGCCTCTTCCAGAAACTGGTACCTGGGAGTTGAAACATAACATCAGAAAAAAAATATAAGAACAAATGACACAGTACTCAAAGAACACCAAACTGACTAATCAACCCCAGGAAACAAATATGCCAATCTTGCCTTTGCAATCGTACACGCACAAAATAAGGGTTCATGGCAAGTTGAACCACCATGAACCATGTTTACTTGTCGTTCTTCTTGGCTTACTGCACCCTTAAAGTGAATTAGCAAGACATGTGCTCAGAGCTCATCAGAAGAAGCCAGAGACGCTGACTGTTAGGTTTATATTGTGGATTGTCATTTATGCTTAGAAATATATACTCATATATGTTTAGAGTTATATAATCGATTTCATATTGATAGGATGTCTGATCCTTAGTAGTCTGCAAAGACTCTGTGTGCCTTCCAGAGGGTTCTGGCATGCACACACATCCTAAGGTCATGAGAGAGGTCGTACCTTCTCTTACTGATTTATGGTATACGAGGTATGGTATACCTACTCTGTATCTGTTTAAGTATAAGAGCCCTTTGTTTAGGTGGACCGCTGGATTCCTGGCACCAGCTTTGGGGAGCATGCTACACATGCTTGGATTTCCCCTTGTGGGGAAAAATTAATTTATTAATTAAGTTATTCTATTCATGTTTTCATGTCCTGTTTTATGACCACTGACATTGAAAGTATTGCTCCTCATTCATTTTCACAGTTGCTTCAAAATAAGTGTGTAGATAAATACCTGGGGAGTTGCTAAGATAGCTGCTGAGTGGGAATGGTTGTTTTAGATAGACTTTGATACCATCAAGTTGCAAACAACTTTCAATTAATTAGAGGGCAGACGATTTATTAGTTTTGTGCAGATAATGAAAAAAAGGGTTGATGTTCCTAAAAGTGAGTCTCTCTTTGGAATAATTGAAACTGATAAGCATAATTTGATACAAAAACAATATTCTCATTATATTACTACTGAATCCTAACCTGCTAACCTGTAAACAAAACATTTTAAAGCCTCATGGCAGTATGTACATTAAATTTGGTGTGTCAATATGAAAGAGGTGCGAAATGCCCAGACACCAGTGGCTGCCAGCAAAGTAGGCAATCATTCTTAAACCTTAGTGTGCTGGGTTACTGCAGTAGCCCAATGTTATGATTATTGGGGTAAAAACAAAAACACACTGTGCAATAAGTCACACAAGATAGAGACACTTTACCACATAAGAAAGCTGAAAGACAAGTATGGGCTCAAAATGTGGTCATAAATATTTTGTACTTGTAAATCAGGATTTGTATGTGTAAAAAAAATTTGTGTGTGCGTAAAAAAGATTTGTATGTGTAAAAAAGATTTGTGTGTGGACTTAGCCAAAAAAAACCCCTGCAAGTTACAAGTACGAATTTTGACCCTATTTTTCTTCCTTTCATCTGATTGGTCAATGTCATGTCAATCACAAATGTAACAATCCAATCAGAGAACAGATGGGTTTGGCTGTTGGAGGGGCACTTTTTTGAACTGCAGGTCCTTGAAGGGTAATACAGTTTGAAGCTGGAGGATCTCTATATAAATATCCGATAGCAGCTAGGTCCCCTAACTTTCAGCAGCTGTTGAAAGGATAAAGTTGTGCTATATCAGTGGTTAGAAATACCATTATTACTTTAGGATTAGTTTAACACAAAGTCAGGGCTGACCCCGGACCATTGCTGTGAGTCACAGTGCGCAGCATAAAAGTCCTTTCACATGGGACACAGGATGTGCTGCTAATGCTAACTGCTAACTAAAAGCAAAGGATCCAGAATTTGTTGCGCTGGCTGCTGGGCTCTGTGGGTTTTTGCAGCAGCTCTACCTGTACTAGATGCACCTGCTCCTTGTCATTTCTATCTCTGACTTTATGTCCTCTACAAGAGTTTCTGGTTTTTTTGCTGGTTCTTCAAATGTTCAATAAAAACATCTATGCTAATTCATAACGAAGAAAGCTTTGTAATGAAGACTGTCATTTCCAAAACACTGCCCGCCCCCACCCCGTGGTCCGCAGCGCTGTTGAAAAGGCTGTGGAAGTCCCTATATTAAACACGTAGACCTGTGACATAAAAATCACCAAACTCGGACGACCACAGACTGTTTTCCTTCGTGGTGGTGAAGGAAAACGCTGGGTTGGCATGTAAAAGGGCATTTATTCCCTTCAAAGACCTGCAGTTCAAAAAAAGCTCCCCTCCGACAGCCAAACCTATCTGTTCTCTGATTGGATTGTTACATTTGTGATTGACGTGACATTGACCAATCAGATGAAAGGAAGAAAAATAGGGTCAAAATTCGTACTCGTAACTTGCAGGGTTTTTTTTGGCTAAGTCCACACACAAATCTTTTTTACAAACCCAAAAATCTTTTTTACGCACACACAATTTTTTTTTACGCACACACAAATTTTTTTTACACATACAAATCTTTTTTACGCACACACAAATTTTTTTTACACATACAAATCTTTTTTACGCATACAAATCTTTTTTACACACACAGTCAAAGGAGCTTGCAAAGAAAAGCGTCTGGACTTCTTTAAGTTACTTGAAGACGTAGCTCCTTTGACTACGATGACCTGGATGACTGAGAACCTTCACAGACATTTTACACACACACAAATTTTTTTTTTTTTTTTTTTTTTTTTTTTTTTTTTTTTTTTTTTTTTTACACATACAAATCCTGATTTACAAGTACAAAACCGATTTACAAGTACAAAATATTTATGACCACATTTTGAGCCCATAGACAAGCAGCTAACAGATGAAAAAGGCATGTGCATGCTGAGCTACCTGTGCTCCTTGTGCTCCAGCAGCTGGCAGTCCCTACAGGTTAAAGTGTCACATGTCTCACAGAAAAGCTTCAGTGGCTCCTGCTTGTGGATGGGGCAAAAAACAGGCCTCTGTCCTGAGGTGCTGACAGACTCTGTAAATACACACCAGAAGAAGACATCATGAACACTCAGGAAAATAATGATACTGGCAAGGAGTGAAAATGACCACAAGGAAAAAAACAAACCAAAACAACACAACTCAATGGAAGATCAAACAAGACTGCAAAGAAAGAGAAAATAAGACAGAAGCTATAAGAAAACTAGAGATTGGATCCTCTCTCCAGCCTGAGGGGTTCCATCTAATCAATGAGATCTGCAGCACCATTACCATGGCAACAACCAATCAGCTTTACCACAGACACTGCATGTCAGCTACTGTTTGCCTCGTTCAGTCTTTTGTAATGTTAGCCTCACTAAGCAGCAGCCAAAACTTCACTGTAAGAGTCGGAGTCTTACCAGACGCAGCATCAGCATCCTCCTTTGTACGAATTTTGTGGTCCTTTGTGATTTTCACCCTCTGGTGGGCCTCCACACAGGTCTTACACAGCCACTCTCCACACTCCACACAAAACCCTATGGTTCCTGCATTGTCCTCACAACTTGTGCACACCTTGGAAAGACAACACCAATTAGCACCTAAAACAAAGTATCAAAATATGGTGATATCATACTAACATCATAATCTAGTATTTTTTTTAAAAACACCGTTTTTGGGACAATGTAACATTTTGTGCTACCAAAAAAATAAATGAATAAATGAATAAATAATCCACCATTATAAAACATATTTTGACAAAGCATGAACTATCAAATTCTCGCTCTATGGCGTGAATACACCAAAGATATATTAATACATAATTATTCTCACAGTCACTCTGTTTTGTAGGTAACTGGTTAAAACTGACAATAGTTTACAATTTATTTTTCTAACACTAACATTAAAAATAAGTGAAGGTTTAATCTTGGAAAAGTGTGAATTATACACAACTCTAAAATGTGTTGGGGTATTTAATTCTGAAATGTTGTGGGTCATTTTAGTGGGTCACGAGGTGCAGGAGTGTGGTTTTACTTACAGCAGTAAAAGAAAACCAATGAATTCAAACAATATTCAGCTTCTTCACTGCAACATAAATCGGCATTTTTAAGTTTTAAGGATGATCTGGTAGTCAAATTTTAAGCTGATACAGATGTTTTCAAATAATTTAGCCAATAGCTGATTTTTTTCTGTTTATGTGCTTTTATTTCTTTTTCGTGTCATCACTGAAAGATACTCTCATTTGTTTCGACAAATAACTGAAAATTAAAATAATATGATTACAACTAACTAAGTCTTCCACATTAACATACTGGCAAAATTCCTGCTTGAAGAATCTAAATGACTCTTCGAGACTTGTTTTGGGAGACTGAACTAATGCCATTTTCATACGTTTTTAACGGCACGAGGATGGAAAGCCGGAGTGAAATTAGAACCTTAGGGCGCGGTTGTTCAAAAGGTATAATCCAGATAAAAATTACCTCGTTTTGATAAGCCATTTGCACTTCCACGGATCATGTAATGCGCCTCAGTTTTGTCACTTTTGCCAGTTTAAAACAAGAACTAAATAGGATCATTCTGATTCACGTACAGAATTTTAAATATTACCAAACCCAGATTACAAGTACTTTAACTTGAAAGCATCTATTTTGTCCTGATATAAATACAATAATTCAAGTTGAAAATATTGAGGAGAACAACATGTAGCATGATGTAATATTGCTAAAAGAAATTTTATATAATGTGTTTTTTTGTTTTTTTTTTTTGGGGGGGGGGGGGGGGGGGGGGAAGACGACCTGTGTAGGTGTCCTTTAAATTTTGCATTTAAAGGACATGTATCAGTTTGACATTCTTGTAACACTGTTTAAGAGTTCTAGTTTTCTTTCTTGACAACCTTTTGATTTTGTCTTTGGTTTATTTTTTCCGTTGTAATCCAGTCTGAATCAGGGATTATGGTAATCCTTGATATTCTGGATCACAATAATCATTATCCTGTTCAAACTAGAGATTTGATATGGATTAAAACAAAATTAGCTGGGTTACCTGATCCTATCTGATTACATGATCCTGTTGTTCCTTTGAACTAGATTTCAGGATTTAATCCTGTCTGATTGGATTAATACTACCAGATTACTTTTGAAAAACTGGACCCTGGTAGGGAAATTTTTAAATCCAGCTGATATTTACAACTTCCCTAACATCTAAAGATAAAGCTTCTGAAAGGAGCCTTGGTGTTTTTACTTGGCTTTTATCATGACACAGGTCACAGTGTGGAGTTTGCCTGTTCTCCCTGTGCCTGCTTGGCTTTCCTCGAATTTCTTGCCACTGTCCAAAAACACGTGTGTTAAGTTAACTGGAGATTCTGAAATGGTTGCAAGTGTGAATGTGAGCATGGATGATTGAATGATCTCTCTCTATTAGTGATGTGATAGACTGATAACCTCTCTAGGGTAAATCCCGCCTCACACCCAGTGCCAGCTGGGACAAGTTCAAGCTCCCCCACTTACAACCCCAAATTGGATAAGTGCTAAAGCAGATGAACATTCACAAAGGATTTAAAATAAAAGCATAATAGAAGGTACCATCGCAGCCCACAGTTCTTCAGGAACAGGTTTATTGTCTCACAAAAACTGGTTTGAAAAAAAAAAAAAACAAAAAAGAAAAAAAAAAATCACCAAAGTGGGTAACAGACGGTTGAACATTAACTAGAACCAAAAGAACAGGTGTCAATTAGGGCTGTGCAATATGACCAAACTCTCATATCCCCATATAAACATTTCTTATCCCGATAATGATATATATCATAAAGATAATACATTTTCTGTAAATTCAGTGAATCTTCGGCAAATTGACTTGTGTTTTCAGCTGGGTGTCGTGTTCCTGGAGTTGAGTGTTGACCGATGCATGAAACTATATATTTTTAGACATAAGTTCTAACAGCCACCATTTTCTTTGTGAGTATTTATTACACGGCGTGTTGCGGGGAAAAGCCTGTTCTAACATTTGAGTCTAAGGTTTATTTTTTTAACCACCTGACAGCTCTTTTTTGCTTCTCATCCGTAAACTCTCTCCATGCTCTTTCAACTGATACTTTCGTAGGTAGTTGAAGAAGTTTGCCGTGTTTGAGTCTGTGGTGGGGACCGGTTTGTGGCATCATTTGCATAGTCCCTGTATCGATACATTATTAGCAAACAAAATATCATGATACTACACAGTATCGATTTTTTCCCCCACCCCTAATGGGTACTAGGTCGGATAGGAGGGACCTGCAAAAGGAAGAAATCTGTAACTAGTTGGCCCAAATTATTGCGGCAGTGGCAAATGGCTGCCTATGGATAACTTTTGAATCACGATTCATAGGCAATGGGACAGTGGAACAAGTGGTGGATGTGAAACTGTTTAAACGGACAGGTATGTGGATAGTGGTAGTTATGGTTGAATGATACTGAGATATTTCTGTTAGTTTGTTTATCCAAATGCAGACAACAGGAATGAGTTG
This sequence comes from Perissodus microlepis, assembly GCF_051167445.1. Classification (NCBI taxonomy): domain Eukaryota; kingdom Metazoa; phylum Chordata; class Actinopteri; order Cichliformes; family Cichlidae; genus Perissodus; species Perissodus microlepis. The sequence goes on along the minus strand of NC_140480.1, from coordinate 11,075,894 downwards.
GTGTAACGAAGGCAACACTGCATAATCAGATGAAAGTTTTTAACTAGTTGTTGAATATGTACTCTTACTCAGATGAACTTGTGGCACAGAATGAGCAAAATATAACATGTTGAATATGGGTCTGAGATACAATCCATTAAAACCAGCAAATGTGTAATGAGTCTATATTATCCATGTTTACCAACTCACTTGAGTTAGTGTTACTGTATGTGCGTGATGTAATTTTCAGTTTTTATATGTTCACAACAAAAAGGACTGGATCCTTTTTGAGATTATTTTAAAGAAATTAAAAATTTCAACCTCAGCTGAGATCTTGCCAAACAGCAGACAAAAGTCTTCAAGCACTGGTCCAAATACAAACAAACCAACCATGTCTACATACCTGTGCAGCTTTTTCATCTGATGTGCTGGTGGCCTCTGTAGTATCTTTGACAAAGTAGTTGTCAATAATATCACTTTGCTTGTAGTCCTGGTGGCAAACCGAACACCGCATGACATTAACTAAAGACAGAAGAGAGAAAACAAGGAGAGACCGGGGTCAAAGAAAGTCAAACGTTCAAACACTGCACTGCAGATCAGGTCTTAAGCAATACAACTGATACTGGCTGATATTTAGGAAAAAAAATGGAAACAAGCCAAAGCAGCAGTCACCATCAAGGACAGGCCCATATCCAATTTATGACCTGGCTTATTAAGCTAAGAAAAGTCCTGTTTCAAATAAAAGGGAATAATAACCGTCCTTCAGCAGACTGTCTTATAATTTCTTTTAGGTGAATTCCTGTTGTTATTATGAATTCTTGGCACACTGGAACATCCATGCCTATTCATGGAAGCTAATTGATTTAGTGCCTGTCTGCAGAAGATTCAATCTCATCATTCTTGGCATTTTATTAGCATATTAAAATCACATGGCCAGAAAACAACGACTGTTCCACTTAATCATTTTATCTGGCTTTGTTAATGGAATTACTGCTATAATCAGATGCCAACAAATAATTAGTTCAGCACTTTCCCACTTAATTTCTAAATCTAATATTAGTCACAAAATGAAACTTAAAATTAATTAGTGTAACATAATACCCCTCCTCTACCTCATAAACCTATAAATCCCCCCACCTCCCTCAAGCCAGCTGAGGTAAAACCAGTGTAAACCAGTTGAGCTGGTCTACACTGACTAGAACAGCATACGGCCGGTTTGTGTGAGCTCCAGCTGCATGAGTTGTTGTGTGATTGGTTGTGAGAACAGATGGACTAGAACTGTGTTGAGAAACCCACACGAACCATACACAAAAGTACACACACAAAAACAAATGCACCACACTGATGTCACTTTGAACTGGACCTCAGCTCCACAACTCTATATATGCATAAACAAGTAGAGGCTTATTTAAACTGGACAGGGCTCTCTGCTAAAAAAAATTGCGAGGGGAAAATAAAGCTACAGCATCGCTTAAACACAC